>NW_013952417.1:1326792-1328893 GCF_001266775.1 Austrofundulus limnaeus | reverse complement strand
CTTCTTCTTCTTCTTCTTCTTCTTCTTCTTCTTCTTCTTCTTCTTCTTCTTCTTCTTCTTCTTCTTCTTCTTCTTCTTCTTCTTCTTCTTCTACTGTCAGGAGCTGCACTAACTTTTAAAACCTCTGTTATGGGCGGAGTCAAGGTTTTAGTTGGCCAATAAAAATGTTACACCTTATACAGGAAAATTTTTTTAACAAATCATATCTGTTTTGGAGGGAAAACTTTACTTCAGGACAAAGAAAAAGGGAGTGTTTTAATTTAATTATATTGCATCTAATTAAAAGGGAGAGACATCTGCTTGCCTCAGTAAAATAAGAGTGTCACACTTAATTATCAGTGTGCATTGCCAACGCAATGCACACTATTGTGATTCGTTTCCCATCCAAATCATCTCCACTTTGTCATGCTTCTCCTCCTGCATACTGTATCCTAGAGCTGCCATTGTAATTTATATCTGTAAAGCTCCTGTGCCAAATTATGGCTATGCCTTTTGGTACCTGTACAACTTATAGTTTTTGAAACATTAATGTTTAATAATTTATGATGGGAGTCAATAGAGCCTTGTATTGGTCCAATACTGCCCCTGCTGTACCTACTCAGTACTGCACCATAGTTTCATAATATTTAAACTCAGTAGTTTAGTGTTTACTATACTAATATGTTAGTATTTTGATGTTTTACTATAATATTGTCCTAATATTGCTTTATTGTTACAATTTATTGCAGTTTAGTGTAAAAAATTGCATTGGCGATGTGGCCTCTTTCAGCACACATACAAACCAACTCCTGGCAATCCCCTCTGCCACAGCTCCAGTGGTCTCATGGTTAATGCTATGGGCTTTTATGTGGGAGATCAGGGTTCAAAACCCAGCTACAGCAACTTTAACAAAAATTATCTTCAAACTTCATATTGTCACACAATTACCCTCATTACAAACACCTGCTGACTTTACAAGCACAAGCTGGTGTAGAAAACACATTTGAACTTGGTCACCGTTCATTCTGCAAGTGCACTGCTGCAGGTAAAGCCATGCTGCAATGACATGCTTCATGTCAACGCACACTTGTTTTTTCATCGTAAAAACTCATGTCTAGTTAAAATTCAAGTCCTAAGTTTCTAAGGATTAAATCATGGAATAAAACACACACCTTCAGGAAAACATTTCATCAAAACAATTAACACCACACAGTTACCACACTGAGTCCTTAGTGGACAAACAGTTAAAAAGAGAACATACGTAGTAGAGTTTCAATGGGTTTCATTCTTTTCTGTAAGAAAATGGATTAGATGACATTCTTTGCAATAAGACAGAAAACATTAGATACACAGATTCCTTTATCTTTTCTCCCTTTTTTCACATTTAATGAAGAATGTAGGTCCTTTGTTCTCAGTCACGCCGAAGAGTCTGGTTAAAGTTATTAATGATCCCTTTGAAGAGGAACCACCAGTCTTGTGCTTATGGGGGATGGAAGCAACAGAACTTGTGGGGTTCAGAACAGGAATGTGGCAATTCTTATCCATAAACAGTAAGGCATCAGGACGTCTGGTGGGGGTTTGTGTAAGAGATGTTAATTCGAGCCACAAAGGAAGTTCCATGCAAAAGTTTTTAGAAATAGTCTGAAGTTAAAGTGGGGGTTTTCTTCCTCTTTGAGCCGTTGTCATAGGAACAAGTGAAATCTAATCAGAATTATTATTTATATGCAGGAAAATGCTACAGTGTCTTCATAGCCAGTCCAGTGAACAGAGATCAGACAGAGAAATATAAATAAATAAATAAATAAATAAATAAATAAATAAATAAATAAATAAATAAATAAATAAATGCATTAATGCTCGTTTAAAAATTATCACCTTTGATGGCCTGCATTTGTAAAACGTGCACACAGTTAGGCCTAGCTTGTTTGGGGCTCTGGTTTGGAACGTTCTGAAGTCATGTGATTCAAAATAGCCAATGACAGTGAGTCACCACCATGCATACAGTATACTGTATGCTGTTAATTTTAATTTAATTTAATTTAATTTAATTTAATTTAATTTAATTTAATTTAATTTAATTTAATTTAATTTAATTTAATTTTATGATGACTTTGAGTGACAC
>NW_013952417.1:1319789-1325668 GCF_001266775.1 Austrofundulus limnaeus | reverse complement strand
AAGCTGTTTAGATTGTCTAAAAGCCTGTGTTTTTAGGGTTATTAATGAAGTTTGTGTACTCAGACCAGTAATATTTGGGGTCACAAGTTTTTGCCATGAATATTTTGTGGGTCATAAGATAAAAAGTTTGGGAACCACTGCTCTAGACAATCTTACGGCGTTCGTTCTCCAGCATTCAGTGGCTGCCAGAGGTTGGGCTGTTACCATGGTGATGACAGCTTCCTGTTTCGGTGGTGTGAGGAGAGCTCGTCTCAAAAGAGGAGGGTGTATACAGCGCCATCAAGGGGACTCGGTTCAGCTGCGAGGGGGCTTCATAGTGAGTGTAGTGTGTAGGGAGTAGGGCGAGGGAGTAGCCACTGATTGGGAAAGGCCGTAAGTGTGAAGCAGACATGACCTCTTCACTATGGAATACAGAAAATTCACTTCTAGCTGACTCAGCTACTCGACCTGTTTTTCTCTACAGTCTACTTGACATTCAGTAAGAAGCAGATTTTGTTCCCTGCAGACACTTTGTGCTGATCTGTAAATTGCTGTTTCTGTTTTCAGTTTGATTTCTGTCCAGAAATCATTGTTTCAAACTTTCTGTTCCACTTGACTGAGTTTCAGTCTGTTTTTCGTGGTGAGAAAAGGAGAAGAAATTTTTGATGAAACTCCTCCCAGCAGCTGAGATCTGACACGTGTCTCTGTTTGTGTTTCCTGTCCCAAAGTCTGAAAACTAAAGAGGACGAATGAGTCTGATGATCCTCTGTTGCATCATCCATCAGAGAGGGTGTGTTACCAGAGTGCTTCCACATTGTGTCTGCAGCTGCAGCTGGTTTTATTAAAACTAAACTAAAAAATTAAAACAGATCAGTTTTTAAAACCAAGTCAGTAGTTAGTAAAATCATCATGGAACAAATAATTTATTTTTAAATATAAGTTTAGCAACTTAATTGATGAAATTTATGCTGTAATTAGATGTTGAATAAAATGCAACTACAAGTACTTTTTACTGGAGCTAAAGCCAAATTATTAAAATACTTTTCATTTACTTATATGCAGAGCTCTTTTTTTGAAGGCCACCTGCCACAGGAAGTCTCTTTACAGTATCTGCTGCTCACTTTATAATTTTGTAGCTACGAGCTAATAGGATTACATGGGCCTGCTGCTCAGCCGAGTTTAATTCAGAGCTGTATTGAGCTGTAACTGATGGGATGATACCTCAATGGGTGTACTGACACACTACACAAACTGTGTCAGCTCTGATACTGTTGGTCACTCAATAGTGACCCCTGCAGTATTTATAAAATCATTGCAGGTTAAAAAAAATGAAAATAAGATGGAAAAGCTTACATGCTGCAAATCCAACATCAGCCTGTGAAATATTGAATCACCAGTTCCTTACTTAAAATGTGATCTCATCATTGGATAATTTCATTTGCTCAATTTGTCTGATTTAAGTTGTTCATGAGAAGACTTAAAAACAGAGGTGCCCAAAGTGGGGCCCGTGGGCCAAAACTGGCCCGCCGAACCATTTGGTTTGGCCCACCAGCAGTTGTCCTGGTTATTAGATTGTAATTATGTTAAGATTAAATATAAAATACAAGTAACTATAAGAGACATTTAGATTAGATTTAAGCCCATATAGAGATTTGCACACCTTATAAGACCACATATACTCAAATTTTAAATTATGAAAAGTCACCTGAGCCTTTGCTGCCTGTGGATACGTTGTTGAAATTTCTCCATGTCCATGGGCTGAAAAAAAAACTAAAGAATGTGGGCAACCACACTGGCTCCTAGCTTAATCTTAAAAAATAAAACAACTTTACTTAAGTATTAAGTATTTCTTATATTATTGCATTTGGCCCACGGCCCTCAGATTGTTTTTAATTTTGGCCCTCTCAGGGAAAATGATTTTTAATTTTGGTCCTCTCTGGGAAAATGTTTGGGCACCCCTGCTTTAAAACTTACTTTAAACCTTGTTTGTGTAAACTGTTTGTCTAAACTGAGTTGTAAAATACAGCAGATTTGTCTGCAATAAAATTCAGTTAAAATATTAACTTCTGTATGTAAATTTTTGAAGTGTTAAACCATATAAAATAAAAATACTAATAATATATAATATACTAAAAATTGATTAGTTTATGCATTTTTATTGAGGAACAAAAGGTTTTGAAGTGTCTTTACTCCAAGGCGATTTCTCTTAGAAACCAGTTCTCCTGCCTTAGAATTTTTTCACAGGGTACAGTAGAAGATGGCGAGCATAAAAATTTAAGTGTGAGCTGATAAAGGTGTTGATTTTTTTTTTCTGGATATTGTTCCAATATTATAACAGGTCTTGTGTTCTGGATGTGTTGCTTTCAGGTAACATCTGACTTCAGTTATGGAGTTGGTCGTATCTTCTCCTCAACCTTCATATCAGTTTGTTTGTTTCCTTCTAAACACACTTTGGAGCAGCAGATCCAAACAGAGCCCTGTATAGACAGAGTTGCGACACTCTTTGAACCAGCCGACACGCATTCCATTGAGTGTCGCAACTCTCTGACGACACTATCGGTCACGTGACTTTTTCTTAAAGCGATACACGCACCGATACGGGGATTCACTGTTGTGTGCTCAGCGCTGTGCTGCTGACGCACCAGTGTCGCTCGTCCCATCGCTAGCTGTAACAGGTCGATAACTGTTGATGAGATGTGGAGACAGCAGGTAAAAACGGAGGAAGAAGAGATGACGGATGATTTTATCAGAGCTAAAAACGAGGAAGATGAGAACAACACGGAGATCCGAGTCGGTTCTGTTTACAGTCTGAACCACCAGCTGCAGACATCAGGTTTGTGTGTTTTTTATTCTGACTTGAACTAGTTTCGTTAAGCTCAATGGTGACTAATTTAAAAGTTAGTTGTGCACGTTTTAAAGCGCGCATCATGTCAAAAGAATCAGCGGAAGCTAATTCTTATTCACAATTGAGGCCCTGTTGGAAACGAAGCTGAACGGCATAATATGTCTCCGCCATGTTGGAGGTGGCAGAGAGGAGAAAGCAAAATGCCTCGTAGTAGAAATGTGCGATGTGGGCAACACGAAGCTGAAGTTAGCTTCCGATTCCAGCTTCCGATTCGGGAAATGACTAAAGGGATATTACAACTAATTTTTCACTACCTTGCGCGTGTTTAACCTGCTCTAGCTCAAAAACTACAACACCTACACTCTTCAAATCTGGACTAGATTATTCTACACTAATAGAAGAATATTTAAAAACACGTTTGGGATTTGGGAAAGCTTTGTCTGATTTGTGAAACATCAATAAAGTTTGTTATTCATCATTTTATAGGCAACGGGACCACACTAGACCTGGTCCAGCTCAAAAACCACAACACCTGGACTCTTCAAACCAGGACTAGATTATTCTACACTAATAGAAGAATAATAAACACTAAGTTTGAGCGTTAGGCAACTTTGGTCCAGTTGCCTATAAAATGATGAAAAACAAACTATATTGATGTTTCACAAATCAGACAAAGGTTTCCCAAAGCTCAGACTTAGTTTTAAATATTCCACTATTAGTGTAGCATAATCTAGTCCAGATTTGAAGAGTGTAGGTGTTGTAGTTTTTGAGCTAGAGCAGGTTAAACACGCGCAAGGTAGTGAAAAATTAGTTGTAATATCCCTTTAGTCATTTCCCGAATCGGAAGCTGGAATCGGAAGCTAACTTCAGCTTCGTTATGGCAATAATAATAATAATAATAATAATAAATCATTTCATGATATACATTATGATGGGTGGTGGTGTTACGTAGAGCCACATTTCCCCATCAGATACCGTTCCCCACATGTTAAACTGGGGGAAACGACCCTGATGGCTGAAAAGCACCCATCAGATACCGTCCCCCCTGGGGAACACAGGATAGGTTTCCCTATTTTAACACAGGGGGAACGGTGTCTGATGGGTGTTTTCCCCCAGGTCTTAATTTTTATTTATTTTTTCAGCATCTCTATTGATTCAGGTAAACAGAGACATGGCACCTTGTTTGAATACAAAACACAAGCAAATGCTAATTTTAAAAATGTTTTTAAGATTTATAAGGAGAAATGAAAATACTATGAGGTCTGACTCTCTTGCTAGAAAGTTGGGAAATAATAATGTTAAGGACTTTTGGAAAGAAATAAAGAAAGTAAATAACTGCAAAACGTCACTTCCAGCTACTATTGATGGTGTTAGTGGTGTAAAAGAAATCACTCAGYTATGGAAGGAGCACTACAGTGCGCTGTTTAATTGTGTCAAAATTGACACTTTTGAAATAAGAGGTATTCACAGTAATGAGAATGTGAGTGAATCCCCACAAGAAATATATCATGCAATTATGACACTGAAAGACAATAAGGCCTGTGGGATGGATAACATTTCCACTGAGCATTTGAAAAATGCAAGAAACTCTGTGCATTACTTTCTATGTGTTTCACTGGCTGTCTAGTACATGGTCTGTTACCTAAATCAATGTTACCTGTCACTTTGGTACCCATTCTTAAAGACAAAGCGGGTAAGATTAGCTCTTTGGAGATTTACCAACCCATAACTTTAGCTAGTAGTTTGTCGAAGGTTTTAGAAAGAGTACTACTAAATAGGCTGGAAGAGTTTGTCTTGACCTCTGATAATCAATTCGGTTTTAAACCCAAACATGGCACAGACGTGTATTTTTGCACTACAGGAGATTTTAGACTTGTACAATTTGCACAACACTACAGTATTTATGTGTTTTATTGATGCCTCTAAAGCATTTGATCGTGTGAATCACCAAAAACTGTTCTGTAAGCTAGAAAGCAGAGGTGCACCCAAATATCTAATTAGAATTCTTGTCTACTGGTACGGTCATCAATCGATGTATGTCAAATGGGGTAACACAATGTCTGATTCATTTAATGTTGGTAACAGAGTAAGGCAGGGAAGTTTACTGTCCCCTTACCTTTTTAACATCTACATGGATGAACTATCAAAGCGCCTGAATTGTTGTAAAACAGGCTGTGTAGTTGGTGACCGCATAATCAATCACATAATGTATGCAGATGACTTGGTAATCTTATGCCCATTTAGTGCTGGCCTTCAATAATTGCTAAGGGTCTGTTCCCAATATGGTTATGACTTTGACATCAAGTATAACGCTAAGAAAAGCAATGTTATAATTGTTAGAAGTAGAGCAGATAAGCATCTGATAACCCCTGACTTCTCTTTATCTGGCATTGTCTTCAATATATGCAATGAAATTAAATATTTGGGACACTATATAACTGATGACCTGTCTGATGATCGTGACATCTGTAGACAGTATTGTATGATGTATGCACAGGCTAATATTCTGATCAGAAAGTTTGCTGTGTGCTCATCCTCTGTGAAGATATCTCTTTTTAAAGCTTTTTGCACTTCACTTTACACGGCCCATCTGTGGCGAAGATACAAAAAAAGTAGCCTGCAGAAACTTTATGTGGCATACAATGATGGCATGAGGCTACTACTCAGAGTGCCTAGATGGAGCAGTGCTAGCCACATGTTTGTACATAAAGCTGTTCCCACATGTGCAGCTGTGCTCAGGAACCTCATGTATAAATGCATGTCTATATCTGTGTCATGCAATAATGTAATTGCAATTTTAGTAAATCCTGTTTTTAGTACAGTGAGATTTTTCTCAAGATTGTGGAAACATTGGCATCATTTATTTGTGACTCAGTGAACATGTCATGTTTATTTTTATTCTTTCTCTTATTTTGTTTTTACTTTTTTTTTACTATGGACCTTTTTTGTGTCTGGAATAAAGATTGATTGATATTGATAGTAGGGGTGTCCCGATCCGATATCAATATCGGATATCGGTCCGATATCAGCCAAAAAACGAGTATCGGATTTTATC
>NW_013952417.1:1312966-1318700 GCF_001266775.1 Austrofundulus limnaeus | reverse complement strand
GTATAATGTTCTTCAGTGTAAAATGTATGTCATCCATTGGTTTAAAATAAATGGGTCAGTTTACCTACTCTTTTTCACTGTTTGATCTGATCAAGATTTTTCTAAGATTTTACACTACAAAATAGGTAAAAGTGTGTGACTTGCACTGTTATAGTAACGGGTCAATATCGGTATCGGACATTTCTCAAAGTTGTAATATCGGTATCGTATCGGAAGTGAAAAAGTGGTTTCGGGACATCCCTAATTGATAGGCATAGAAAGGCAGCAAAGTAAGCTCCATAAAAAAGATTAATTTATCAGTATTTGTCCCTCAATAAATAAATAAATATGTAACCCACTTTAAATGTTTTTATTTCAAACATATATGTTTGAGCTGCAAGAATGCATATAAGAAGCATTAAAATCAGCACAAAAGTGTTTTGCAGCAGATAAAATTAATAAGCAAAACTCAACATTAAATATAGAATATTTAACTATGTATCTAAAATGTGGGACCCCTCGCTGCATCATGTTTGAGCTTTCCCGGTATCCGTAGTTGTCGCTCTAAACAAGCACGCGTTTTTTGCCCCGTGGGCGGTGCGGAGCGGCAAGGAGACGCGGGGGAACCGTATCTGATGGGAAAACGCGGCTCGACGTAACAGCGGTAACAATAAATATCATGATATAAAACTTATAATAGACAGTAAATAAATCACATACTAATTGAGTGGAATGTATAAATATGTATAGGTTAAAAAATTATAGGCCTACCTTAAAATTCTTTTTAAGGGAAACTTTAAAGTCTCCCTTAAAAAACTTAATTTAAGGGAGACCTACCTGGTTAAATCAAAGATATGTTGTGAGCAGCTCCATCAAACAGCAGCCACTGTTTATTGCTCGTACAGATAACATGTGAGCTAACTTATTCAATTCTTAAACATTTTGTAACAGTTAGCTTCACAACATTCCTCATTTTTATGCAAACACAAGACTTATTTTTGTAGGGATTCTCATAATACCAAATGTCTTGAAAACCAAAAAAGTACAACTAAACAGATGAAGCATAAATTGGAGGAAACTGTAGCCAATGTATGTGACCGAACCATAAGAAATTGCCTAAAGGAAATGGGATTTCAATTAGGGCTGCGCGGTATATGCGGTAGATGGTAGAAACAGTATGAAGTTGGCTTACGGTAGAAATTTACCCTCAACCGTCTTATCGTCATTACGTCATCGCACCTGTGCGAACAGGACTGTGAGTGTAGAGACAACCGAGCAGGAGGAGTTTGAAATAAAACAAATTATAGTGTTTTAAGACGCGTAAAGAGAATAAACCCTCAAAATTTCCCCCTCCCGCTGTAGAAAAGTTACGTCGGGATCTTTCCCTTCCTCCCTCCCTCCACATTTCGCAGAGCAAAGCTTTATAACAACAGTTTTTTCACACCCAAGTTGTTAGAGAAAAACTTGTTTTTTATGTATTGTTACCCACAGAGATGATAAAAGACGTGGACGTTCGTTCAGTCATAAATCCGTCTTGCTAATATAAAGTCGGCGTCTGCTCTGATGATGAAGATGAGCAAGCAGCGATGAAGATGAGCAAGCAGCAGAGCAGCAGCTGATAAGTTCAGCAGGCAGAAGCTCATTGTATGGCAGATTGATATTAAAGCAAAAAGGCTGGGTTTGATTAAGATTGGTTTTCTACAAAAAAAAGCTCTAAAAGTTACATTATCTTTACTTTTTATGATAGTTTTCTACCGCGATATATACCGTTACTGTGAATGGATTCAATTTATACCGTGGTATGAATTTGAGGTCATACTGCCCAGCCCTACTTTCAATACAGGAAAGCTAAAAAAAAAAAACCATCATTGACACCGAAATAAAAAAGAACAAAACTGCAATGGGCTAAGGAGAGGCAATCATGGACTGTGGATGACTGGATGAAAGTTATCTTCAGTGATGAGTCAAGAATCTGCATTGAAGGTGATGATGCTGGAACTTTTGTTTGGTGCCGTTCCAGTGAGATTCATGAAGAGGACTGCCTGAAGAAAACAACCAAATTCACACAGTCCTTGATGATATGGGGCTGCATGTCAGGCAAAGGCACTGGGGACATGACTGCGGTTAATTCTTCTATCAATGCACAAGTTGACATTGACAGTTTGGACATGTCCTGATGCATCTCAGTAATCCAGGTAGAAAAAAATTAAAAAGAAAAAATAAGTTGGTCCTCTGGATGAGTTCTTCTTTAGTGAAACATTTCATCTCTCCTCCAAGAGACTTCTTCAGTCTGATGAGTTTCAGGTGAAACTCAGCCTTACAAAGCCTGCCTCAACCTGGACAAACAGGTTAGTCATATGCAAAATAGGGCCATCGACTAACAATAGGCTTGATTAGCTCTATTGTTCATAGAGGGTCATGTGCCCCATCACCTGAGCCGTGTCGTGTTATATGTATGTAGTGAATGCAAGCGGGGGTTCAACATCCCATTGTTTTTGTCCCTCTCTCCCTCTTTGTGTTGGGTGTCATTGGGGCCCTGATTCACACCTTTTTGCTCACAGGGGGCTGAGTCATACTTGCAATAACAGCGTTGTAGGAGGAGGACAACTGGACACCAAGGCCTCCACCTCTGTTTAATGATGGATGGTTTTTCTTCACAAAGATGGCTTCCTTTACTCCTCTCAAACCAACGTTCCTCTCTATCAGTGATGAGAACATCTTCATCCCTGAAAGAGTGACCGCTGGCCTGTAAATGAGTGTAAACTGCAGAGTCCTGACCCGACGAAGTAGCTCGTTTGTGCTGGCTCATAACCACCTGGTTAAAATCTCCAGCTATGATAACCACAGCATCAGGTTAGCAGCTCTGCTGGTGGCTAATGCTAGCATGTAGAAGTCCGAGTCAGGCATTAGCATTAGCATCCCATGCTATGTAAACAGCAGTGATGAAGACAACAGTAAACTCCCAGATCCAGGACAGGTGACCATCTGCCTCGACCTGCTGGATTTGTGGGACAGGAAAGAGAAAGACAAAGAAGGTCTGGTCCAGGTGCACCTTCCTCTGGAAGAGAGACAAAGAAAACATGTTATTGATAGAAATAATTACAGCAAACACATAGAGGAAAGAGACTAAAAACAGCAGCAGAGTGATGAAATGTGCTCAGTTTGTGCTCCAGCAGTCTAAGCCTATAGCAGCAGAAATGAAGAATAACTCAGGAAACCTAAGTCTAACTATAGGTTTTATCAAAAAGGAAAGTCTTCAGTCTAATCTTAAAAGTAGACAGAGTGTCAGCCTCACGGACAGAAACTGGAAGTTGTTTCCAGAGGAGAGGAGGTCAAAATTAGCAGCATAGGCCCCCAAAGCCCTCTTCTGCTCCACCAAGCTCTGAATCATATAGAAAGTTGTCCTCGTTGTGGACACGTCTTGTTGTAGCCTTTTTATTGGCATTCCAAGTTCATTCTGCACATCTTCAAGTCGACTGCAGGCAAGCTGCGAATGCTTAAAGTGCCCCACTACCTTCTTTCCCACAGCCACAACATCTGCAATACCTCTGAGACAGCACATGTTCGTTCACAGCGAGCTGCAGGCTGTGTGCCATGCACGGAAAACTTTGCACACCTAAATCAGTCATTACCTTCGTCATATCACGTGCGTTATCTCTTACAACAACGTACACGGTCTCCTTTCAGATTTTCCACTTTTGTAGCATGCCATCAAAAGCAGCTGCAATAGTAGCTGCAGTGTGTGATCCTCTGCACTCTTGTGTGTGAAGAACAGCCTTTTTAAGTTCAAAGTTTTTGTCTGTCCATTGTGCCGTAAGGCTGAGCATGCTAACGGGGCTAACACTTGATGTCCAAATGTCTGCGGTAAAACTCACCCAAGTGCTATCGGCTATTAGCTTCTCAACAGCGTCGAAAATGACGGCTTGCAACTCAGGTAAGGCTACGTCAGAAAAATATTTCTGACTGGGAACCATGTAGCGTGGCTCAACGTAGTCCAAAAATTTTCAGAATCCGATATCTTCAACAAATGAAAATGATTGATTATCCAAAGCAATGCATTCCATCAGCTTCTGAGTGATCCCTTTTGCCCTCAGGTGGTCGCGGCTGTATTTTCTTGCTTTGTCCAAAGCTTGTAAAATGGACTGCTGRTGAGGTTTTCTTTCCCCGCAATTGGCCGCTTTCTCTTTTTCCTTTCTGGCTACCATGAACATCATCGTAATGGTTGGAATGGTGATTTTTGAGATGATTAAGTTTGAAGTACTGTAGGACTTTGTTTTTGCTCCTCCTCGGCTGACTGACGCTGAACAGTTATTGCAAATAGCCATTCTGCTATCTTCAGACACTTTAAAATACTTCCACACCGCCGACATTTTACTTTTTCTCTCCCCTTCGTGGCTGTTTTCTCCAGTGACGTGTTTTGATCGTATGTGCACGTGACGTCACAATGCTGCACTGGTGCTGCAGGCTGGTCTTGAAGCAGCATCTATTATATCGGTGGGTTATTTTGGTGAAATGTTTGATATCAGATATTTAATTTTAAAGCTAATATCGGCTGATATCATGCCGATATCACGCATCCCTAGTTTCAAGTTCATGTTTTTGTCCTCTAACTAATGGAAACTCTTGCACTACTCTGAGTAAGACAACTTTATGAAGTTTAATGTGTTCCTTCTTTAATTACAAGAGGTTGAATAATATTACCGTACATGTCAACTTGTATGGATTGTCAGTAAGTTATAAGGATTTTATGTAATTTTACAGGTATACGGACGTATGGAGCAATCTCACGGATTTTTTCAAGTCGTACAGATTTTTTCAAAACCTCTTTTCAAATTTATCTAACGTGTCAGAGCCTGTAGGATGATTTAAAAAACAATAAATAACAACAAACAGCCATCTTTCAACCTGTTCTGCCGCTAGAAATAAGTTTTGAACTTTTTCCGCTCACCTTTCCTCCCGCTTCGCAGCAGGCGCTTTCATATCTGCAGCCGACAGACACCCCCCCGTAAATGTCCAAAGAGGTTGACATGTATGTATTACACATTTAAGTCCAGGAAATTGTTGCGATTCTGTTTGCATTAAACTGTTGGATCATATGTTTCATTTTATACCAACAGGAACATTATCCTTTTTGCTTTTTAAAGCATAGATCTTCATTTTTCTGAAAGCCAATGTGTTGGAAAAAATGTTTTACATGTCTTGATCATTCTGCATTGATCGACTTTTAGAATAATACACAAGAATTTGAATGAAAATGCAAATAAAAGATAAGTTCTGTGTTTATTGACCAAAGTTATAAAGATTTAAATATGTAGTGTTTGCAACATGACAGTTATTACAAGTATATTGATTAGGATGAACAGAAATACTGGTTTTTGATAGTTTATTACACAATGCACCAGATTATTACACCACATTTTGTAACAATTGCTGTAAAATATAATAACGTTATTACATAATGCGGCTGCGAGTATTACAAAATGTGTTGAAGACTTTTATTACATTTTGTGTCAATTATTACATAATGCAGTTTTAGCGCGAGTTTATTACATTTTGAAGCCTGATTTTATTACATTATTACATAATGCGTTCTTATTACAAAATGAGGTCTTACAAGCACTGTTATCGCATATCACGGGTTTTCCTTATATCATGCAGCCTTATGGTGCGTTCACACCAAACGCGATTTCAGCGTCAGGAGCAGCAGGTTTACATGCAAAGTCTATGGTGGAGGCGCTTCAAGCAACGTCGGGAA
>NW_013952417.1:1310625-1312235 GCF_001266775.1 Austrofundulus limnaeus | reverse complement strand
ATCTTCCAACCAGCAGCTCAGCTCAGGATTCTGACTCCTCAGAAACTGAAGTCAGTGAGGATGATGAAGAGGATTCTGACTCCTCAGAAACTGAAGTCAGTGAGRATGATGAAGAGGATTCTGACTCCTCAGAAACTGAAGTCAGTGAGGATGATGAAGGGGATTCTGACTCCTTAGAAACTGAAGTCAGTGAGGATGATGAAGGGGATAATGATGTGAACAATCCTGACTCTCAGCTGAAACACGTAGCAAAAACTAAAGACACTGATAAAGACTGGGAGTCTTCTTCCATCAGGGTTTCTGAATCAGGTGTAAAAAACAACAACAATGAACAGAAGCTGTTGTGTTGTGAGCAGTGTGGGCGAAGGTTTACCAAAAAAAGCCATTTAAACACACACATGAGAATCCACACAGGACAGAAACCATTTTGTTGTGAGCTGTGTGATCGAAGGTTTTCTGAAAAGAGCAGTTTAAACACACACATGAGAATCCACACAGGACAGAAACCATTTTGTTGCGAGCTGTGTGATCGAAGGTTTACCCAAAAAGGCGGTTTAGACACACACATGAGAATCCACACTGGACAGAAACCATTTTGTTGTGAGCTGTGTGATCAAAGGTTTACCATAAAGAGCAGTTTAAACAGACATATGAGAATCCACACAGGACAGAAACCGTTTTGTTGTGAGATGTGTGATCGAAGGTTTACTGTAAAGGACAAATTAATCACACATATGAGAATCCACACAGGACAGAAACCATTTTGTTGTGAGCTGTGTGATCGAAGGTTTACTGAAAAGAGCCATTTAAACACACATATGAGAATCCACACAGGACAGAAACCATTTTGTTGTGAGCTGTGTGATCAAAAGTTTACCGTAAAGGACAGTTTAAACAGACACATGAGAATCCACACAGGACAGACAACATTTTGTTGTGAGCTGTGTGGTCGAAGCTTTACCCAAAAAGGCAATTTAGACACACACATGAAAATCCACACAGGACAGAAGCCATTTTGTTGTCAGCTGTGTGATCAAAGGTTTACCAGAAAGAGCAGTTTGAACACACACATGAGAATCCATACAGGACAGAAACCATTTTGTTGTGAGCTGTGTGATCGAAGGTTTACCCAAAAAAGCAGTTTAGACGCACACATGAGAAGCCACACTGGAAAGAAACCATTTTGTTGTGAGCTGTGTGATTGAAGGTTTACTGAAAAGGGCAAATTAATCAAATACATGGGAATCCAGTCATTTCAAATAACTCCTAGGTGGGAAATCACACAGGAGGAAACTGTTTAAGACCCACTTCAAACAAATTAGGATTATTATGTTTTACATATTTGAAAAGCCTAGATTGGGGGTAGACATATTGTTGAATGAAACCCATGTGGTCATGTAGATACACTCATGATCAAAATCTTAAGACCAGTCAAAAAAGTGCAAGAATTTGCATTTTGCACTATTGGATCTTAAGAAGGTTCTAAGTAGAGCTTCACAATGTTAAAAGAAGAAATCAGTGCAAGAGACACAAACTTTTGAACAGGGAATTAATTGAAAACTGCATTTACACTCAAACATGACTTTTTCAGTTGATCAAAAGTTTAAGAC
>NW_013952417.1:1305471-1308409 GCF_001266775.1 Austrofundulus limnaeus | reverse complement strand
TTTTTGCACAGCTTTTGGCTTTTAAAGACTATGGTCTTAAACTTTTGACCAGCTGAAAAAAAAATCGTTTATTTTTTTGCGTGAAAAAATTATGTTTGAGTGTAAATGCAGTTTTCAGACAATTTCCCTGCTCAAAGGTTCTTGTCTCTTGCACTGATTTCTTCTTTTAACATTGTGAAACTCTACTTAGAACCTTCTTAAGATCCAATAGTACAAAATGCAAATTTTTGCACTTTTTTGACTGGTCTTAAGATTTTGATCAGGAGTATATTTAGATTTATTTAGTTTTAGATATCAAGTAACTATTGAGGTTTTTTGTGCCAACTTGTTGATTCTCTTAGTATGAAGTTTAAAATTAGGTAAAATGTTTGATTTTGTTTTCATGAAATGTTTTGATTTGTGTTGTAAATAAATAAAATGGTAAATGGACTGTACTTCTATAGCGCCTTTCTATCCATCCAGGACACTCAAGGCGCTTCACACTACAGACATTCACCCATGCACACACACATTCACACACTGCTGATGGCAAACTACAATTGCAGCCACAGCTGCCCTGGGGCACACTGACAGAGGCTGCAAACAAAATGTTCTTTCTAATCTTTTTTCTGTTGAAAAAGAATATTGAAAACTTTATAGTGTCTTTGGCTTTATGTCATTTACAGATGTTGAGTTATGTTTGATTGACAACAAGAGCAAGATTGAGGAGCACCTGTGCTGTAACCTAGCAGCAGTAGTGGCTTGTGAGCATAAATATTAGTGGAGCGGACATTATTTTCCTAAAACAATATCAACAGGAATGTTACAATTTGCGGCATGTTTTCTGTGAAAAATATATAGGCTACGTTACTTTTAATCAGTTATTTATGCACAAAGTTGTCATATTTTTTCCCCCTCACCATAGGCTGACTTGTTAAAAAAAGGCCCCAACATTAACAGCAAAAAGCCTCCCACCAGAACTTATTATGTATTTTAATTGTTGGATAAATTGATCAGACAGGTAGCTAGCATACACAGCTTTCTGGATTAGATTTCTAATCAAATTTTGAGTATAATATTCCGCAACAAAACTCCAAATTAACAAAGTTAAATGGGGACAAGACGTCTTGTGAAATAATTACCTCCGCCAAGGGAGGAGGTAATGTTTTCGGTCGCGAATGTCTGTCATTTTGTCTGTTATTCTGTCTGTCTGGACAAAATTACTCAAAAACCTATGGATGGATTTTCATGAAATATTTACCACAGGTGGGTATTGGCCAGAGATTTTACTTTCCTTAATCAGATAATAAACAAACTAATAATGTTCTTTTTATTTTTCAGATTTATTTTTTCTTCTAAGAGTTATTACTGTAGGGACTTTATAGATGTTAAATTTATAAAGAGACAAAATATGAAAAATTAATGATTCAGTATGTCTCGATGGGGCACCACCCTTTTCAGGGAAGTTAACATTACTTTAAATTAATGCTTATCAGTCTCTGAAATTTGATCTGAAGAAGTGTGCCTTCTTTGTTTAGATAAATATCACGTTTCACATCAAAACACGTGCAAGCTCATTTACCTTTGATACACTGTTTGTGTACCATTTATTGAAAGAGGTGAAATAATGAATGACAGATTATGAGACAAAATGATAATTATGGAAAAGATGAATAAATGACTAGTAGCTACTATAGCTAAAATCAAAAAAAAAAATAAACAGGACAACTGAGCACAAAAATCAACTTGTCACTGACTTAAGCAGAGTTAGAATTTAACGTAGGCTTCCTGAGGAGAATAACTACAGGGACTGAGTTTTATTAAGATGGTAGATTCTAAAGAGGAAAGTAGCTTCATAGCAACAGGCTTCCTGAGTCAGTCAGTCAGTCAGTCAGTCAGTCAGTCAGTCAGTCATAATATCACAATAACTGTACAAATTATGCACTCAATACATTCAATATTTGAAACAAAAAGGAGATCAATTTATCTCTCACCCTTATAGGTGGAGGGGATGGATACTAAACCGGAATAATGCAGGGCTTATAAACTCAAGTTGTGAGGTGTTGAATATATTCAGTTGAATGCTTGAGTGAAGAGGTGTGTTTTTAGTTGTTTTTTAATGGAGTCAGTGTTATCCACAGATCTTAGACAGGGCGGAAGGGTGTTCCACAGTCTGGGAGCCATTGAGGAAAAGGCACAGTTACCACGGGCCTTGAGGCGAGTACAGGGGACCAAGAGAAGATTCTGGTCTTGTGAGTGCAAGTTGCGTCTGGGGTTATAAGGCGAGAGAAGACCGGAGATATAATTAGGCGCTTGGCCATGTAGAGCTCTAAAAGTGAGAACCAGGATTTTGAACTTGAGTCTGAGTTGTACAGATAGGCAGTGGAGATCTGATAATATAGGGGTGATGTGGGAGAATTTGGAAGTTCTAGTTAGAAATCTAGCAGCAGAGTTTTGAACCAGTTGGAGCCGGTTTAATTGTTTCTGATTTAAGCAGGTGAACAGGCTGTTACAGTAAAGACGGGCTGAGATAAAGGCATGGATTACCATTTCCAGGTCAGAGGCAGGCAGGAAGGGGCGAAGTTTAAAAATGTTACGGAGTTGAAAATAGCATGAGGTAACTATTTTTGACGTGTTTATCTAGTGATAGGTCTGAATCAAAATTGACTCCCAGATTGACTCCCAAATTTCGTGCACACCAGAGCACACCAGCAGAGTTTTTAAATGGATTTGTCCTACTGAGAGATGATTTTCAACCCCTGTTAACAATAGGTATTAATTAGGTGTGAACGATAGCCATGTGATGTAGGGATGTCCCGATACCACTTTTTCACTTCCGATACGATACCGATATTACAACTTTGAGAAATGTCCGATACCGATATTGACCGATACCGATATTGACCCGTTACTGTAACAGTGCAAGTCACACACTTTTACCTATTTTGTAGTGTAAAAT
>NW_013952417.1:1296616-1304438 GCF_001266775.1 Austrofundulus limnaeus | reverse complement strand
GCTGATATCGGACCGATATCCGATATTGATATCGGATCGGGACACCCCTAATGTGATGTGAGTATCAGTCACATGGAGGCAGGGCTTAAAAGCCTGAATTTTGCCTGAAACTCTCAGATTGAAGAAGTCTCTTGGAGAAGAGACGAAACGTTTCATTAGAGAAGAACCCGTCCAGAAGACCTATACAATTTTTTTTCTTTTGATTTTATACCTGGATTACTGAGATGCATCAGGACATTTTCAATCCCTTTAAGTAACACCAGACCGACTGAGGTCTACTGCAAGTGGAGATGGTGGTCTCAACCATAGGCGCCGATTCCATGGGTGCTCCTGGGTTAGAGCACCCACAGAGATTCCCGGGCACCCATGCAGATTTCCGAGTGAATAACACTTATTTTGTTAATGACCAAAATAGCAACGAGTCATGCAAACATGATGAGCACCCACCAGGAGAAACATAAATCGGCGGCCCCTGGTCTCAACCACAGTGAAAAGGCGAGGGAAGCAGGTCTTTCTTCCTCTGGACTGGTTCGAAGGTAGCTGAGGCTTGGTGGTTCGCTGGCGGAGGTCTCTGGAACGTTACTGAAGCCGGAATTTATCTTTAACTAAACTCGCTTTAACTATGATAAATTAGGCTAGGTGTATGTTAGGGTTGGGCATAATCGTATCGTGTGCTATTAATCATCAGAAAAACAATCAATTATTTTTTGGCACTTGACAATTAATATATTAATGCCAGCAGGAAGTCAGTCCGCTCGGTGCTCCTTTCTGCTTCAGATATGACGAACCTTAAAAAAAGTTCTGTAATTTATTTATCAACATAATTTAAAATTTGATGTATAGCCTGAAGTCTGTAATTTTGACACAATGTGGAACAGATTTTTATGAAGAGCAAATCGTTCCCACTAAATTGGTCATGTGACCAGGACATGAGGGTATCCAGGGACTCCAGGGGATTAATCGTCAAATTAATCGTTATCAGCTAAATACCACAATTAATCGTGATAATTTTTTTTGCCAATATTGCCCAACCCTAGTGTATGGCCGACACATTTAAACTCTTAGATGTTCTCTAACAAGATGAAGTTGATGCAGAATGAGGCTGACCCAATCAGGTCACTCAGAACCCGGAGCTAAGATCTCAAATATATGGATAGAAATATTGTTTGGAGAAGGAAAAAAAGCCTGAATAGCAAGGTGGGTTGTTTAACAACTAATTTTTCTTGAACATTTTTGCAGGAAGGTTTAAAATAATCAGCAGCATATGGCTTCACCATGGTGATGTAGTTGACTAATAATATGTTTTCTAAAGCTTAATACTTCAGATCAAGTTTACACTCTTGTACATTTTTGCTGTGTTTAGCTTAACCATCAGATGACATCAATTAAACTCGAAGCATGACCTTTTGATTTTTTTCTGACAGCTGTGTACGAATGTGCTGATAATGTTTTCTCCATTCATCATATTCTTACTCACATGACTATTAGATTGATTAAAACAATTCTTGGCTACACAAAACCCTGACAAAGTTGAATAACAATTGCAGAGCCTTCTTTTTTTACACCGGTTTATTGTTTCAGTCACTCGTCTGTATCCTAAAATATTTTTAAAAACCAAAACAACCCATAAATGTTGGACAGTTGGTTATTTGATTCCATGTGATTGAATGACATATTCTTTGTATTTCATTTATCTTTGGATGGGAAAATGTGCATTTGGTTTGTGGTTGCAAAAGCAGAAACACATTGGAATAATACCAGAAGGGTCTGCGTATATGATAATCAAATATGGTTTAATTATGAGCAACAAACAAACAGAACTGAATCAGGAAGTTCTGCATGCTTGCGACTGAATGCGTCAGCAGAATTCAGCCAATAATATACATCATGTCAACACCATGTGACAGTTTACAACCAGTCACAGATTGCCAAATGTACTGCGCAGCCTATCACAAGACTCCCACCCAAAGAGTCTGTTAGAGATCAGTCCATTGTGGAGTCGTCCGGAGCTATCAGAAAGATAAGAGTGATGGACAGTGTCAAGGGGAAACAGATATAAATAATTAGGCCATGACAGGTTCATACACAGAGGCTTGGATATAATGAAAGGGGCTTTTATGGAAAGGCTATAAATATCTTACTTGTTGTAGATAGCTCTTTTTAACAACTTCAGGAAACAAATAAATAACTAAACTAAATATTCGTTCTTATCAGACTGAGGGGCTAACAGCTAATCCTAACACAGCCTAGCCTAAAGGGACGTGTTGCTATTTTCAAATATCTTCAAAGTCAAACATTTCAGTTTAAGTGCAGACTATTAGAAAAAAAAAAACAATTTGAATTAATTTTAAAATCTGATTATTTTTTATGTAAAATGACTGATAGACTGCACCAGAAGTGCTACATATAGCTGCTGTTGGTGCTTACAAAATACCACTAACAAAAAAAAAATGTTCCAGTGAAAGGAGATATCAAAAATGAAATGTTTGAGATCTGAATTACAAGAGAATAACAATCAAGTTTGATCTTGACTTGACTCAGACGTTAGTGTCTGGTCAGATCTAAACTCTAAACTAAACTGAGGCTCAAAGAGCTACTGTATCTACAGCAGGTAAGAAATTGTTTGTTCATAACCTTTCCACCCTACTTCAAGAGCTGAACTGTCACTTTAAGTAAGCACACACATTCCTGTTACTAAGCAAAGTCTTACAATTGAATCATACACCCAAAACGTATTAGTTAAACCAATTGAAAAAAAGTTGAATTAGTAAATACGTAATGTTCTGTTTTTAAAAGAAAGCATTTCCTTTTCACCTTTTAGTGTTTCTTATCAGGGAGAAGAACATCACTCAGTGGTGTGATAACTTAAAGTTGGGCAAAAATAAAATATCTTCAAAATCTTTTAACTGTAATAAATGCATAGCCAAGAAAAAACACTAAAAAAATGTTTTTTATTGTAGTTTTATTACATCTCCAGTAGAGGTCAGGACGTAACCACTGTCACTCATCATCAACCCACAGTTCACTGCACCGACTGTGATCGCACCAAGTACTATCTCTCTGCTGATGGTTTGACTTCATGTTCCCGCAAGAAACCATTGGCTCCAGCTTCTTAAGGTAACAAAGACAACAGAAGCACTTTATCCTCCTGTGAAGCCAATCAGGAAACACAGCGTGTGTGATCTAATTGTGTGCAGATGGCCTGTCCCAAGTTAAATGCTTTCAGAGATTTCCACATGAGAATTGTTGTGTTTGTGAAAGCACACCACCTCCATTTGATCTATTTTTCAACATACTGGTCCTTCTGCTCCCAGTTTGTGAGCAGCACTGGGTCCATTCTCTACAGATCGTGTTTATTATGATCATATGCTAGGTGCATCGTTTGATAAATGGACTGTGTATGGGTCAGTAACCTCAAAACTGTCATCTGCACAATATTAATGACTAGGAACAAGTGAAAGGGTGTGTGTGTGTCACTGTGCACATCGTTGGATTCTCATGCAAGTGTGTGTGGCACAACATCAATGAACGGAAATAGGCAAATGGAAATATTGCAGTTTTATCTGAAACCAATAAGCAGGGGGAAGTGTGGTGCATCTGAAAATGGCCACATTTAATGTGGTGATTTGTCAAAAGGAGCAGCTGGAGAAACCTGGAGGAGATATATCTGTGTTTGGAGCTCTAACCGAATAAAAATAAAAAATACAGCTGTGTTATTTAGGAGAGAAAAGTCAGAATTAGATGTACTTTTATCCTTAAAGATCTGCAGGTACAGAGAGAAAAATATGCATTTTATATGTGAATGTGAAACATGGAGAGAAAAAAAAGTCCACCTTCTTTTATTTCTGGATATAAGGACATAATAAAAATGATCTGGTTCAAACATTATTCAAATTTACATTAAATGTACAAAAGTCCCACAACAGAGTTTATTGTGTTGTTGTTTACTAAAAAAGAACAGATGCAAAACAGAAAAGCTGATCATAGCTACAACAGCTTGAGCAGCAAGAACCCTAGTTTTCTGTAGGACTATTAGTCTGAAACATCTAGGAGGACTTTCGACCCATACTTTTTTTTTTTACAACGTTGTAAGACAGATAGATGACTTTACATCTGCCTTTAGAATCCATTGTTCAACAGAGGAGCTCATGACCGACTCACTGCCAGGAACTCAGGTCCTGTGGATGCAAAACTATTTCAAATCTTCAGCCCTTTATTATGTTTAAGACTTGAAGTGATTGTGCTGATAAGCTGTGTCTGGTTTTAGCTCCAAAGACACCTTAACTTTTCCTGAACCACGTCTGACTTGACAGCAGAAAAACTTCCACAACACTGAAGGATTAGTCACTGGGATGCACAGAAGAAACAGGGCACATAAACTGTGCAATGCTTTACTGAATTCTGGAGTGAGAGTTGCGAGGTTATAAAATTGGATTGATAAACACGTGACTGCAGCTGTGACTACAAAATACAGGGAACATGTAGATGGGTGTGGCAGGCTGACTGGAAAAGTACTGACTGAGGGAAAAATGGCTGGTGGTGTTGAGGAAGATGGGAACAAAGACTGAACACAAGGAGACAAAACAACGAGCCAACAAAACAGAAAACACAAATACTTTTACAAAACAACTTAAAGGGATCCACAATTAGTTGTAACAATAAACTTTATTTGATAAACATTTATTTTAACTGTAAAATAAAGACTGTAAAAATACTGTAGACTGTTTAGTTTTGTAATTTTTTTAAATTATATTTTAACACGCACGGAGCCATTTTATTTACACGCAAAGCATTCTGGGTAAATGATGACGTGGATAGGTCCTTGCTGTGAGAGCTATACCCACCCTGAAGGTTAATCTTGGACAATATCTGATGATCGACTCTTTTAAATGAAACCAGAGAGCGTTGACAGAGAGGAGAAGGTAGAAATGACTCRVCCTGKAACTGAAAATRTRRATGGAGGACAACAGAGCTGCTTCATGGAAGAAGAACCTCAGCTTAGCCTGTTAGCCTTCACGCTAGCCCTCACGCTTTATTGCCTTAAACAGTATGTATTAGCTCAGTGCTAGCGCGACAAACAAGCTAAACTGAGGTCCTCCATCCATATTTTCAGTTACAGACTGAGTCATTTTTGTGTTCCCCTTTCTGTCATGTAGATGGAGGACCTCAGTGACGAGAGGAGAATGTGTAGCGCTGAGCTAATACATATATATGGTGATAGTGCCGGGGCTAACGCTAAAGCTAACAGGCTAAGCTGAGGTTCTTCTTCCATGAAGCAGCTCTGTTGTCCTCCATCCATATTTTCAGTTACAGGCTGAGTCATTTCTACCTTCTCCTCTCTGTCAACGCTCTCTGGTTTCATTTAAGAGTCGATCATCAGATATTGTCCAAGATTAACCTTCAGGGTGGATATAGCTCGCTAGCAGCCTCGTGCCAATGACCTAGTTGATGTCATCATTTACCCAGAATGCTTTGCATGTAAATAAAATGGCCCCATCCGTGTAATATATTTTAAAAATTTTGGTTTAAAAATTATAAAAACTGAACATTCTACAGTATTTTTACGGTCTTTATTTTACAGTTAAAATATACTGTATGTTTATCAAATAAAGTCTAATTTCACAAAATCGGGGATCCCTTTAAACAACAAATTGTGACATTGCATTATGGATACATATCTTTACTTTGGGTCAAAAGGACAAATAAGATCGTCCAGATGTCTTGTGGTTCATTCAGATGCAGCTTTATAAACTTAAGTTCTGCTGTCATGAGGAGGTCTGTGTGTTTTCTCTTCATGTGTCTCCTGCTCTCCCTGCAGAAGAATAAACTTCAACTTGTTTAAGAAGGAAACTGAACCTTTCCCAGATTAACGGGCAGCAAAACATGTTCTCTAAGGTTGATGACTTTCCTTCTTGGTGTTGTGATAACAGAGCAAACCATTAAAACATCTGCTTTTACGGAGGTGATTCCACTGATGATCAGTTAATCAGTATATCTGATCTGGTTCATACTTTCTTCTTTACATCCCATAAAAACAACGGTAGACTTGACGCTTTCTCACACAAATTTTTCATTTAAGCTATATTTCTGTTGAATAAATAAGGACAACAGGTAGAATCTGCTGTGTTTCTGTACACTTGAGTTTAAATTTCATTATTTTTACAACCTGATGAAAACCACATTTTTGTTAAGTCATGACACACAAAATCCTATAACTCCAAGAAGGTGGTTTTTCTTCCATAGCTGTAGGATGTTGTGTACTGTCCAAACTGATCATAAACATATCTGACGCTGAGTCCTTGTCTTCTACTCACTGTGCATTATAACTGTTATGTTCCTGATCATGATTTGACTAGATATCATTAAACTTTGTAGAAAAGAGTGTTTGTATAAAGTTACAGTAAGCTAATGTCACCATTGGTCACAAGACCATTCAATGTGAAATCATCCACAAATGATCAGAGTTATTATCAAAGCAAGATCCCTAAATACAGGCATTCACCAGGGGCTTAATTTACATAAAGACTGAACTTTATTAATCAACAAAATAAACAACCTGGTGCGGCAGAAAACTATTTGCAGAAAAAAATGCTAGGAATAAACAGGAGTAAATGGAGAAGAAACTGATGAAACCAGACATGGTGTGAGAAACTCAGATGAGGCTCCAGTACACTGAATGCATGTAGAAGGGCTATAGACTAAGGCTAAACAAGAGATATAAAACAGCTGTGGCTAATGAGACGAGAACAGGTGTGAGTGGGTGTGGCAGGATCAAGAGGCTGGAGTTGATCTAAGGAAAAGTACTGAAAAATGTGAACAGATGACACATGGTAAATCAGAGGAACAAAACAGAAAAACAATAAAAGGAAAAACCCAACTTTAAACACAAAAAACACCAAAACATAACTGAAATACATAAATACGGACTGTTAACATAAAATCTGCATAGTTACTCTACTTCACAAAAAACAAGAAAAAAAACCCCCAAAACAACCATAAAGTTATTATTATTATTATTATTATTATTATTATTATTATTATTATTATTATTATTATTATTATGCTTTTGTTACCTGTTCCCAAGCATCTTCAACACATCCCTGAACATCTTAAATTGATGTTTCATCGACAATGGAGCAAGACCTAGAAAAGTGTTAAATTGGGTTATTGTTTGTTGTTGTTAAATGGAAACCATTTAAAGTATTCATATTGAGTAAGGATGCCTTTTTGCTAACATGACTCAGTATTTGGTCACTTGATTTTTGCGCTCACAATAAGCTTGTGTAACATAAATACTGGATATTAAATCGTTATGTGATGTAAGAAGCTGGGGGGAGGTTGGAGCTATGGTCAGAGTGGGAATTGAAGGGTTTGACACTCAAACATGTCATGTCCTCAACATCTCTCAGCTTTCAGTTCTCCAATGACTCAGAGAATCTAAAAGTTTGGAAAGTTGCAAGATTAAACACGTTGATTGTTCGTACCACCATAATTAACGTTTATAAAACCTGTTTTGGGGCAGGGGATTATGGAGATATGCATCACATTTATTATTAAAGTCTGCTCTAAACTGCATCCAGTTACCATATCTTTATTTGGAAAAGATAATCAGGACAAGGAGAGTACAAAATCACTGCCTCCCACACAAACTGGTTCTGTTTTGCTCCCCCTCTTTGTGCTGAAGTATTTTTACTCCTTCCTCGGGGCACTATTGAACTTAATAGGAGTTGAAGGCTTGTCCACTGAAGTTAGGGTGTTTATGTGTGTGTGTGTGTGTTCGTGTGTGTGTGTGTGTGTGTGTGTGTGTGTGTGTGTGTGTGTG
>NW_013952417.1:1289293-1296511 GCF_001266775.1 Austrofundulus limnaeus | reverse complement strand
GTGTGTGTGTGTGTGTGTGTGTGTGTGTGTGTGTGTGTGTGTGACCTAGTTGTTCTCTCTCTGTCCTTCTCACACCCTCCAGCTTTAAGAGTGTGGACTCTCTGCTACATCGATGAATGCAACATGCTGCCTTGTGATTGGTTGGGCATCAATACCAGCTCCTCCAACAGGGCTTTGGAATAAAATCCTAATGATGTAAAAACATAAAAATAACCAGGCTGGTGTTTGTTTGTTTGTTTGTTAGTTTGTTTTTTTGTTCTATGATTCCTATAAATACATGTTTATAATTTTCATTCTGATTCCATATTAGGGATTTTCAAATGGCATCAAATCCCAGGGAATCACTGATTTTTTTTTACCATTTAAACTACTTTTAGATACGCGTTCAGTCTGCATGAACATCTGCCAATTTTTGTTTGCTTTATTGCTTTATTTATCTTATCCTGTGTAAGGACAACCTGAGAACATGCTGCCTCAGGTTTAGTGCTCTGTCAGCAGGACACATCTAAAAGGTTAAAGTAGAAGTTTGACTCTTGCAGAAAATTCTCTTGAATTGGTCATTTTGGACAAAAGGTTGTTCACTAAAATAAATTAGATTTAACTCATTCCAAGGCTCTTGACCTCTTTAAGAACAGCTGATGATCTCTACTTTGTTCTGCTCGACGCAGAATTTTGTGATACTTCCTTGGAACATGGTCACTGTCAGCAAGGTCAAGTTGTCTGGATGAAAAATTACTGGGAAACACAATCATTTTTCTTCAAAAAATCCAAGCCAGAAGTTTCGAAATGTGGGTAACAAGAGGGATAAAATAATAAATCTGTAGTGAAAGCATACAGATCAGAAAATAATTTTGACACGACAATAAATTCATGAGATGTTTTAATATTTGGCAACACTGACAAGGGGATAAAAAGAGCCAAAAATTGGTTCTGTGTGCGAGTTAAAAAATGTAATCTGTTCAAAATTAGCTCCAAGGTTTTTTCACACTAGAATTGAACAAAGGCATCCAGACCAATAAGGCATCCTAAACAAGGCAAAGAGTCTTCAATGCCTTTATGACGTGTTTTCAATAATTAATGTTGTCTAGTTTTATTGATATTATGACATTTATCATGATGTGTTTAATATTAGGCCCCTTCAAATGGGCTGCATAATCTTGTACACTAACAATACAAAACCACTGTTTCTGAACACAGACACACACAGAGCATCTTGGGGACAGGAAGCAGGGAAGTGTGTCACACCAGTGCACATTGCTGGTTTGTCTTACCAAAGTAAAGTGCTGGCACAGCACCACCCTAGGGTGAAACTGGTAAAAGTTTGTAGCTTAGCAAAACTATAAGTTTCACTGTACCATAAGTACATTGGGCACAATGCTGATGTGTAACATGTACCATATCCTTGACCATGTCTTTTTGGAAATAGCCCAAGAAATCATAAAATATTAGAATAGAATAGAAACAGCCTTTATTGTCCCACATGGGGAAATTCAGGTGTAGTAGCAGCAGCAGGTACATACATTAATCCACAGAAACAGTATATTGCTAAGCGACATTATCAACTGTAGCAATAATAATAGAATTAAAGAAAGGAACAATAAAAAAAAAGTAGATCAAAATAGAAGTAAGAATAATCATTACTGTAACCAGCTATCAAGATGAAATCGGATAAAAAATGAAAAATAAGGCAAGATACTGTGCAGAAAAATATAAGTTACAGGAAAAAAACTGTCATGACAGACTCGTGATCCAAGGGGTGTGTGCAAAATGAGTCCAACTCAGACATTGTGTCAGTGTTCCAGTACACGAAAAAAAAGATGTACAATTGCCACTGGTTATTATTTATGTAATGAATTCTAGGTAGAGTTGTTTGATGTGCAAACACAACTATGGATGCTTATCATGATTGTTGCGAGCAGTGATGGTTATAGAGTCTAACAGCTGATGGGAGGAAGGATCTGCGATAACGCTCTTTTGTGCATTTAGGATGCAGCAGTCTGTCACTGAAGGAGCTCTGCAGTTCAGCTACAGTTCCATGCATTGGGTGGGAGACGTTATGTTATAGATGTTATTTTAGTCAGAGTTCCCACCACTTGCACAGGGTCGAGGGGACATCCCAGCACAGAGCTGGCCTTCTTGATGAGCTTATCCAGCCGCTTCCTCTCAGCTGAAGCTTCTGAAGGTTTTTGCCAGGGGTTCTGATAAACAAAGACTTACAATAGTTGAGTCTGGAGGAGACAAAGGCATAGATGAGTTTCTCTGCATCAGCAAAAGTGAGAGACGGGCGAAGTTTGGAGATATTACGGAGATGAAAAAAACAGGTTTTAAATAGATGCTTGATATGATTTTCAAATGTAAGATAGCAGAATATGTAATAAATGTAATGTAATAACAGAGGTGGAGAGGAGGATGTCTTGACTAGAGAAGGAAATAGCTGTCATAGTTGAAGTTTCAACTTGATGAGGGGTGCCGATCAGTATGGCCTCAGTTTTGGAGCAGTTTAATTGAAGAAAGTTCTGGCTCATCCATGCCCTTATCTCCTCCAGGCAGGTAGTGAGGGCAGTGAATGAAGATGACAGTGGTGATGATGATGCTCCAGTCCTGATGTACAGCTGTGTATCATCAGCATAATAGTGAAAAGAAACGTTGTGATGATTAATGATTTGACCTATAGGAATCATGTAAAGGGAAAATAGCAGGACCCCAAGGACTGAGCCTTGAGGGACCCCACAGGTGACACAGACATTCTGGGACTCGGCATTGCCAAGGCTAACATATTCCAGCCTATTGGAGAGGAATGATTTAAACCAGTCCAGAACAGTGTCACAGAGACCGACCTCCACTTGAAGACAGTGGAGGAGGATACTGAGATATCTGGAGATACTGTGATCCAGCCATCGAGTCTTCACAATTTGGATCTTGTCAGTGTGTTCCAAATCCTTCTAATCACATTTTTTCAACCACAAAGACCACATATCTTTCCCACTGCCAGGTGTCATTGTAAAAACAACAGTTTTTTCTTTTCACCTGTCATTGGCCATATAGTTATGGCTGATTGCTGAATCTCTTATTTAGCTATTTCCCAACTTAATCTTTTGTTTCTAGACATTTTTAACATTTTGCACAAAAATAAGACAGTTGGTCTCTTTAAGGGTGACTAGATAAGTGTCAAATATAATCTTGTCAAAAACATTACTCAGCAAATGCTGCAAAATAAAACAAAAGAGAGAGAGATGCTGAGCAAGATTTTGCTTCACAGACAAAACAAAGTTAATTTATTTATCAGTTATAAACTTTAAAAAGTAATCTCCTTGAAAATATTAAAGGCCTAGCAATCCTTAAAGAATTTTACGTGTTGTCTTATTTTCCATTTTTATTGTAAGTTGTCTTATGATGGGGCTTGATGGTAGAGCTGAGGCCAGATCAAATCACGGCCAGGGGATCTCTCTGGGTACAGTTTGCATGTTCTCTCCATGCATGCATGTTTTTTTTTCCGGATACTCTGGCTTCCTCCCACAGAACAAAAATAAAACTGTCAGGTTAATTGATAACTCTAAATTGTTCCTAGGTGTGATTGAATGGAGTGAATGGTTGTCTCGTTTGTCTCTGTGTGGCCCTGTGATGGACTTGTGACCTGTCCAGGGTGTCCCCCGCCCCTCGCACTGTGACTGCTGGATATGGGCCTCAGTGACCCTGAAAGGAAGAAGCAGGAGCAGGTATAGAAAATTGATGGATCTTTTGAAGGGAAAGGACAAAGTAAGGCCCCTTTTGGTCAAACCTTGCAAACGACCTTGAGCACAACTGCAAGATTTCACAAGATACATTAACTCTCTCTGAGTGTGAATGAATCTCAGAAACTCAAAATTTTACCTCAATATTTGTAAAAATGACTGGTCTGTTTTGTGTTTGTTAATGTCACTTAGCTGTGCCAGCCATTTTAAACTGTCAGGACATCAGAAGTTAATGCTCCAGAAATGCATTTATGAAGGTTTCATTAAAATGTGGTTAATACATTATTTTGCTAACATACAGGGTTGACACATTAATAAATGCTAAAGTTTTAAGTAGTAATATACAAGGTTGATTACTACCAAACCAAAGTTTAGCTCTATATCTGTACAACTGACTTTTAGCCGATTGTGTGCTTTCTAAGCACAGCTGACTGAGGCAGCCATCTTGAATTGCATTGCTTCCAAAAGGTGATCAGTTATAAATGTCCAGAAATTACTTTTTGAAAGTGTTACTAAAATTAATTCACCGGTTCATGAGAGATTTTGCCATTGGCCCAGATAAACAAACACATAGACACACAGGCAGAAAAAAATATTGCCCTTTTGCTTTTGGAGGCAGGCAGTAAAAACAGTAACAGATTTGTGCTGCCAATGCATTTTATTCAAACAGGAGAAGATACGTTTAGTTGTCTGAGGGAAACATTGCCATAAATGAACATTTCTAACAAAGAGGAACATGGAGGTTGAACCACAGTCCCTTCCATAATGCCTAGTGATGCCCTGGGGTGCATTTATAATAATCTGTGGGTCCGTTTAAGTCTGTATTTAGAGCCATTAACCCACCGTATGTAGCCCCCGCTCCCACACTCCTTCATTCTGCTTCTTAATAGCTTGGATTAGCTGCTCCTTTAATAGACTCATCCATCTCTTCTGTTTATTCACTAGTTTCCCACACACACACACACACACACACACACGTTCTCTCCCTCTTTTTCCTTTTGCCTTTTTTGCTCATGGACAATTACACAAACAAATGCAGTTTGTTTTGGCTGCTGTAGGCAAACGAATGGATTCATCAGGCTGTTACTTTCTGAGTCTGAGGTGTTGTGTTTTATCATCACTGAGTTAAATGTGACGTAGCTCCTTCCGTTTCCTTCAGCACATTTGCCATGCAGATTTATGCTAATTCTTGACACAGTGTTAAGCCTCTGATAGGCCACAGCTTCATGCCTCTGCAAGGCAGATTCAAGAGCTGAAAGCTGGATTTATTCAGCTTGACGTAACGGGAACGGGGGTGGCAGAGAGGGAAAGAAAGGGTTTTTCTATCCGCTGACGTGGTGAGGGTGGAAGTCATCGGACATACGTGGAAAACACACCTACGGGAAATTCAACTACATGAATGCCTTTCTGAAAGGCAGGCGATTGTGCAAGTGTCTTTTCTGTGTTTGCTTGTGTTGGTAAAATGTTTTATGAATCATTGGACTTTTTTAACTCAGGGTGTAATCACTGAATGTACAGCTACAACTAATAAACTTGGTTGCCACCAGTGTTGTATAAAGTACCTCAAAGTGATACTTGAGTAAAAGTACAAGTATCTTACAAAAAATTACTTTGGTAAAAGTTAAAGTCTTCTTTAGAAAAATTACTTAAGTAAAAGTCTTAAAGTATCGGATATTTTTGTACTTAAGTATTAAAAGTAAAAGCATTGATTTTAAATGAGCAGTTAAGATTTTCTGTAATGACATTTATTAGGAGGTGACCACAAAAAATGCAAAATGACTGTCATCTTAAAGTAATTTATTTATGGGATGCACTAGTCCAGCTGTTTCAGTTTATATACATATATCAAGGCTGCACAAACATTTTCCCTAAAATGAAAATCTATCTGAGGGCTGAGGCCAAATGTAATAATATAATTCATGAAATTCAAATACTTCTTAAGTACAGTCCTTTTATTTTAATGATTATGTCCTGCTGGAGTGTGACAGGATTTGTTTGTGTACAAACTAATGCAGTATCATATTTTTATATATTTATATTTCTCATTCAACCACAATTAAATTCACTCAATCTAGGAGGCACAATTTATATGGATAGAATTTATTTTTTACAATAACAATCTGGAAAGAAAAAAAGTAAAAATGAAATAAAAGTAACGACTTTCTATTTATTGCCTTTTTTAAAAAAATGTAAGGAGTAGAAAGTACAGATAATTGTATGAAAATGTAAGAAGTAGAAGTAAAAAGTAGGCTGAAAAATAATTACTCAAGTAAAGTACAGATACTCAAAAAATCTACTTAAGTACAGTAAAGAAGTATTTGTACTTAGTTACTTTACAACTCTGGTTGCCACAAGTAATCAGCCTTATAGCCAACACAAAAATGGCTACAACTCAGTCAAGTGTACAGATCCTGAGCTCAAATCTGGTGTGGTAGTAGCTGAGAATCATCCCCTACACTACTGCTTTTTGACAAGGCATCGTGTAATCTTTCAAGGGATACTAGTTTGCAGACTTCACAAACAATACCCTGGACTTTTGACAGCAAAATCACAAAATACTTAAACATATTTTCATGTTTTTGACCACAAATTGCAAAAGAGGTATAAAGTTATTTATATTTCTTATGGGAAAAGTTTTACAGTAAAACGTCACCTCTTGAGTGCTTTTGACACTTCTCACGCTTTCCTAAAAAGCTTCAGCTGCTTTACATGAAGTGTATTTTGTAAAATGAACTCAGTAGAGAGGTAGCTGCTCAGTGACTGGATCAGCTGAAGGATGCAGTAATGTGTGTCTACATGCTGTTTATTGATTAGCTGCCATTTCCCTAAAGCAGCCTGTAAAACACTGACGCGCCCTTGAGCAAGTGAAACACACACACACACACACACACACACATACACACACACAAAAACACTCACACACACACAGAAACAGGCTGCAAACAAATCACCACGTTTGATCCAGTGCTACATTTAGAAGTCTCTAAATGTAGCACTGTATGACAGGCCTGCTGTCATACAACTTTCAGCTGTCACCCGCCCACTCCCCCCCATCCCCGCCCCGCCTTCCCCCACCACACTCATCGTCGCCTTCCGTCGTGTTTTCCTTTAACTTGATTCCCCGTGGGGAGGAAAATTCCTCTTATCAGCTCCGACCAGATGCAGCCCTGTGTGTGTGCGTCTGTGTGTGAGGGAGGATAATCCCTTACCTCTGATTGGCTGGGCGGTAACCCCTTTTTTTACTTGCGGGTGATGACTCTGGATTTTAGTTTAGAAAGAGCGAGTTTTATTGGGCTTTTTAAAAGGTTGTGTCTTTTAAATGGCACAATGGTAATTACACTGTGAAGCATCTTAGAGTGGCATTTCAGAAAATCCATTAACTGATGGGTAATCAGATTGTACTTTCATCTGTCAGTGCGTTTCAAAACAGCAGTGTGTGTGCGTGTGTGTGTGTGTGTGTGTGTGTGTGTGTGTGTGTGTGTGTGTG
>NW_013952417.1:1285638-1287578 GCF_001266775.1 Austrofundulus limnaeus | reverse complement strand
TATTTTTTAATTTCCACCAGTGTAGCATGCCACACACACACACACACACACACACACACACACACACACACACACACACACACACACACACACACTCATAGGACATGACCACCTCACATTTTTGAGGCAGATTTGCAGATAGTTATTTGTTATTCTTTGTTAAACACTTGGTACCAGTCTGCTAATTTGATCTTTTAGTTATTGTTTTGTTGGTTTAAGCGTTGAGCTTCAACACAGATGCTTTTGCATTTTGCTAGTATTCTGTTCAACTACTGTATAGCTATTGTTCTGCGTTTTAAAAATGCTTACCAAATGGAGATTTAAAAAATATCCCAGTTAAGGTGTGTTAACACAAGATACAGAAACAATAATGCAGCAGCTTATTTAAAGTATGTCGGTGTATCACTTTGTGCCCTTTATGTCTGTCGCTCTTTATCTTGATCCTGTCATCAATAAATCTAAATTCTGTTTAAAGCCATTGTGAGTCTGGACATTTGCTGATATTTATTTAGTAAATACTGACATTTACAGTCATTTATAAACTTTCTGGACAGTGAATGCAACCCCCAATAATAACATTTAGATGAATACTTGTAAACGTATTTTTGAGTGTCATATTGAGATTAGATGCTGTGGAGTGATGCTTTGTTTTTGCTCGAAAAAAAAGGGAGAAAAAATATATTTATACACATGACTTTGAATTTAAATAAAAATGCTTATAAAGCCTTGCCACACCAGTGGGTGTGCAAAAAAATACACCTTACATATTAAAACACATGATAATGCACCCAAAACAGTTTTGTTGTTGTTGTTTTGACATCAGTTCAGTTTGCTCTCAGTTTTTAAACCTTTAAATATCTCTATATCAGAACCATCTACAGCCTCTAGACCTCGTAAAACCACCAGTGGGACAACCCCCTTCTTTAAAAAAAACCCACTCTGTAAAGCTTTAATGGTCCCAGCAGGTGACACTCATTATGAACATCTCAATCAATGACTGAGAGCTGGCTCATGTCAAATGCTGCCATATTTGAGTAAAGTCAGCCGACTTATCACACTGAATCATGGTTTCAGGGGGTGGGGCTAAAGAAAACAGACTGTTAGTCAACAGTGTGACAAAAGGTTCTGTCATACGTCCATGTCTTTGTGTGCTTTGTGTCCTGTTCTGTTGCTACTCCTGCAGCCAGTATACTGTATATTCTCCAGCGCTCTCTCTCACACACCTGTCCTCACTCTGTAATCATTCCGGTGCTTTATTTAACACGTCCTCCTTCTCCACTTCCTCATCAGTTCATTGCATAGGTGGTCCTGATTGTTCTCATCAAGTGCCTACGTGTTTTTATTTGCTGCCATGACAGCCTTTGTTTTTGTTAATAAGTTATTTTATTCTTTAACTCCTTGTACCTGCCTGCATTTGGATCCACCCGCACCACAAACCTTACAGTAATGCACAGCACCATGCTTTGACCAAGACAGTCGCAAGGCTTATTTCAGCTATTTCCTTTACAGAAGTTGCCACTTCAAGTCATTCACCTTCATCCCACTCTGTCCTAACTCCAGCTACCTCCATGTCCGCTCTAACTGCATCCATATATCTCCTCCTTGGCCTTTTTTGTTTTTCATTTCTTGCCTGACAACTTAATTTCTGATCTCCTTCCACCCACAGGGGTTCCTGCGTTATCTATTCTGTCTGTCCATCACCAGAGTAAATAAAAAGAAGCGGAGAGCCAATTCTTCAAACATTTATTTACATTTGTGTGTGCTGATTTGATTTGATTTATTTATTTAACAGGAAAAGATTATTAAAAATCAAGCCTGACTCAGCATAATTGCTGTTTTACAGCAGGTTCCTGTTCTGCAGCACATAAAACACTCAGAATTACATATACTATATACTTATAGGTAGTTTGCAAAGCATCAGTCATGCTTGTGACTAGGCC
>NW_013952417.1:1279812-1285287 GCF_001266775.1 Austrofundulus limnaeus | reverse complement strand
AGTCCAACCAGTAAGTTTTTTATGAATTTTGTAGGCCCTGTTGTAGAGCCTAACTATGGGTTCTAAGATTTCATTTGTTGTAAGAGACCAAATAGGTAAACAGTACGACATGGTTGAGAGTATAATGGCATGAAGATAGATATTTGAAACAGAAGATGTCAGATTGGATCTAATGTTCATAATTGCCAGTATATTTCTTGCTTTGAAAATTACGTGAGTAAATTTTAAAAAATGAGTTTGGGTCAAATGAAATAATTTTTTCTGAAATTGGAATCCATAGGTCATAAATATTATATTAAATTATACTTGTCACACAAAGTAAGGGAATTTTTGTTCTATGTAGATTAGTGTAAGGTGATGTAGTCATGGAGGAGTGGAAGAGGAACCTGTGAAGCTCTACTGAACTCCAAGCCCAAGAGACCTAAATGAGTGCTGGAAAATAATGGACATTTTAATTTAGAGGTGTTCTCACTTTTGCTGCCTGCACTTTAGACATTATTGGGTTGCGTTATTTTTAGGGGAAGAAAATTTACACTGTTATACAAGCTGTACACTGACTACTTTACATTGTATAAAAGTGTCATATCTTTAGCGCTGTTTGATGTGAGGGGTATGCTTACTTTTGTGTGGTACTGTATATATTTATATCCATCAATAAACTGTTGGGTTGGAACAAATATATATTTTGGGTTTTTTTTCTTATGCTTTATGATCCAAGCACTATAATTCATCTTTGAGTGTGTTTTGATCTCAACAGTAAGGCAATCTGTACAGAATAAAGAACAAAGTAGTGGAACAGTTCAGAAGATATGTTTATCACTTTATTGTTACAAGATCATTGGCTGTCTTGTGAATTTCCCTTGAGAGAGTTCTGATTATGTTTTAAGACTGTGTGAAGATTTCCCTCCTTTGCAGCACATCCCAGGAGCACCCCAGGCCAGAAGAAGTCAACTGTGCAGGCCTCCTCTGAGTGGTTTTGATAGCAGGAGAACATGAGGGCGTCTTGCATGAGTTCCTATAAAACAACAGATTTCTCTGAGTTAAGAACAGAACAGGACAGACCCAAGACAGAGCAAGACCTCTAAAACTTCATGAAAATTACACACACACGTTTTTTTATCCTCATGGGGACTTTGTATTACCTTCCATTCAATTTACCCATCTTTTCTACAGCCTGACATTAAATTCTTTGTGAATCCTTTTCAGAGCCATCCTCTTTTGATGTCCTCATCATCAACATTTATGTTGTCCTAAAAGCCGCCTCATGCTCCATCAGATCTAGCAAAGTTTACCATAAAATTCCTTTTTTTTTTTTTGGGGGGGGGGGGGTATGCTGTCTGCATATTTATTTATTTATTTATTTATTTACTTACTTTTGCAAAATGATACAGGATATTTGGGGGTTAAAATATATTGTAATTCTTTTACTGTGACTTACTTCACTTGCCTGTTTTCTTTGTTTTTACTCTGCACCTTTTCTGTTCCATGTCAGTTCTACAAAAGAATGACTTTTTCCCCCATTTTCCCTCAACAGTAAAAATCATTTAACATTTTTAGGATGTATAATACGACATACCTAAAAATTCTCAATTTTCCAACAGTATGTATGTACCTGGTGATGTGCACCCCGGGGGGGGATTGTTTCGATCAAATTGTTGTGAGGGTCATAACAACCCCTAAGCCTCCTGCAAATAAAAATTGCATCATTTTATTTTCAGCCTTGTGTCTTGTGTCAAGGCCCAGGCCAAACGTTTCAGCCACCTCTAAATTACCAGAGGTGCAACAATACTTATATCTGTGTCGAACTGTTCAATACAGTGCTTTAGGTCCAACACACACGATGTATGGAACAATCCAGATTATTAACGTTTTTTTATCAGCTTGTCTCCTGAAGATGCTCTGTGTTGAAGGCTCAGTGGATCTGTGTTCGACTACTCCACCTAGGCTGCATTGTGGAGCACAGATGCACTGAGAAACCTGCTGTTTCAGCAACATTTAATTTAAAATCTGTACTTTTGAGGTTAAACAAATGTTCATATTTATTTCAATAAATTTCAAGTTAAGAAGGGCATGGAAATTTCTCTCTTTTTTTGTATCAAAACATTATCAAACCAGACCAAATCGTGGATTTTCAGTGTGTGATTGCTTTATATGCTGAAACGCTCTCAGCATTTTGCTTCAACTACTCTGCTTCCAAAAAATTGACTGTTGCACCCGGAAACAGACGTTTATAAAGATACCAAATTGTCCCAGCAGGCTGCACTCCTTATTATGACTGTTGCCATCATGAATGGAGGTAGCAAATTGTGCGCAGAGGAATCCGTCTGCCAAATAGTGTGTTTTTTCCTGTGACAGACATTGCCAACGTAATGGCGGATATCGGAGTGGAAAATTTTCGTTCTTCGGAGTTGAGCTTCCAGCGGGAAGAAGCCCCTGCAGTGATGTGTACAGCAGTGGGAGGTGTTTCCACAGGAGCTTAATGCGATGGGTTTCATGAAAGGTGTGTCTGAAAACAAACATCGAACAACCCCACAACCTTTCAGTCTATGAGAGCTACAAGAATTACCTGTAATCAAAATCTAGAGCAGTTTAGATCATTTGAGTTGTTTTATCGGTTGTTTTTGTGGTTTTCTTCAATAAGTGTTTTTATTTAACAGATGTGCAGACCTCACTCAAATAACAATTTATATTTCCAAAGTGCTTTAAGTATAATTTAAGGACATGTTTTATTTTGTAATTTCACATTGAACTGTGGGAAGCAGTGGTTTGAGTCGGTTCTTTCTGTGTGGAGTTTATGCCCTCACCATACACGTCAGGTTATTTGATAACTCCAACTTGTCCCAATATATGAATGAGAAGGTGAATGTTGTTTGTCTCATTTATGTCTCTGCATCCTTTTGATGGACTGGGGACATGTCCAGTGTGTCCTTTGCCTGTCACACAGTGACAGCTGGAGATAGGCACCAGTGATCCCCAAAAGGAGAAGCGAGGGAAAGAAAATGCATGGATGGATAAATAATAAACTTGCAAGGCTTTTACTTAAAAAGTTTTGTTCTTGTCCTATTCTTTTTGCATCATACTTCAAAGACCCTCTCCCCTTGTATAAAACAGTAATTAAGTAACTTTTACTCAAAGTACATTTTTATTTTATTTTATTTTTTTAAAAATTTTTTTCATCATCAACATTTATGTTGTCCCAAAAGCCGCCTCATGCTCCATCAGATCTAGCAAAGTTTACAATAAAATTCCTTTTTTTTTTTTTTTTTTTTTTTGGGGGGGGGGGGGGGTGTTATGCTGTCTGCCTATTTATTTATTTATTTATTTATTTAAAAAAGTACATTTTTAATAACTTACTTTTTACTTTTAATTGAGTAGTTTTTTTACTCAGGTAACTGAGTAACTGTAGTTTTACTTGAGTATGTTATTTTGAATGTATGATAATGTCATTGACGTGTTTTAACAAAAAATGAAGGCTATTGCTGGGTTGCAGATGTGTAGTATCGACATCCTGAAATGCAGGCGTGGGGCAGGAAGTAAACACAGTCCCATTTCCTTCTGTTGATTCAGCGTCAAAAGGCCTAAATTCTGCGCTGTGTGCAGTTGCTGCAGCTGCTCAAATCAGGAGAAATATAAAGTTTTTTTTATGTTCCGAAACGAGTGTGTCACAAGGTAGTTAATTTTAAAAAACTTATAGAAAAAAGACGACAAAAGTGGATCAACAATCTAGGGCTAAAAGCAGGAGGTGCAGTAATGGACAATGCAAGAGTTTGCAGCAACCACTTTATAAAGATCGTATCGTTTAAATCATATTTTCAGATAGTTTCTTAGTTACTTGAATTTGGGTTTACAGAAGCTAAATAACTTATTTACATGTAGATCCAAGCACACAGAAATAACAAGGGTTAACTCATTGTTAGCATTAGCGATAGCCTTGTCTTCATAGGCTAATTACTTAAAATAGCACAAGTCACTTCTCACCCGGACAGAAACAAGTCAACAGCAGTTTAAAGCTTCTCTGGATCCTAAATGTTTGACCCAACCTGAAACTAACAATTGTAGCCTTCAAGGCTTTTGAAAGCTTTCATCTGGCTCGTTTTATAAAACGAGGTCTGCAGCACCAGATAGTTTGTTCAATCACCTCAACACCGGGTAAATCCTCCATATTATATAACAAGTCTTTTTTATTAACACAATATGGTTCTTAAATGTATGCCTTTTTTGCGATATCTCATCTGCGCTAGCTAGGGCATTAGTGTACTCCTTGTGATCCATTCCGCTGTGTTTTAAACCAGAGCAAATCACTTCCTGACCCCCATCTGACATTTACGCATCATTCGGACAGTGTTGTATAAAGTACCACGATGGGATACTTGAGTAAAAATGCAAGTACCTTACCAAAAGATTATTTGGTGAAAGTTAGTCTCCTTTAAGAATGTTACTTGAGTAAAAATCTTAAGTATCTGATATTTTTTGTACTTAAGTATTAAAAGTAAAAGTATTGATTTAAGATGAGCAGTTAGATTTTCTATAATGACATTTATTAGGAGGTGACCTCCCCAAAAAATGCAGAAATGACTGTTGAATTAAAATAATTAATTTACGTTAAATTAAGTATGCACTAGTCTAGCTGTTTCAGTTTATATAAATTTATCAAGGCTGCACAAACATTTTCCCCAAAATGAAAATCTATCTGAGGGCTGTGGCCAAATGCAGTAATATAATTCATGAAATACAAATACTTCTTAAGTACAGTCCTTTTATTTTAATGATTATGTCCTGCTGGAGTGTGACTGGATTTGTTTGTTTACAAACTAATATGGTGTCCGAATTTTTTACATTTATATTTCTCATTCAACCACAATTAAATTCACTCTATCTAGGAAGCACAATTTATATGGATAGTATTTATTTTTTACAATCTGGAATGAAAATGAGCAAAAATGAAATAAAAGTAACGATTTTCTATTTATTGCCTTTTATAAAAAATGCAAGCAGTAGAAAGTAAAGAAAAATAATTACTCAAGTAAAGTACAGGCACCCAAAAATTCTACTTAAGTACATTAACAAAGTATTTGTACTCAGTTACTTTACAACTCTGCATTCTGGTCATGTGTCTGCAGCCCAGCAGTGCTTCTGTTCCCTCTCATCATAAGAATTTAATGTAAAACTCTGGTGTAAAAGGTGGCGAGTGATATGCATCCATTCAAGAAACACGGTCTTTCATTTTTTATCCATGCTTTGCACTCCAGCTTTAAGCTTTAAAAATGACAACACAGGCCTATTTGTGTGCACAGGGGGAAATTTATGCTCACAAGGACTTTTTACAGTGCCTAAACAGCAGATCAGCCTTGTCTTGTATGGCTGGAGCACTTGTCTATAAATCACATGAGTAAATGGGTTTAATCCCACCACCACCTTCTTCTCCTCCTCACAATGTGGCGTCCTCTGTGGCTGTCAGCAGGCTGTGTTTTGGAC
>NW_013952417.1:1275730-1279064 GCF_001266775.1 Austrofundulus limnaeus | reverse complement strand
TGTGTGTGTGTGTGTGTGTGTGTGTGTGTGTGTGTGTGTGTGTGTGTGTGTGAGGGCACCATTAAAGCCTTGTACCATAAATCTCTGCCTGGACGTGTGTGTGCAGAGATAACGGAGGGATGTCTCCCTCCATTCTGCCTCCGTCAGGATGATTCATGCGTCTCTTTCTTCCTCCTGGTGAAATATTACAGGGGTAACCTGCGCGTGTGATCTCAGCCAGCATGTGGCCGCCATGTTTGGCAACTTCTCACCTCTTATCGGCGCTCACATGAGGTGCTGTAGGTGGTGCGCTCGAGGGGGCCGCCTGGGAAAGCAAAATGACTCACAACCCGACACACTCGCACATAGATAATTGGAAAACATACAAAAATGCAAGAAAGTCAGAGAGGAGGCAGAAGCAGCTGACAGCGACAGCTCTCTTGATGGAGAGCAGCGTGCCTGACCGCAGTGATTGATTGTATTACAGCGAGCACATTTCAGCGCTCTGCTCTTCATTCGGCTGACAGTATTTTCTTAATGGCGCCCTGTGTTATGGTATCATAATCATGCCAATACCTCTGGAGCGCCCGGAGAATAAATCTTTATAATCTGCCTGCACCACATGACCAACCAGGAGACATCTGAGCCGTTGCTATCGCTCATGTTTGTGTCCTTCATGTTGCTGTTAAATGACACTTAGCCACTTAGCTTATGTCTTTAGCATGACCCTAGAGAGAAGTTACAGCCCAGACAGAAAGGTCAATGTACAGAAATCAAATAAAGATGGCAGATATTAGACGGTCTGTGTGTGAATGCTACAACCTTTACTTTAAAACTGCATCATTTAACTTTTTACTTAAACTATCAAGAAACAAACTATGAAGCACACCTGTTCAAATGCTTGTTAAAAATAATCATTACTAAACAGAAGTCTGAATATTATAATAGAAAACCAATTGATTCTCATCTAAAAACCTATTTCCAAATCTGACTCCTTTCAGCTCCGCAGCAGCTCAGAGTAAAAAGACCTGAACATAAACAACAAACTCTCAGGAGCAGTGCCTGTCAGGCTGCTTTAAGAGGCTGCAAAGTCAATAAGCAACAAAAACAGACAAAACTGAATAATGATAATAATGATGGATCAACTTCTTAACATGTCTCTGACTTCCTGGTCACACCCCTGGAGGTGGGGCCTTTTACATCAGACATTAAAACACAAGACAGAAAGGCCTTATAATGATAAGACACACTGACTCTCATTCTCTGATTAAACCATATGACTTCAATGATAAGAAAATACAAGACTGGATCTAACATTCAGTTATCAGTCACAGAATTTTCTTCACGCCAATCAAATGGCAGCAATTCAACGTCTTTAAGCATCTTGACTTGGTGAAGACAACCTGCTGAAGTTCAAACTGAGCATCAGAACAAAAAAAGAAAGAGAGTCTTAAGTCAGTGAATGTGGTGTGGTTGTTGAGTATTTCAGAAACTGATCCATCTCAAGGGTTTACAGAGAATTGTAAGAGAGGGAGAAAAAAACAACCAGTGAGCAGCACTTGTTCGGACAAAAACGCGTTGTTAATGTCAGAAATCAGAGGAGAATGGACAGGCTGGTTAGAGATGTGGGCTGGGTCCTTATCAGTGAGCATTTGTCGGCTGCATACGTCCCCACTCCACGCCGAGTGCTGGCCCAATTCAAAGGCTGAGGAATGCAGCCAACAAACTCTAGAAAATCAAGGATGCATCAGAGTATCCTCACCGGCCGAGGATATCCCAGGATTCACTGCACCAACAGCAAACTAAACAGAGAAACAAAGACGGTGGAGTTTTTATTTTTGTTACCAATTTGGCGCAGTTTGGAAATTCATCACGGACCAAAGAATTAATTTTTAAATGTAAATTTAGCAACTTAGCTGATGAAATTTCTGCTGCAACAAGATGTTAAATAAAATGCAGGTACAAGTGCTGATACTGGAGCTGAACCCGAATCATTAATGTTTTATTTTTTTATTATTTTAGTGTTACATTTAAAGATGAAAGAAGAAATATATATATAAAAGATGCTGCAACCTAAAGGAAGAGACAGAACAGAGAACAGAGATGCAAAAGAAAAACAGAAAAGAGCAACAAAACAGATATTTGTGGAACTGAGTGGCTACAATGGTTCAGTATTTTATAGAACTGGATTGTTTAGCAGCAATAACCAAACAATCCTCTTCTGTTTGACCTTTTCAGTGTCTGCCATCAGTGTGAAGGGATGTTGGCCTTTTCTTCCTTGGTTCACTGAAGTTTAAACATGTTTGTTTCTCCACAGTTTTTATATAATCCCAGCCACAAGCGGAACAAATCAGAGCCGGGCCGGGGGCGGGGCAAATGACCGGGCCCTTTAAATCAAATAATAAATCTCATGATAACGTCATTTTATACAACATGCACGTGCCTGCAACCACGGAGCTTACAGCACCACAGAGTGACTTTTTGAAGTTCATCAAATGGACATGAAGTGTAACAAACCAAGAACCAAAAAACGTTCAGCTATAAAACAACACAAATTCAAAACAGTTCAGCACCACGGATAGTGGTCGGGTCATTTTGACACCAGCTTTATCTTTTTAAACTCAGAACCTGTACCCTATCAGTAGCTAAAGTTCAGTAAAACTGACACAGCAGCCCACATGTTCACAAACACAATTTCAAAAAGAAATAGCTTCTTCTCACCACTATTGAAGGACATGACGAACCTTGTGCTCTGAGAACTCGTCTATGCTCTGTATTTTCTTTGATCTTATTCTCTATGGACAACATGAGTCCTCTCAGTCTCTCCTGTCCCACTGTGCTCCTCAAGTGCAGCATGTCAGGTTGTACGGATTGTCTGCAATTTTTTCCTCATTTTGCAGGTAGGCCTATACTGATGTTAACAGAACAATCTCCCAAATTTTTTAAAAGTTTTACGGATTAAAAAAAGTTTCAAACTTATTTAACATTTCAGAGCCTGTAGGATGTTAAAAAAACAATAAATACCAACAAATTACCATCCTCCAACCCGCTCTGTCACTATAAATAAGTTCTCCCCTCCTCATTTCTTCCTCCTCAAATCTTCGCGGCAGACAGTCCGCCTGTACCACCCCCCCATCCCCCCAACCCGTGTGTGTGTTAATACAGATTATTATTTATTTATTGCTAAAATTGTGGATTGTTGAGGCTCATTATACAGGTAAACGACCGAAGGGCTTGACATGTATGCAAGGCAAGTGGTGAGTTTTATGGAGGAGCACTCACAGGTTGAAACGGTGACTGGAAGAGTCAAAAATAAAAAGAGAGCGGTGCAAACATCACTGAAGTTACAGCTGGA
>NW_013952417.1:1274399-1275295 GCF_001266775.1 Austrofundulus limnaeus | reverse complement strand
TTATGTATAATTTATGTACCCATATAATTATTAATATAGTAAACATTTAGACAAAATTGCTCTTTCTTTAGGGAATTATTTTGTAAAATCGTAAGTTGTGCTCGTTCTTCTTCCTGTTGGTGCAGTGTGATTTTTGTAAATTGACTCCAGAGCAGCTCTGGCGTCGGGCAAAATATGAATCTAATTTTGGCGGATCTCGGTCCACTCTCTGCTCTGCACCATCATGAGGAGCCAGTGTAAATACTGTCCTTCATTATAATGGTTGAATATTTACTGCAGAGGTTGGACCAGAGCAGAACAGCATGGTGTAAATTGAGGGTTAAGTTCTATCTCCCTCTGGGCCCGACAAGGTCCAGCCTCATATGGGCCCGGGTTGGGGGCGCGCCGCCCTCCCAGCCCCTCTGAAGCTCCGCCCCTGATCCCAGCTCAACATTTCAGTCAGGTTGAAGTCTGGATTCTAATTAAATAATTGCAATGTGTTGAAGCTTTTTTCAGTTATACTGTTGTAGAGTTGTTGCAGTGTCTGTCAGGTTGTACAAAACAGATTCAGTCACATTTCAGCACAGACTTGAATAAACAAACAGGACAACAGCTCACAGCCTCCATAGAAACTAATAGATAAACAACAAGCTGAACCGGATCTGTTTCAAAAATTATCAGTCATGTTTTTACAATAAATTAATAATTATGTTAATTTCATTCAACAATCATGTAAAACAGCAGATTTATACAAGAAAAATATATATTTTATAAGTAACAATGATCTAATCCAGACCTGAAGTTAGCCTGTAATTTAGAATTTTTAGCTTTTTGAAAAATTATGACTTCAGCTATTAATAAAGTTTATTTATTTATTATTTCTTTTTACTGTCATAAAAAATTAATAAATACTTGCC
>NW_013952417.1:1267786-1269219 GCF_001266775.1 Austrofundulus limnaeus | reverse complement strand
CTTATCAGGTCATTACTGTGTATTTTTCCTGCATTGTTTTTTTTTTTTTTTTTTTTTTTTGCTTGCTACTTATTTTCTTATGTATTTACCTGATGTACCATTCTTGGGTCCTTACTCACAAATCTTGACAATTGTTACTTAAATCATTTTAGAGCAGATAGTGCACAAGGCTCTGGTGGTAAACCATTACCAGATCTGATTAAGAGGAATGTCAGAACATTAAATGAGATGATCAGGCCTCTCAATGGAGGAATAAAATAACTGTTGATAAAAAGAACAATGTAAGAAAAAATGGTTTTCCTGACAACAACCTGGATTCTGTCATTCTTTACTATCAGCCCTTTTTATCATCGGGGAGTGGGTGTGTTTATAAAAATAGTTTTTTTTAGTTTTATATCATGTTATAATGTCATTAACTCATCAAAAACATACCCAGAATCTTGCTTTTACTCTTTCATGCATGTTTGAGAAATGCTGTAGTGTCCTGAGGCAGCCAGTCAGGGGAGCGAAAACTCCTGTGGTAGTCTGGTGGAGATGCCTAAACTCTTGTTGGTACAAAGCTCCACCTATTTGCAGAGCTCAGTGTCCCACAGAGCACCTCTCCGCCGAAGCATTGTTGCATGACATGCTGAAGTGGAAGTGTCAGAAACGGTAGGAGGTTCTTGAAGAAACAGAGGCCAATTTCAAAGTGCTTAGTTAGGCTATGATATAAAGTCTAATTTACTTCTGATAAATACATCATATCATATAACAACTGAAGGTAACACAATTGGGGCAGCTGTGGCAGAGTGGTTAGGGGAGTTGTCCTGGAACCGGAAGGTTGCTGGCTCGATCCCCCGTCCAGCTGTCTGTCCTTGGGCAAGACACATCATCCCTAATGCCTCTGATGTGTGTCCCATCAGTGTATGAATGTGATTGGCACTGATTAGTCTCCATAGATGATTGTTCATGTTAGCTTTGTAGAGACCTAATAAAGTGCTTGTGTGAGTGGGTAAATGAGGACACAGATTGTAGTGTGAAGCACCTTGAGTGTCCTGGATGGATAGAAAAGATACATATAAGTACAGTTCATTTACCATTTATAATTACTTGATTGTAGTGTAGAACTGAAGTATGTGACTGGAAAATACACAATAACTCATCTTTAGATACACAGCTATCAAATACAACAGTCCATCAAAAAGCAAAAATACAAACATTAAGAAATGTTCCAGTTTTGACTGAGATTGACTGGTTTATGTGCGACCACATCACCTTTATTGCAAATATTTATAAGTGGGAAAAACAGGTTTAGAGTTACAGCAGGAGAGACCATAATATGTGAAATCCATGCCACGGTGTCTGGTTAAATGTTGTGGTTGTGTGTGTGTGTGTGTGTGTGTGTGTGTGTGTGTGTGTGTGTGTGTGTGTGTGTGTGTGTGTGTGTGTGTGTG
>NW_013952417.1:1266243-1267728 GCF_001266775.1 Austrofundulus limnaeus | reverse complement strand
GTGTGTGTGTGTGTGTGTGTGTGTGTGTGTGTGTGTGTGTGTGTGTGTGTGTGTGAAGGCTAAACAATAAAGCTGCTGGAAAAAGTTGTTGGATGCTTCATAAACCAGGCATTTCAGTAACGCTAACATTAGGTCCGCTTTATGAAGCATTCACGCCTTCACATACTGTGACTACGTATGTTCTTTGTGGCTAATAGCTTTTTAATGTGGTCATTTTTAAAGCTGCTGAAGGCTTAACTTCACACAGCGTCTTGAGGAGATCTGCATCTTGTTGCACATGTTGTGCACATCTTGCGTGATCATAGTCAGCTTCTTGCTAAGCAGGGCTGTTAATAAGCTAAATCTTTGTGGCTGTGCACGCTCCTGGAGATACTTCTGCAACCAGCTGAGCTTTGAGACCAGCGGAGGAACATGGAAGAAGGAGCCAGGAGGATGAAATAGAGAGTGTGAATAAAAAAAGATTTGCTGAGATGTGTGATGTGTGAAGAGGGAGACTAAGATTGAGAGGGGGCAGAAAATGAAGAACCACAGAAACGACGAGTGAGGAAATGATGAATGAGCTGAAGGAGAGACAGATGGGCTGGCTCCATCAGCGAGTTGGAAACAGAAACAGAAAGTCAAAAATAATGATGATACATGCTCTAAAACACCCAGAGGTGGGAATCATCCTCATAAATAGATTTTACATTAGATATAAAGCATCTGTAATAACAGAAATATTAGCTGAAAGAGCCTTCGGCTCATGTTATTGTGATTTAAACAGTGATTTAACAGAGCCATAAAGTGATCTGTCATTTGTGCACACTTACACAAAAATTTATAAAAAGAAACTTCAGATGTTTAAAATGGACAATCAGGCTGAATAATTTACTATATTGATTATAAAGTATGAAATCAAGACAGAAATTATCCTGAACCATTTCAAATGGTGTGGTTTAAAAACCTTTACTCCATTTATAGATTTATAAATATTCTGATGTAATTCTGAAATGTGGGTCCACATTCAATGTAAACAATGCACTTGGCCGAATTTGCTGAAAACTATGTGGAAGCTTGATTAATTGTAATTAATTAGGACAGCTGTAGTCTGTGTAAGGAAACAAGAAGAACTGAGTTTCGTGTGTGAACTCTTTTCTGTCACTTTGGATTTTTCTGATTATATGTGTACATGTTACTTGGCATCCAGTCATCAATTTTGATTATAACATTTTTATTTGAGGACAAATTGACCATCAACATTTTAACAAATGTTTCAGATTTTGTTTTTACCTTTATAGCTTTTTATCCAGTCTTATGCAGCAATGAAGAACCTTTGAAATAAAATAAACTGGAATATTACTGAAGAAATGTTAATGCAGGCTTAAATCTCTGTTTCAGCTAAAATAGACAAATGCTACTTGAATTTATGTCTTAATACACATTGAGTTAAAATTATTAAACTGGCCTCAAATGTCATGCTTTTGGTAGTGATTATATATATATATA
>NW_013952417.1:1264591-1266233 GCF_001266775.1 Austrofundulus limnaeus | reverse complement strand
GTTCCATCCATCCATATACAACATGCTACATAAAATGTAATATTTCTATAAGACTACTTATACATTTAAAAACAAGCTTTTTTCAAGAAACATTGACCGAGATTGTTTTTTTAAGTTTTTAAGTCAAGTTTTGAAATTGAGCCACTACATTTTATTACAGTAAACATGAATCTGTACTCACACATTGCTGCCAGACTCCAGTCACAAGCAATCATCCAGATCTAGATTTGTTCAGATTTTAGATCTCCTGTTTTATTACACATGACTTGGCCCTCAAACTGGAAATATAGAGTTTTTACAGCAAACAAATCAATATTTTAGCTACTATATGGTTCAGTTTATGACATCACCACAGGGCATTTAGTACCTGTCTCTGTCTCTCTCTCTTCATTATACAAGATGTGCACGGCCATGTGCACAGCATTATAATAGAGCAATTATCCTCTCCAGCTTCAGTCTGCTCCTCTGATTGTAATTTGCATTTATTATTAGCCTTTAGCCTGCCAGAGGCTGTGAGGCGTGAGGATGCTTCGTCATACACCACATCACACTGATGGACCTGCACAGATGCTTGATGAACATGGGCGCCTGAGGAAACAATAACATGATCGTGGATGTAAGCCACACGCGTGCACCACGTATGAAGTCCCTGTTACCGGGTGATGTCGCCTCGTTTGTTAAAAAAAGCTCCAGCGAGGACAGTGTGTTCAGCTGCGTTCCATCACACAATGACAGTGCTTCATATCCTCTCACTGTGCTGACCCCAGGGAACGTGACGCGTCTCCCCGTTCCTTTTCAGCCCGAGTTCTCCTCCTCTGCCGGAGAAGCCCATCATATGGAAATTTGTGAGGAGTCTCTCAAGGCTCAGACAGAACATACAGCCCTCTAATAGATGTGCACACTGGTTCACCCACACACACCCAAACAAAGAGAGCGAGCAGAAGGTTGGTGAAGTGTGAAATGATTCTGTTATCATGTGGTCTGTGAGGAATATAATTTCCCATCAACCTTCTATGGCAGGTGTGTCAGCCTGATGGGCTTCTGCTGCTGCCTTTGAGTGTCTGTATGCATTTTGATGAATCTGCTGGGGTCTTCTGTCTGTTACTGAGCAGAGGGAGTTCAGGAGCTGTCCTATAAAACAAAACCAAAAAAACTGATTCATTCTTACTGTTCTCTTTGCTGTCTGAAAAAGGACTAACAGAACCGCTTTAAAAACACCTTATGTGGTAGAAAATTATTGGCATGACCTTTTCATTGTTTTGAAATCTGCATAAAAATCAAACTACATTCACACAGTCCAAATCTGGGGATATTTGTTTGATTAAATCTAAGGATATGCATATTATAACTCTAAAAACATAATCAAAACAAGACCTCAAATGGGTCAGCAGTTATACACATCATCAAAAATAATTTGTGTTGTGACAAAGCATTGATGATTTCACTGGAACGTAAACAAACAGATTAACACTGGTTAAAAACTGTTCTTTTTTCTCTGGTTTTATACCATAAACAACTTGGTAACTATGGTCTTATGTTTACTGTCTAACAATGATGTTCTAGAACAGTGGTTCTCAAAGTTGGGTTTGGGACCCATCTGTGGGTCATAAAACATCAAGTGAAGGTCCCCAGATGATTTCCA
>NW_013952417.1:1259630-1264465 GCF_001266775.1 Austrofundulus limnaeus | reverse complement strand
GAATAAGATTAATATCATAGTTATTAGGTTTGCTTACATCATATGCCCATGTTTATAAGAGTTATTAGCAAAAGTTGCACATGTAAACCAGTAGTAATATTTGAGGTCACATGTTACTACAGCTTTGTTTGTGGGCCAGAAAACCACTGTTCTAAAAAATGTGTTTTCAATCCAAACTACTTTCCCCATCCATCCATCTGTCCATCCATCTGTATCACTGGGGTCAACAACAATAACAACACCAACATTAAATACAGTTGAAACCAGAAGTTTACATACACTATATAAAGAGACACATATGCATTTTTTTCACTGTCTGACGTGAAGCCAAAATAATATTTTCCTGTTTTAGGTCAGAATTACCAACATTGTTTCCATTTTCTAATTGCCAGAATAATGAGACAGATTATTATTATGATGATTATGATAATGATAATGATGATGATGATGATGATGATGATGATTATGATAATGATAATGATGATGATGATGATGATGATGATGATTATGATAATGATAATGATGATGATGATGATGATGATGATTTTTTTTTACTTTTGTCAGGATTTGTTGTGTGGAACCCAAAATGCAGGCAGACATGAGGACTTAAGGATTTAAGGAATAACAAAAGAAAAAGGCTGATGTGGCAGCAAAATACTAAGATAACAATGATAACAAAAACATGGAGGAAGACAAGGCTTGAGGCATGAAAAGTCAATGATCCAACTGGGAAATGAAGACAAGACACTAGTTAAATACCACAAAGGATGATTGGGGATTTGAAGCACCTGGGTGATTACTGACTGTAGACAGGTGAGTGTGGCAGGCTGGAAAAACACCAAGAAGCTGACTAAGGATGACATGGCACAGGAGACTGAAAACAGGAAATGAGAAAATAAAAACCAAACAATGAAAAACAGTCTAAATAACTAAAAGAACCATCAAACAAGAATCATGACAACTTTCTTCAAAACCAAAAGTTTAAATACATTACCATGCCTTTAAATATGCCTGGACATTAGATGTCTTTGGAAGCTTCTGATAGTTTTATTGAGAACATCTGAGTTAAATGGAGACACACCTGTGGATGTAATTTTAGGCACACCTGATCACGCACTGCTTCCTTGGGATTCCCTTAAAGCTTAAAACCCCTGACAGCATGTAGCTCACTGGGACACTAACCCCTCCACCACAATAAGGTGGCACCCCTGGAGGGGTGTTTGGATGTCTCAATAAAACTACTTGAATTTCGACTCATAACCAAGTAGTTTGTATTCCTAAATGTCAGGGTCTGTTTTTTTGTTTGTGGCTGTTATTTTTGTGTTTATTTTTTTTTCCTTTTCAGTATTCATATTTGTTTATATTGTTGAGTTTGATTCTGTTCTCTGTATTTTCATTTGATGAGACTTTGTGTAATCCTTTGTGCAGTCAGCCCTTCCTCCCTCAGTCAGTACTTTTCCAGCAAGCCTACCACACCCATCTATAACTGTCCCATTCCTTCAGTCGCTTCTGCAGCCACTCTATTAGTCGATCCCTGACCTTATAATCTCTTAGCTCGCTCTTCGGTTCACCATTGTTTGTGCATTTGTCATGCAATGTCCCGTTCTCTATGTTAGTTTTGCAGCCACGTCTGCCTTTTTGTTTTATTAAATAAATCTTTTGTTTTCTGAATCTGGATTGCCAAACATGTTTGGTCTTATTTCTTTATCAGTGCTCTTCTGAATTTCCCTAACAAGAGAAAGTTTTGGATGATTAATATATTGATTTTTTTTTCTTCTGCACTTTTAACACTCACGCACAAATACCTCTAAAAGCATGCGCACTAAAACCTGACATACATAGTTCAGCGGTGAGTCACTGTGCTGGAGAAGGGTCCTGAGGGAGTGTTCACAGCTCGAGGAACTTCGTTGCACTGCCTAATTGATGGGAGTTTCTGTTTGAGTGTGTGTGAATAAAAAAAGTGTGGATGGGGAGAAAAAAAAACACACTTAACAGTCCGAGCCGTGCTTCAAACTCTGGCAGATAATGAACGTTTTCTGACAGTCATGTGCTCATGTTGGGTCTGTGAGACGTCTGAGTCTTTGGCCTGACAGTTTATGTGAGATCACAAGACAACCATGAAATAATGCAGCCAGATCCTAAAGAGACCTGAACCTATTAAACACAGACAAAAGCTCCAACCTCGTTCTCTCAGCATGCAGATTTCAGACAGAGGGAAGCTGATCTGATGTGTGCGCAGCTAATGTAGCAGTTACAGCTACTTATTGGATGAAATATGGTGGGCACGGAGCGTGGACAGAAATGGCTGAGTTTCTTAAAGACTGAGAAATGACCCTTTGAGGATTAGACATGTGAGCTTTAGGGCTCCGATCACACAGTAGCATTCTAAAGCACCTTTGGTGGCTGTTTTAGTTCCCAAATAAACAAGATAACTTTGTTTTATTGTTGCAAACAGAAACAAAAAATATTAGATGTAGAGCAGCCATGTTAGCATAAATTTATTAAAAGAAAATCAGGTGAACATAAGTTACACTTCAAGGTTCCTAGTTCAATCTCTTGGTCTAGCATCTTTACATATAGGCTTGTGTTGAATCTGACTGAACTAAAAGTTTGTGTGCAACGCATTTAATCAAACCTAAATAACAACTCATAACAATGTGTCTTTTATTATTTCACTGAAACTAAACTAACATTCAATGACTCTAAGACCCTAAAATTTAGGGTCTTGGTTTGTTTGTTTGTTTTCTTGAAGTTTGTTTTTTTATGAGCATGAGATTCAACCTAGAGGTGCTCATAAATTTTAGTGTCTAAAATTACTTTAAAGTTCAGAGGGTTTGGGGAAGTTTTAGTAACAAAAACAGGTAAAACTGGAAAGTGAAAAGTTTATTTTTTCCCCCTCAGGCTGAATATTAGGTTTCTAGGAATGCAACGCCCAGTGTGTTCCTCTGAAGGTTTTTGCAAGACTTTTCTTTGAAGTGGTTATTTAATTATGTACTGTACTGGATATAATCCTTTTGCTGCTACAAAACCTATTCTAATCATTTGACTGTATTATTATTATTGTTATTATTATTATTATTATTATTATTATTATTATTATTATTATTATTATTATTATTATTATTATTATTATTATTATTATTATTATTATTATTATTATTATTATTATTATTATTATTACGTTATGTGATTGGTTGCAGTATATAATATAGCCAAGTATTTCGCATGTATTTCAGACTAAAGTTTTAATGAAGCAGTGAAACACTGATAAGGATTTACTGTTACATGGTATATTATGGTATATTAACACAGGCTGATTCCTACGGTACATACCATGGATTATGTTTTGCTGTCATTGTGTGCTATTGGACAAACCTCTTCAAATCCTTTGTAAAAACATCAGTTCTTTATAATCATCATTTCCAAAGAATTTTAGTTTCAATTAAGAGCCGTTTCATCCCAGCTAAGGTTTTGAATATTTTCAAAATGTGATGGGGAAAAAAGTGAAGGATAAATCTTGACAAGAAAATCAGCAAATTCAAATTTCCTTCAAGTTCTTCTGATTCCTCCAAATTCTTTTCTTTCCCTGTTCACTTTTAGGATAAATCGTCCTGCTTGCACAGTTCTGCACAGTGGTTCTCACCTGGAGACTGACAGGAACAAATTTTGAGTGGCTTCTCAGGATAATTCTGTTGTTCTTCAGGTTTCTCACAGACACTGAGAAATCTGAGAACGGGTTAAAGACAGAGGACGGTATGTGCTCCTTTCTCAGTACCTGAGACTGAACAAACAGCTGTAACAAATTATGGTTGATTTTTGTCAGTTTATAACGTTTCTTTGAGAAAACAAAATGTTCTGCTCCTCTCCTGCAAACATTGTCCTTCTCTGTGAAGAATTCAGTAGATCTCATTCTGCTCTTTTTATGCATTGATTATGCATTGATTATTCATTGATTATTCATTGATTATGCATTGAGTATGTATTGAGTATGCATTGATTACAAAGACCTGAACAGAGGAATGTTGAGATAAGTAGTTTCCATAAAATTGTGATTATTTGCCGACGTTTTAGTCCCATCTCTGATGAAAGCGTTGTCATCTCCTGCTTTTCTTGCTGGTTCTTCAGCTACTTATTAAATTTGCAGCTTGATTTTGTAACAATAAAAACTTCAACCAGCTTCCCATGTTAGTGTTAACGTCTCGTTTTACTGCAGCGCATGCAAAGGACTTCCTCGTGAAACCAAGTTCTGGATCCAGAATTTAAATCGCTGCTGATTACGTTAATAAATTTAGCATCACGCACATTTTCCAACTTTATATTTTATTTCAGGTAAGCAGTTCTTTGCGTCCTGCTGAGGAGCTGAAGTTGAAGAAGACGTCCCTGTCTCCGGTGTCGACTGTAACAGGTTGATTTTTGAAGCGTAAAAAGAATAAATAAATGAAACAATCTGGAGAACAAAAATTGGTGATGTTAACTGTTACACTTGTTGTGAGAAGAACCACCAGCTGATCCTATCGGAGGCCATGTAAGACATAAACCGAGAAAGCTTGCATACACTCATATGAAAACCATTCATACGTCCCAGTGAAATGTTGTGCTCTCACACACATATGTGAAAACCTTTCATACACACTAGTGAAAACCTCTCATACACACATATGAAAACCGTTCATACATACTAATGAAATGTTGTGCTCTCACACATATATGTGAAAACCATTCATACATACTAGTGAAAACCTAAAACCTCGCATACACACACGTGAAAATCTCTCATACATACTAGTGAAAACCTAAAACCTCACATACACACACGTGAAAATCTCTCATACACA
>NW_013952417.1:1253545-1256103 GCF_001266775.1 Austrofundulus limnaeus | reverse complement strand
ATATATATACAGTATAATTGATCACAAAGTGTAAATTATAAGACTGTCTAAAATTCAGTTAATCAGTCACAACATTTTCTTCATGGTAAGAAAATGAGTAAACAGACACAAACAGTGCTCCTTCTATCATATAACCTAAAACTTTTGTTTCAGTGCATTAAAGCTTTGAATTAAAAAGTAGCATATTTTAATGCTTCTTGTTATTTTTATAGGGTTTTTATCAATAAGACCAATGTACTGTACATGCAATACAAAAAGGTCAAAAATATGTAGGAAAACTGATTTACTTTTATGAGAATCAGAACAATCAAGCTTTAATTTGGAATCAAACATGTTGATTTATTGAAAATATCAAATTCTCTTTTCATGCACAGTTTATGTCAGTGTTGATTTATTTGTAAATCACATTTAAAACCATGTAAGTTCAACCAAAGTGGTGCAAGAAATTAAGCAAACCCATAAAATATGATAAGATCTTATTATGTTTAAATTAATTTGAAAAGTGAGGGTAAAGAAACAGAGTTTAATTGTAAAACACAAAATAAGCAACAGGATAACATAATAAAATCAAAACCAGGTCTGATCAGAGGTTTTGTATTGGTAAATTATTCCACAGAGACATGAAGGCAGAGCTCATGTGCAAAGGAACAAGTACAGCAGAGTCAACAATTATAAGGTTGTTAAAACTTTTAAATGATTGAAATATGTTTTAAACGCTTTGCAGCTGTAAAAAACCAAATTCCTCTAAAACTAAAAGGTTACCTAGAAATGACCCTAAAATTTGAGTCACGTTTTCCTTTTTAAGAAAACGAGCACATATACAGTATGTTTCAACTGAAGAATTGTTAGTAAACAGGACAGACGTTGCATGCCGCACATCTTTCACAATTGGTACTAAGGAAAAGGCTCATACTGGTCAAAAACAGCTAAAACAACAACAGGGAAAAACAATACTGCAATAACACAACGTGAAAGCAAAACCTGTGCAAAACACTCACACACACATTCTTGTATTTGCATCAATCTGAGGACTTTGTGTTGACTTCCGTTTATTTTTGTAACTGCATTTATTACGTAACCCAGAAGTCATTCCTAACACTAACTATTACTGGTCTGTGGCTAACTCTTACCTGAAACAAAACTTAATTCACACCACAACTCTAAAACTAGTTGAGTGCATTAGAGCTGCAGAAAAAAGTTTAGACCAAGAAACGGTCCTCACTTTACACCAAAGACCTCACTTTGATAATAATTATTTTTGCAAGTGGTCCTCACTCTGTAACAGAAACAACTACACCTATTTATTTATTTATTTATTTATTTATTTATTTATTTATTTATTTATTTATTTATATTTTTCTTTCACCAGAAATAAGAACTTGAGGCCTATGTTGTTGAAAAGAAGATCTGATGATTCAGCATATTTAGCACTTTTTACTGCTTTTTAATATTTCAAAAAGCACTTCTTCAAGATTTCTGAAGTCTTCTGATTTTCGACTTTTACTTTTTCCTTCCACTCTTCACCATTCACTTCTGAGGTGGTACATTGATTGCTTGAGATTTGATGGGGATTTACTGTATTTGTTCTTGGCCGTTGAGTCAAACGTGTTCGACAGATTTAATTAAAGAAATGCATGACATGAAACAAAGGAAAACCTAAACAGGACACGTCGCACAAAAATTTGAGTTTTGCAGCTTTATTTCCAACCAGAATTGAAGATTAAATGAGCAGAAACGTACATGATATTATATATTTTTTGCATTGTTTGTACGGACCCATATGAAAAACAGTCCTTCTTAAGAGATATTGAGTCAAAATTTGGTTTAGTTGTAGCTGAAAGTAGCAGTAACAGTTTATTAAGCTTCTTTGTTCAAAATGTCTACAACAGATAAAAAATGAATGAAACTCAATCCTAGTAGATCACAGAAACTTCCAGTTTTGCTGCTAACAGTAAGCTAAGTTCTTTGTTCAAGATTCAAGCTGCTACATTTGCCTTTGAAAACAGTATAATGCAGACAGTTTTAGAGATACTGAGGTATGTCGTAGCTGACAATAATCCCCAACATAAACTCTAACTGCAAACAAATTTTAGTTTATTTTTGAAGCTCCAAAACAGCTGCCACAGCTATGTTTGCAAATGACAATCCCTTGGTCAATTTTAGGGCTACTGAACAAAAGGTTTACTGTACCAGTTTGAGGACAGATCGTGCAGGGATTGGATCTGGGTGGTCTTATGTTGGTCATTCACTTCCGATAAAATGTTTTAAGCAGACATTAAGTCCATGCATGGACTTAATGTCTGCTACCAAGGTTGCTCTTTTTTTCTTCATTGAAATCAATGGAGCAGTGTGTGCAGTGTTGAGCAGATGTAGTCACGTGACTAGTGTTTTAAAGGGATCCCTGATTAGTTGTAACATTAGACTTTATATGATAAACATATAATTTAACTGTAAAATAAAGACTGTAAAAATACTGTAGGATGTTTAGTTTTGTACATTTTAAGATATATATTTTAACACGGACAGAGCCATTTTATTTGCACACAAAGCATTCTGGG
>NW_013952417.1:1249017-1252768 GCF_001266775.1 Austrofundulus limnaeus | reverse complement strand
TGCACCGATGACCTAGTTGATGTCATCATTTACCCAGAATGCTTTGCATGTAAATAAAATGGCTCCGTAGTGTGTTAAAATATATTAAAAAACTTCACAAAACTAAACAGCCTACAGTATTTTTACAGTCTTTATTTTACAGTTAAAATAAAAGTTTATCAAATAAAGTTTAATGTTATAATTAATCGTGGATCCCTTTAAAAATAGCCTGAGTGGAGATCGGTAGTCTACTTTTTTTTCCTTTGGTAAATGCAATGCTTTTCTGTCCATTCCAGCCTGGTTATTTGTGTGTTGAAATTTTGCACCCTGTGTTTTGTAAATTGCACGCTCTTGTTTCTAATAAAGTTTTAAAAAATCTTTAAAACAGTGCCACCATTCCAAGGCCTTAGCCTACATCTAACAAACCACTTGCCTTGCCTGCAGCCAGCTTGACACCAAATCTGTCTCACACCTGCCTGCTTTGTGGGCTCTTTGCATTAAACTGAGGACAATGCATTTTAGTAAAATATTACATGAACCACTGGAGAGGTTTTCATGAAACTTTCAGAACGTTATTATTTGATGTTTGCCTGCTTCATTTTCAGATCATTCTGTTTTAAGATTCAAGCGTTTTTGTTTTTATTTAGTATAATCATAATCAAACATTGTAAACTTCTTAAAGCTTGAATGCATTTAGCTCATCTTGGAGGTTTACTGAGTCGTTCTCATGCCTGAGTATTCTTCAGAGGTTTGCATCCCATTTTTCTGTGCACTCGAACATCCAACACAGCAACACTATGGAAAGTTTACAAAAAACCTGGTTCACCCCCCTGTTGCCGAAACTTGTTAATCTGGCCACACAAGGAAACAAGTGTAGACTTGTTCTGTATAGTGCACCTGCATTAGCCAATCTATAATTGCTGTTCATTGTTTGACTGTTTGACTCTTCGAAAGTCAAACTGAAAAGACTTTCATGGAAAAGACATGAATAGATAATAGCTGTGGGATCTGGCCCTGAATGGACTCACTGGTTGATTTTTGTGAACACAGGGAGGATACTGAGTAAATACCCAGCAGGCTGGAGTCACTTTGATATCTCAGTCTATTGTTTGTGTCAGAAAGCATGAAAAAAGTAAAAAAAAAGAAGTTGATATTTCATGAAGATGAAAAATCATTTCTACATGCATGATCCTGCGTAATTACGCACTTTTCTCATTTTATTCATTTGAATCCTAAGATGGGTTTTCCTGTTTTCACACATTCACTTGTAATTTTCCAAAAAATGCCGAGGTCAGCTCCTATATGAAGACAGAACACAATATAATTCACGTTCAGATCCCCACCCACGCTCCTTAAAACACCTGGAGACGGCTCGTGCGCATCACAAGGACACGTAACAGTTTTTTTTTATCTCTTTTTCGCCCCGAGCCTTTAAAAGTCGTCTTCCTTTCTGACAGTGAGTTTGAAGCAGGCTTCATTGTCAGAGGGAGGCAGAGCCGTGACTCACCGCCTGCGCGAGGAGACCAATAGGCAGCCGGAGCCTCACATATAAATAAGAACAAATACTCTTCAGGGAGAAAAGGGTCACTCGTGCGCCGCTGGATGGGATTTTTTTTTCTGTGCGTTCAACTCCGTCTCATATTCTGGACTGGTTCTTTGTGCGCGCTTGGCTGCCAGTTATTATAAAATAATAATATTGATAATAATCCTCTGGATTTGGACAACGTGTGAGACGGTAAGATTGAACCTCTCTGTTAGTTTAAACCGAGCGTTTTATTGATTTATCCTCGTGGGCAGACAGGTGGGAGAACAGACGTCTGTCATAAAATATGGGGTCTCTTAGAAAGATATTTAGCGGAATTCTGCAATAGGCCTAAGTATTTGTTTTTAAATGAAAATGCAGATGGGTTAAAAATGTATAAATTAAAATAATTAGCTTTGAAATTGTCCTTAAATCCAAAAAAGCACAATATTTTTTAATCTCCTTGTTTTTGTTCTTTGAAATTTTCATCTGTTGCAATAAAAGCCAGAGATCGGATGTCTTCTTCTCAAGGTTGTGATCGGAGAAAAACCGATTCCTTTAAAAAAAAAAAAAAAAAAAATTCCCACGTCTAAATCCACACAAAATCTTTTTTTAAGTCATTATTTGCTCACTTTATTTCGAACCTGTTTAATTTTAGAAATTTGGTGTCAAGTGCGTTGATGTTCAGTGAATTATTGGTTACACAATAAATGTTTAGGAATGTCTAAAGGTGCGCGCGTTTCCTGAGCGCAATAAACTGCGCGTCTGGGTCCGTCTGGCCTCCTTGAGAAGTCTTTGGCTCAAGACCAGTTTTGCTCAATCTATTTAATCAGGATTTATGTTTTCAGTCTGAACATAACCTGCACCCCCCACCCCCCGCCCCACCTTCCTCCAAAACCTGACTAGACCGTTTATTTGCAGGTGAAGTCTCATTATTCCCACCCAGACAAGAGTGATGGCCACTTCTGAACCCAGAGCCAACGGTGAGGACCAGGACCCCAACTCAACCAATTTAAGACCACCATCTTCAAGTAAGTTCCTCACACACTCCTTCACCCCCAGCAACAGTGATGTCTTTTTTTATTATTGTTATTTTCAAAAATCACTGTTTCTGACATGGAGCCTCGTAGAAATAAAGACACTTGTGCGCAAAGGCTGAAGCCCCTTTTTCTCCCTCACATCTGTCTGTGTTTAATCCTCTTCCTCCCTCACCTCCGCTCCTCTGATAAAAAGGCAGCCCGGACTATTTGCTGTGTGGGCTCCCGTCGTTAATCATCCCGCTTAAAAACAGAGCCATCAGCTGCCTGTCGCTGTCTGGCTGCTCGGCTGTGCGCACCGGCCGGGAAGAAATGCGCCACGACGGCACAGCCATGATCCATGAACATCATACATATATTTAGAAAAAAAATAGGATCGGAATTGTTTTTTCTTAATTGGGGAAGGGGGGGGGGGTCATAATTTTATATGATCCCATTTACATCCTGATCTAGATTTGAAAAAGAAAAATTGCTCCAAATCTTTTCTTTTCAACATGCTCCCAAAATGTTTTGCTTTTCTACTTAAATTTCCGCTTGAATATTATTTTTTTTCTTCCCGTTATTTTAAAGGGGCCAAGCCTCCGGCTTTAATCACGTTCAGCCTTTGCAGCAAAAACCAACCGGCTTCATTGAAGCGCGCTTGTGCGGCAGGAAAATATTAAGATGAGAAAATGGTTTGTTTCGGGAAATTCTCTCCTATTTTAAATCAGATGAACTCATTCTGAGTCTTTTTTTATTGTGGATGAATCTGAAAAATTTAAACTGTTGTCATGACTCATTTCAGATTTAAAGTAAAACAATATATAACAAACTAAATAAAAATAGGCTTGTTTTTGTTTGGCTCCTGATGCTGCCATTATCTCTGAAACGCTCCATCTCCTGCCTGCCTTCCAGCTTGTGTCTGTCTGCGCGCGCGCGCGAGTGTGTGTGTGTGTGTGTGTGTGCGCGCGCGCGTGCGCGCGTGTGTGTGTGTACGTGTGCGTGTGTGTGCGTGTGTGTCCTGGAACCTCCAGCTGCTTCACTCAGACTGCTACAGACTCCACTATTTATTTTTGTCTTTGTGCTCTGGAAGGTCCCCATCAGGTGCGCTCTGCCTCCTGCTCCTCCAGGCTCCATCTCCGCTTGCGCGCGCTCGGGTCGTGTCTGCGTGCGCGCGTCTCGTGTGTTTGTGTGTGTGTGTGTGTGTGTGTGTGTGTGTGTGTGTGTGTGTGTG
>NW_013952417.1:1233264-1247727 GCF_001266775.1 Austrofundulus limnaeus | reverse complement strand
ATTTAATGTTATTTTGAACGTGCAGTGTGTCGGATTCCGTTGCTTTATTGTTAATTTTTTTGTTGTTGTCGCGTCCATGTGGGCGTGTCTGTCTGTTAGCAAAATATCTCTCTCTCAAAAAGTAAAAAGTGATGTAGCTGACATAACCTTTTTGGTGTAAAATGGTTGCCACAGTCAGACCTTGAAAAACACAACATGAGACAGTTTCCCAGTATTGTGCTCAAACCTGAGACTGGTCCCCAACACATAACCTGGTTTTCTGCATGAGACCACACAGAGCTTTGTTTCCAATTTGAACTTTTATCAACAACTGTCAAATTTGTTTGTCTGTTAGCAAAATATCTCTCTATTTTATTCTGTGAAGAACATGGAACCGGTCAACTGGTGCAGTCTGATTGTCAATGGGTTCTCTGGTTAATGGACCTAAAAAAACACATCATAATTCAGGCAGTTTTACAGATATTGTGTTAAAATCCGGTGAGGTAAAAGAATCATTTACAAAACAGAATACTCAGCTTCAACATTTGAATTAAACCCTGTTTATTAGCAAAATAGACAAACAAGAATGAGACTCCCAGAAAATGGATGTCCATTTCCTCCACATTAAGTCAACAGTTCAGTGTGAATTATCAGCTGAGTCATCCCCAACACAACATCTACAATAACATAAATTTGCATAAAGTTTTGACTCCAAAAGCTTCTCCAGTTAAGATTTCTAAAACCACAGTGGTGATATATATACATGCCAGGCCTGTGTGTTCATATCACATGAGCCATTTGTGAAATCCAAGCCTCTGGATCTGTTCAAGTTGGCCCAACCCCTGCTGTCAGTCCTTGTTTCCATCCTCCAAAGGTCAGTGCGCATCAGCCCGTAGCTGTGAAGATGGGACCACCCTCTGCCCCCCCCCCCCCCCCTCCCCACACGTCCTTTCTATTTCAGAGCCACCACCAGAATCCTTCCGACATGAAAAGATAAAACAGAACAAGCCTGGAAAATAACAACAGGCCTTTTTTCCCTCTTTGTTTTTTGTTTATTTTAGCTTTCAGCAGTTAATCTTTTTGATAACACACACACACACACACACACACACACACACACACACACACATACACACACACACACACACACACACGCCCTCTCACACATACACCCGGCCAGGCTTGTGGGGCTAAATGCTAGCGTGTCAGCTGGCCTGTCAAACCANGTGTGTGTGTGTGTGTGTGTGTGTGTGTGTGTGTGTGTGTGTGTGTGTGTGGGTAGAAGACGATTTGTCGGCTAGAGCACTCATGCTTTTATGAATCTCTGCAACACATTCAACCTACTTTAGCCTCTCAAAGAGTTTTGAGCAGGTCAGGCGCACATCTATCGTTTAAAACTAAAGTAAAAACTTCAAAATCATTCTTTTGGAAACACAATTTTATGGGGCACAAAGTGCAAAACAAAATGTTAAAAAAAATTTCACCAACATACCTGTCATTATTTAGCACACATTTTGAGTTTTAAAAAAATTCCACTAACATTTTATTGTTATTTAGCTCACTGCTCTCCGTACATTTAGTTAATTTTTGCTAAATGTTAAATTTGAATGTTGTAAAATATATTTACATAATAAATCCTATTTATAATCCTATATATCCTAAATCTAAATGTTTAAATCTAAATGTAAAAGCTAAACCTTAAATATTGAAGTTAAACGTTAAAGTTCACATTCAGGTATTTTGGAATGGAACGCAGCCTTTGCTGTTGGTGCTTGGCTTATAGTATGATGTCATCATCCTGAGACAATAGCAACCGCTAGCGCGCCAATGCAGCTAAAGCTTCTCCACAAGACATCAAACTTGCAGTTATGGCTGGTGTTTGAGCTGCACTTCAAACACTTAGATTTAGGATTTAACATTTAAATATAATTTTTAACATTTAGATTTAATGTTTAGTAAAAATCAGTAAATGTAAGAACAGTGAGCTAAATAATGAAAAATATGAAACTTTTTAACATTTCATTTTACATTTGGCGCTCCATACTACGTATAGTCTTCTCTTTTTCTTTCTTTTGATATGCTAATAAAATGCCCTGTTTCCAACTTTGATTTTCTATATTCTGAGGCTGAAAAGAGGTTGTTATCTCTTTCAAACATCCCCTCTCTGGTTTTCATTCACACATCTACACATTCATTCACATTCACATCGCCAGAGTGACAGGGCTGACAGATAACCATCAGGGCTTTGTGTGCTCTAATTAAACTACTCCGTGATTTTAGAATTTCAATATGAATGTGTGCTGGCTGGCTCCTATCAGAGGCTTTTTAATTAGTCCAGTCAGCATCAGCTCCTTGTTAAGCTCTGTGTAGAGTTATAAAGGCTAATGCAAACAATGAAAACTATTAGGTGAGTGTGTCTGTGTGACAATGTGTAAAATGATGCAGGTTGTTCAAGAACAAATTTGATTGGCAGGTTCACCTATGAGATTGCTCCAGTGTTCGTGCTGATGGAGCAGCTGACTCTGAAGAAGATGAGAGAGATGATTGGCTGGCCAGGTGGAGAAGGAGACGGACTCTTTTCACCAGGTCATTTTAGAAAGAACATCAATTAGTCCTCACCATAAACAGAACGCTGGACTTATTTTTTTAAGTTGGTGAAAGGGATTTTTTTGTGCTGAAGTGTCTGTTCTTGTTTGATAGGGGGTGCTATCTCCAACATGTACAGCGTAATGATCGCTCGCTACAAGTACTTCCCTGAAGTCAAGACCAAGGGCATGTCTGTTGCTCCCCGCCTCATCCTGTTCACATCTGAATACGTACGTGACCCGACACACACACACACACACACACACACACACACACACACACACACACACACACACACACACACATTCCAGTTATCTGGAGTCAGAGGATAATATCCACGGGCGATATGGATTCTGTGATAAAGAATATATCAAACAGAAAGTTATTGAGCTGTTTGTCTCAATATAAATCAGCTAAAACACTCAGGAACTCTGGTGTTTTCTGTCCTCTCCTCTCTTAGAGGGTCTCAGGATCAAATTATATTTTAATTAAACAGACTCCGTTCCTTCAAGGCTTTTAGAGTTTATCTTATTGAGAAAAAGACAGAGCTGCTTCAGTCAAGCCTTGAAAAGGTTTCGCTCAAACTTGTGGACAAGATGGAACAGAGCTTATCTGACTCACATTTTAGCTCATTATGTCAACTTCATTATATTTATTGGCTAATATTGATTATCTCTGGCAGCCGTTTTTAAATGGATCAACTCCAAAAGTTAATCAAATACTGCCTGTCCAAGAATATAGGCCTGCTGTCTTGAAGTTTCAATAAATTCTGTCTTGTGGTTCCTAAAATATTTTACTAACATAGTTTAGACCAAAAAAATAATACAAGCAAATGTTTAAACAAAGTTTTAGGGCCCAGACTTAGTGTTGGGATCAATCCGGTCTAAAGTAAATAAAAAAAATAACATTATGAGACAATATTTAAGAAACTGACAGGCCACATATGTGTGTTTTATAAATGTCAGTTGTCTCTGCTGCTGTCCTTCTTGATGTGTGTTTACTGTAAAATGAAATCAGTGAGAGTGGTCTCTCCAATAATTATTTCAAGAAAGTTTATTTTAAAATCCGTCCAGTGGTTCGTGGGATATTTTTCTATAAAAGACGAGAGCAAAAAAATAAAATAAAATAAAATAAATAAATAAATAAATAAATAAATAAATAAATAAATAAATAAATAAATAAATAAATAAATAAATACATGTAGATCAGAAGGGAGATGGTGGAGCCTTAATTGTTCTGTCACATTGACACCTATAATAAAGAGATGAGTTTATGATCAGGCCCGCTGCAGACAGCTGCTCCATCACGCGCGCAGTGCGCGCGGGATGACCGCGGGCCGTGTGACGTCACAGGCGGGCACTCCGGTGCTGGCGCGTGCCATTGTCCTGTTTGATTTTCCCACAGATCAGTTAACAACCCCTGATCAGACGTTTCAGACCAGCAGAGGCCCGTGGTGCTGTTAAAAAAAACCTCAGGATATTTAATTCATCATCATTCTGTTTGTGGCGAGGATCATCTTTTTTATTTTATTTTATTTATTTTATTCAGTGTTTTTCTTTACTTGTGTTGGAGTGATGGAGGTGTTTGGGGATAACTCGCTGTGTGACACCTTAGGGTTCCTGCAGAAGAACAACAGCCTGGAGGAGAGAGGGAGGCTCGCGGCCCAGAAGAACCTGCTCGCGTGCGACAACGGTGAGGGCAGGGACGCGCGCTTCCGCCGCACGGAGACCGACTTCTCCAACCTGTTCGCCCGAGGTGAGGCAGGCCGCCGGGCTGTTAACACAAAGCTCCTTCCTCCTAGAACCTAATCATCATTTCAGATTAAACAAAATGATCGTCTGGATAATTAAAAAGCCATCTTTATTTTCACATCTCTTGGTCAGTTGTCACCATAAAAGTTGTTATAGCCTTCATTAAACAGGCTCTTGTATCAATTAGTGCTGCATTGACTTTTCACCTTGTAAATCCCATATATAGGTTAGGTAATTCATGTCATGCAGTTTTGGAAATAATTATTATTTTTTTATTATTATTTTATTGTCAGTTGTAGGAGAAGCACATTGAACATCACCATTGAAGATACATTTTTATAAAGCTTGTTTCGTTGAAAATAATATAGGCCTGTTGTATCATAACGCACATATCTTGACATTATAATTGTTTTATTGCATATTTTAGCAAGAGGCACAACCTGAAAGTTGAAAATCTTAGCCACAACTAACTGCTAGGCTATAGAGATAGGAGAAAGAAAAGTAATTCAGTGGAACAAATTGGGGAAAAAATAAACTTATATTCATTTGTAAAGAATTGAAGCAATGACTTCATTCATTTTGTTTTTATTTGTTAATTTTTTTTCATTAATTGTAGATTATTGAGATACATTGTTTATTTTTGGTTTGGAAACATCCCATGTTGCTATTTAAGCTGAGCTTTAGTTTTTTTTTCTGCACAGGTGAGCTGTTTGACAGGATTAGCTTAAATAAGTTGAAATGGTCAGAAAATAAATTTAAAATCAACATTTTAAAATGTTGATTTCAGATTTGAAACGTGTAAATAAACAGCTCGTATCTGAATCAACAGCAGGTTTAATTTCTGCTATCCCCTCCTTTTTTTTTTTTTAGACCTCCTGCCGGCTAAAAATGGCGAGGAGCCCACCCTCCAGTTTCTGCTGGAGGTTGTCGACATTCTCACAAACTACATCAAGAAGACTTTCGATCGCTCCACCAAGGTGCTGGACTTCCACCACCCTCACCAGCTGCTGGAGGGGATGGAGGGCTTTAATCTGGAGCTGTCGGACCAGCCCGAGTCCCTGGAGCAGATCCTGGTGGACTGCAGGGACACGCTCAAATACGGAGTCCGGACAGGTGAGGACTCAGAACACAAAGACTGGCAGGATTTAAAAACATGACTGTGATTTATTATAACACAGACATAATACTCTAAAAAGCCAAGAAATAACAGATATTTACATTTTAATATTTATCATTTTAACTAAAATATAGACTTTAAAATTAACGAGTTTCTTTCATCTTTATAGTTATTCACATTTGAATGCAGCAATTCAACCGTATAAAGGTTTTATGACAGGACGCAGCTCTCCAAGATGACTGCCTTATTTATTTTCCCTCCTGTTAAATCAGATGGACCCCCCTCCCCATCTCCCCTGCCTCCCCCTCCCTCACCCACCCCATAGGACTTATTAAACCAAGTGTGGCCTGAGGGGGGTTTTAACAGGAGCTGTTCCAAGCTGTTAAAACAACAAAGCTCAAACTGTCCTGTGGGTTTTTACAGATAACACAGTAGCTCTGCTGCGTGTTCAGCTCAAATCTATTCAGGCCTAATTTCCATTTTCAGACATTCTGAGGATAAAACTTCATTCTGTGCAAGGCAACGACGTGGAGCTGTCCGCTTTTCTGAAGGAGAACGCTTCCTCTTTGTTTCTTCTCCCCTGTTAGTCTCTGCCAGTTTATTCAGCAAAACCACGTTAATTATTTTGTTGCTACAGTGATAATGTGGAGGATACAGATGAGAATATAACATTCACAGGCACTTGTATGCAAGACTGGCTCCAGGTGGGTGTCTAAATGGCTGTCATTGCTGTCTTTATGATAAATCAAACCAGATCCTCTGTATCACGACTGACCAGGGGAATAAAAAGTGAAATCTGGTCTTTTTTACACTGAATAAGTACGTAGGTCAGATATAATCTCCAAGCCACTGCGATCATTATATAATTATTTTTTTATCCCCTCTGTTGTTTACTATAAATCACCACATTCAGTGTTTCTGTTTGTGTTCAGGTCACCCACGGTTCTTCAACCAGTTGTCTTCAGGTTTGGACATCATTGGTCTGGCAGGGGAGTGGTTGACTTCCACAGCCAACACCAACATGTAAGTCACGCAGTCATCAGGTGTCTTTAACCATGTTTTATCAGAACATGTTTATGGTCAATACGTCACGTAGGGACAACTGAGATTTTCCATTAAAAGACCACTGGAAATTGCCCGCAGTTGTTATCGTTTTGCAGCGTGCCGGAAGTGTTTATGTTGCTTGCCTGAATTCCCTTCACCACCGGTTGCAGCAGTCGGGTCGGTTATATAAAGAACTGTGTTTGTCCTGAACACTGTGTATCGACAGATGCAGGGCTGCCACTGTGCTGTGGTGTACATCGGAGACTGCCCGGCCCCAGAGCCCCAGGGGTGGTTAGATTGCATATTGATTCCTGGTCAAACTTACATGGTGGCCTAGTCTGATAGAGGATATCAACCACATTTGCTTCACACACTCCAAACACACAGACTTTGTACACGTAAACCCAAATTTTGGAGTGATTGTTGCAGCAAACTCAAGTCAAATCAGAGTATTTTTTTTTTTGCAAATGTCAATAAACTGAAGATACACACTCACAAACATGAAGAAATATATTGTTACTGGGGGTAAAAGAGTCGAATATTTATTTATTTTAAATGTGTTAACTTTCAAAAATTATTGATATTTGTTTGTATTTCTATTCTGTCCTCATTATTTTTCTGCCAATTATTCACAAGTTGATTAATACATGAAATCATTCAATTTATGAAATAAAAAGTTACACCCATAAAACTTTCCGTAAGGCAACAGTAATCAGGCAAAAGTTGCACAAAAAGCAATTAATTTACTTTTATATAAAAACTGAAATGCATATTGTCATATGGCAGAAGGCAAATCTCTCAAACGCTCTTTGTGCTGAAATAATATCTGATCACAAATGACAGGTCAAATAAATATGTTGCTTTTTATATAAAGGATGCAAATTAAGGAGAGCATCAATTGGCAAGAGTTATTATTAGATGTAGGACAAGTTATTAACACAAGCGTCAAACAAATCCAAGATTATCATTGTACTAACTGTTGTCAAGTTGAATGATTATAAAATAAAAAGCTTGAACTTGAAAAACCTGTTGTCAACAACCTGCAGCAGCACCAGAGCTGAACAAAATGTAACAGGAGTGAGCGTGAGCAACAAAAGAGAAGATTTTTAAGCGTCCAGACGTTCCGTTTGTCTTAGTCCCCAAACATTAGGACAGGAAACTGCCCCCTACTTAGATAACTTTCCTATCTCATCTCTTGGTTGGAAGAATGCCCCAAGAGACAGAGCCATTGACTTCCCACAGTCAAACACTCTTCCGTAATGACACTCACACACCAGCCCTGGCTGTCCCAGATACAGCAGCGAGGCTTTCCAGCCCATTGACTGCAGGCTCATTGTGAGCTGGTCTTAGCAGATAGGCCAGCTGGGCCCCACACTGACACACAATGTCCTTGGGCTGCACAGAAAACCCAGTTTCACAGAGAAACTGGCCGCGGCAGCTCCCTGCAGAGGGCTGATTCTGGTTCTTTTGTCCCCGTGGACACAAACGGACTCGTCTGAGGGGTTCAAAGCAGAGTGTGGTTTATGGGTCAGAGGGCCACACACACACACACATGTGCACAATCAAACACACTCTCACGCGCATTGTGTGCCCTTGATGATGATAATAAGGGCATTTAGGGGCTGTCTCTGGAGAGAGGCAGGTGAGTGAGGGGTAATTTTCACTCTGAAAAGACCAATGATTGGCTCTGATTGTGATAATGATCACCATTATTGCCATTACAGCATGAAATGACTCAGAGCGAAGGAGAATTTTAAAAAGCTGTCCTGGGTTTGTCCTCTTTTTTTCTGCATCAGTTTTCAGTGAAAATAAAAGTGAGACATCTCGCATATCTAATATATTTGTTTTCCTTTCATTAAAATATTAGCAGCATGTTAAAGGCAATTATGTTTACAAAAAATAGACATAAAACATTCTGAAAATGGAGACATTTGCTGTTATAGATCAAAGTTAAAACCCCTCAGTCTTAAAGTGGCTTCACATTGACTGGGAGGTAATTTTGTAATTAAATCAAGACAAAGGTCATCCCTCAATACGACTAGTTTGATTAATTAATGACTTTGATTTTTCAGCCTCCCTTTGCTAAGATTTCAACCCATTTCTGTTTTCACTTATATCTTATATATATGATTTTTATTATTTTTTTTGTACCGTTTTCTGTGCACACTCCCCCTCATGTCACATATTCCTTCAGTTCATTGTTTCCCTACTCATCCCCCACCCTTAGAGGCTTTCTCCCCACACTACACACTGCTGCAGTGCTTGTTTAGGTATTTACTTGTTTACAGAAGACATACGGGAAACAAGAACATCCTTTTGTTGCGCTGGTTCTATGGTTTCAGCGTTGTAAGAATAGAAATGTTGTGTAACTGGCCTCTTTAGAGTCAGAGTAAGCAGGAATCTATCCTGAGGGTGGGGTTGTGTGTGTTTGCGCGAGTGGGTATTCCCTACTATGTGGGAACCATTTTTGGCATACAAACCTTCTTGTGGGGACCAACTGGTATTATAGGGACCTAAGCCTTGTCCTCATGAGGAGAAATACTGTTGTTGGGTTGGGGTTAGGTTTAGGACTAAGGTGTGAATTGAGTTTAGGTTAGGTTTAGAGTCAGGATTAAGCTGTAGAAATTAATGGAAGTCAGTGTAATGTCCCCATAACACTGTGCCAGTGTGTGTGTGTGTGTGTGTGTGTGTGTGTGTGTGTGTGTGTGTGTGTGTGTGTGTGTGTGTGTGTGTGTGTGNGTGTGTGTGTGTGTGTGTGTGTGTGTGTGTGTGTGTGTGTGTGTGTGTGTGGGTAGAAGACGATTTGTCGGCTAGAGCACTCATGCTTTTATGAATCTCTGCAACACATTCAACCTACTTTAGCCTCTCAAAGAGTTTTGAGCAGGTCAGGCGCACATCTATCGTTTAAAACTAAAGTAAAAACTTCAAAATCATTCTTTTGGAAACACAATTTTATGGGGCACAAAGTGCAAAACAAAATGTTAAAAAAAATTTCACCAACATACCTGTCATTATTTAGCACACATTTTGAGTTTTAAAAAAATTCCACTAACATTTTATTGTTATTTAGCTCACTGCTCTCCGTACATTTAGTTAATTTTTGCTAAATGTTAAATTTGAATGTTGTAAAATATATTTACATAATAAATCCTATTTATAATCCTATATATCCTAAATCTAAATGTTTAAATCTAAATGTAAAAGCTAAACCTTAAATATTGAAGTTAAACGTTAAAGTTCACATTCAGGTATTTTGGAATGGAACGCAGCCTTTGCTGTTGGTGCTTGGCTTATAGTATGATGTCATCATCCTGAGACAATAGCAACCGCTAGCGCGCCAATGCAGCTAAAGCTTCTCCACAAGACATCAAACTTGCAGTTATGGCTGGTGTTTGAGCTGCACTTCAAACACTTAGATTTAGGATTTAACATTTAAATATAATTTTTAACATTTAGATTTAATGTTTAGTAAAAATCAGTAAATGTAAGAACAGTGAGCTAAATAATGAAAAATATGAAACTTTTTAACATTTCATTTTACATTTGGCGCTCCATACTACGTATAGTCTTCTCTTTTTCTTTCTTTTGATATGCTAATAAAATGCCCTGTTTCCAACTTTGATTTTCTATATTCTGAGGCTGAAAAGAGGTTGTTATCTCTTTCAAACATCCCCTCTCTGGTTTTCATTCACACATCTACACATTCATTCACATTCACATCGCCAGAGTGACAGGGCTGACAGATAACCATCAGGGCTTTGTGTGCTCTAATTAAACTACTCCGTGATTTTAGAATTTCAATATGAATGTGTGCTGGCTGGCTCCTATCAGAGGCTTTTTAATTAGTCCAGTCAGCATCAGCTCCTTGTTAAGCTCTGTGTAGAGTTATAAAGGCTAATGCAAACAATGAAAACTATTAGGTGAGTGTGTCTGTGTGACAATGTGTAAAATGATGCAGGTTGTTCAAGAACAAATTTGATTGGCAGGTTCACCTATGAGATTGCTCCAGTGTTCGTGCTGATGGAGCAGCTGACTCTGAAGAAGATGAGAGAGATGATTGGCTGGCCAGGTGGAGAAGGAGACGGACTCTTTTCACCAGGTCATTTTAGAAAGAACATCAATTAGTCCTCACCATAAACAGAACGCTGGACTTATTTTTTTAAGTTGGTGAAAGGGATTTTTTTGTGCTGAAGTGTCTGTTCTTGTTTGATAGGGGGTGCTATCTCCAACATGTACAGCGTAATGATCGCTCGCTACAAGTACTTCCCTGAAGTCAAGACCAAGGGCATGTCTGTTGCTCCCCGCCTCATCCTGTTCACATCTGAATACGTACGTGACCCGACACACACACACACACACACACAGGACCATCACTTAACATGTCTGACAGAAACACACCTGACAACACGGACAAAAATGTGAGATGTATAGTGCTGATACACAACCTTTGCAATATTTGTACACACACACGTAACGCATAACACCTAACAGGAACTTTGTATTTTGCTAAAAACTGATAAATCAAAAGTCTTCTTATAATAATTCTTATTTTTATGCCAGTGTTTTTGAGTTGCACAACTGACACATATAAAGCAAGCTTTTGAAAATGAATTTAGCTCATAGAATGGTCAACCTTTCAGAAAGCAGCTGTTCTGTGGTGGAATAAAGGTTTGTTCACTGTGTCCCTGCAGAGCCACTACTCCATTAAAAAGGCTGGAGCTGCTCTCGGCTTCGGGACTGAGAACGTGGTCCTGCTGAGCACAGATGAAAGGTTTGCAGTGGATTGGCTGACTAACTATTGAGCTGTAGTCAACGTAACAAAGGAAATGTAAAAATACAAAATATAAAATATGATAATTGGTTGTTTTGCTTGTTTTCAGAGGGAGAGTCATACCTGCAGATCTAGAGGCTAAAATCATTGATGTGAAACAGAAGGTTGGTGTGTTTTTGTTGGTTTTTTTGTATGACAGACACGTCTACCATTAGTCATGTGTGTGATTCTGCAGGGTTACGTGCCGCTGTTTGTGAACGCCACAGCTGGTTCCACAGTGTACGGTGCATTTGATCCTATCAATGAGATCGCTGACATCTGTGAGAAGTACAACTTGTGGCTCCATGTTGATGTGAGTAGCTGACCCTGAGTCAGTCTCTGTTGTGTTGGAGTAGTCTCGTCTGTATTGTGTGTTTTCACGGCACTCCTTTGTCCCCTCAGGGTGCCTGGGGTGGTGGACTGCTGATGTCTAGAAAGCACCGCCATAAGCTCAGTGGAGTTGAGCGGTAAGAGGGCATCGAAACTTGAGACGTTGTCCTTTACGTGACTACATCGACTCATGAACATTTGGATTAAACTTTGCAGGGCCAACTCTGTCACATGGAACCCTCACAAGATGATGGGAGTCCCCTTGCAGTGTTCAGCAATCCTGGTCAGAGAAAAGGTAAAAACCAACACACATCCTAAAAATAACCTCCTATTGTCCAACCATTACATTTGAGATGTATATGGTTAGGCTGCATTTTCTTTATTTGCAGCGTTGTATAAAGTATCACAAAGTGATACTTCAGTAAAAGTACAAGTATCTTACCAAAACATTACTTTGGTAAAAGTTAAAGTCTCCTTTAGGAATATTACTTGAGTAAAAGTACAAGTATCTTATAAAACTTACTTTGGTAAAAGTTAAAGTCTCCTTTAGGAATATTACTTGAGTAAAAGTTTTAAAGTATCTGATATGTTTTGTACTTAAGTATTAAAAGTAAAAGTATTGATTTAAAATGAGCAGTTAGATTTTCTGTAATGACATTTATTAGGAGGTGACCTCCCCAAAAAATGCAAAAATGACTATATCGTCTTAAGATAATTAATCAGTGTGCATTGCCAACGCAATGCACACTATTGTGATTCGTTTCCCATCCAAGTCATCTCAACTTTGGCACGCTTCTCCTCCTGCATACTTTGTTCTAGAGCTGCCATTGTAATTTATATCTGTAAATCTCCTGTGCTAAATGATGGCTATGCCTTTTGGTGCCTGTAAAATGTATAGTTTTTGCAATATTAATGTTTAATAAGTTATAATGGCAGTCAAAGGAGCCTTGTATTGGTCCAATACTGCCCCCTGCTGCATCTACACAATATGGTTCTGCACCACAGTTTAATAATATTTAAACTCAGTAGTTCAGTGATTACAATATTAATGTGATTGTATTTTGATGTTTTACTGTAATATTGTGTTAATATTGTCCTATTGTTGTAAATTGCAGTTTAGTGTCAAAGATTGCATTGACAATGTGGCCTCTTTCTGCACACATACAAACCAACTCCTGGCAATCCCCTCTGCCACAGCTCCAATGGTCTAATGATTAATGCCATAGGCTTTCATGTGGGAGATCAGGGTTCAAAACCCAGCCACAGTAACTTTAACAGAAAATCTCTACACACTTTGTATGGTCACAGAATAATCCTCATTACAAACACTTGCTGACTTGACAAGCACAAGCTGGTAAAGAAATCACATTTGAACTTGCTCACAGGTCATTCTGCAAGTCCACTGCTGCAGGCAAATGAATGCTACGTGGCAATGCACACTTGTTTTTACATCGTAAAAACCCATGTCTAGTTTATGTTAAATTTAGGTTGCACTTGTTCAGCTGTTTCAGTTTATATACATACGTATATCAAGGCTGCCCAAACATTTTCCCCAAAATTAAAATCTCTCTGAGGGCTGCGGCCAAATGTAATAATATAATTCATGAAATACAAATACTTCTTAAGTACAGTCCTTTTATTTTAATGATTATGTCCTGCTGGAGTGTGACATGATTTGTTTGTGTACATTTTGTATATTTTTACTTCTCATTCAACCACAATTAAATTCACTCTATAGGAGGCACAATTTATATGGATAGTGTTTATTTTTTACAATAACAAGCTGGAATAAAAACAAGTAAAAAAAGTAATGACTTTCTACTTCTTGCCTTTTTTAAAAATATAAGGAGTAAAAAGTACAGATAACTGTGTGAAAATGTAAAAAGTAGAAGTAAAAATTAGGCTGAAAAATATTTAGTCAAATAAAGTACAGATACCCAAAAAATTCTACTTAAGTACACTAACAAAGTATTTGTACTTAGTTACTTTCCAACTCTGTTTCTTTGTTAGTTAGATAGTTAAACGCTGGAAGTGAGATTCTGTGGAAAAAAATTGGAAACAAATAATATCTTACTTGTTGTATTTCTGTCCAACAGCCTCTGTTTGAAGACATGGTGTTTATGTTAGACAGGACTGATGAGTTAATGGCTCGAAAGCAGCTGAGACCCAAGTGATACTGTTATGAAACTACCTCAATCTCCACGATTTCATATTAGCTTTTGATATTCTGATGATTGGAGCTGTTTTTAGACAGCAACATCTGCTATGGAAATGGGCTTGAGCAAACCATGATGAGATAATGGCTAACGGTTATTTGGCAGAAATACTCTGATTGTATCAACCTCAAGGAAACAAACTAAAAGCTGCTGAGAAACCGTGGCAGCCTTATCCTCTTTGTGTGGTGCACAGATAAAAGAATTTACAATTATCCAAAAATGTGTTCTTGCTCAACATAGCATGCTCAGACTTATAATATTTTACAAAGAAGATAATTACAGTGATCTGGCATGATGCTTTTAGCATCAAATTTGTCAACCATTCACCCACCCTGACACATCATCATTACAGGTATTTTAATACGCAAGACAAGGCAAATTTATTTGTATAGCACATTTCACACCAGAAGGCAACTCAAGGTGCTTTACAGAATAAAAGCAAGTTAATATGTAGGAACACACATCAAGATACAACATCAAAACGTAAAAAGTTAGAAGAACAATTAATTTGAAGCAATAGCATATAAGAATGTATTTAATTTGGATTTAAATAAAATCAGATCAGACTCAATCTGAGGTTCTCAGATATTGAGCTAATAAATCACTGCCACAATCCAATAAATACATACT
>NW_013952417.1:1226516-1231774 GCF_001266775.1 Austrofundulus limnaeus | reverse complement strand
TATATATATAAATGAAACACTCGTAAACTGTTATGAAACTCTGTAAGTTAGTTTAACAATTGTATGGCTCCTACAATGATCTCCCTGCAGAAAATGCCCTCAGGCTGCTTTGAAAGTGCTACATGCTGCTGTTCTTAGTCCAGTTAACCATACAGCAGAAACATTTAAAGGACCGAGCGATGCAATATTGCAATGTAACGTTTTTTTAATGGCTTCCACATAAGCATCAATTCAATTTTTGAGATTTAAGTTTGTGAAGATGCAGAAGCAACTTTGGTCTTGGTACTTAAACTAGCTGTTAACTCATCAAGGCAGTCAGAATTAGACTCTGTTACTCTAAACTTTTTAATTAAATTTAAAAAGCCATCTGTAACACGTAGGTTACTAATTGTTCATAACTTTTCCAGCAAACCCACTTAGAAAGAAATCTGAGCTATAGTTTTAAATTCTGTATAACTAAAAGATAACATACAGTTTGTTACGTTTTATAGCATCTTCAGTCAGCTAAACCTCTCTCTGATGCTTAAACACTGGAAGCAGTCAAAAGAAAAATGTGTGTTCTGCTTCTGTCTGTAGGGAATCCTCGCAGGTTGTAACTCCATGTGTGCCGGCTACCTGTTCCAACCAGACAAACAGTACGATGTCACCTACGACACAGGTGACAAGGCCATCCAGTGTGGCCGCCATGTTGACATCTTTAAGTTCTGGCTCATGTGGAAAGCCAAGGTGAGAAGTGTGAAACATTAACCGGCCAACAGAAACAAATGCACCTTTTCTCTTTAAGTTTCACTGAACTATAATTACTTAGATTACACCTGGGTGTTTTTTTTTTCTCCTGTAGGGCACTGTTGGGTTTGAACAGCACATTGACAAGTGTTTGGACTTGTCTCAATACCTCTACAACAAGATCAGGAACAGGGAGGGGTATCAGATGGTGTTTGATGGAGTGGTGAGTTCATCTCATTCTCTTTTCAACTCAGAGTCACACATGTTGCTTACAAGGAGCCTGTGCATTAACTGTGTTTGTGTCTGTAGCCTCAACACACCAATGTCTGCTTCTGGTACACCCCTCCCAGCCTGAGAGGGATGCCTGATGGCCCTGAAAAGCAAGAGAAGCTCCACAGGGTAAGCCTCCATCACTATTCTGACACATTCAATCATTCAGAATTATAAAAACACCTAGTTGTGTTTTTCTCCATCAGTATTATTTGTATTCATTAGAGGCACAACACTTATTTTTCCATTTCCCACAATCAGGTGGCTCCAAAGATCAAAGCCATGATGATGGAGTCAGGGACCACCATGGTGGGATACCAGCCCCAGGGCAACAAAGTCAACTTTTTCCGTATGGTCATTTCCAATCCTGCAGTCACCCAGTCTGACATCGACTTCCTCGTCGACGAGATAGAGAGGCTGGGCAACGACCTGTAAACCTCCGTCCCTCTGTCGTTTAGTGACCAAAACATTGTCTGTCAACTCCTGTATTTCAAAGTTAGACGAAACATTCACACTGCTGCAGACGGAGAAACGATACGGGCATGATTTCTGGGGATCTGGCTATGTAGCAGGTCTTTGCCTGAAGCATTTGAAATGTTTCTACAGCCAAATTAGCAAAGAGACTCACTGATCCTCAAAGTTCTCAAATGTTTCAATGGTGTGTGTGTGTGTGTGTGTGTGTGTGTGTGTGTGTGTGTGTGTGTGCGTGCGTGCGTGCGTGCGTGCGTGCGTGCGTGCGTGCGTGCGTGCGCGCGCGCGCTGTGGAGTCTTTTACAATGTGTGTACATATGTGTTATGTAGTTTCCTCTTGATGTGTGTGACTGAGTCAGTGAATGTGTGTTGTAGTAAATAGAAAAGGGGTAAAAAGCTCAGATCAATACACTGAGAGTATCAAACGGTGTTTTTCTGTCGCACTCACAGTCGACTCACTGATGCTTCCAGGTGGATGTACACAGGTTAGACTCACTCTGACCTGTTTCCTCCTCAATCTAAACCACGAAGCAGCCTGTGAGCAGGTGTGTGGGTTGGGCTCAGATGATTTAGGATCTGAAAACAGAGCTTCAGTCTGCAATATTCCCCCTGTAGAAGGTTAAGATTTAGAACATCCTCAGATCCTCCATGCTTGTGAAAACCTTTGACGTGTGAAACGGCTGGCTCGTTGTCTGTTCCACGCAATCATGCAATACCCCGTAAGTACTAGTGTGTTAATATTTGATGACATAAGAACACAAGTTTGTTCCGTTTCCACCGTTTGCAGATTCAGGTATTTTACTGTAAATGTGTCTTTATGTGTATTACATGGTAATACCTTTCGTAAAAAGTAATCACCAGATTTAAGTAAAGTTTATTTATTGTGACTTTTGTCTGCCAAAGAAGAATCAGGATCAGAGCGATCCAACGTTTTTTTGTTGTTGTTTTTTTTTTGTTTTTTTTTTTTTTTGCGTGGAACTTCTTATAGATTCTAGGTGTTTGTAAAGCTGACCTTGAGACGCGATGCAATTTCTAGAGTTTCTTTATTTGTGTGGTTGAGCCTGACTGAATGTCTGGAGTTGATTGATCGGCCGCCTGACGAGATTACCAATGAATCTTCTGATCCTCTGGCTGCTGCAGGCTTGTGCGAGAAGCACAAGGATGTGAGAATGTACTCTCCTCTGGAGACTGGCAAGAAAGTATCTGAATTCCAATGCATTTATTGTACTGTAGTATATTTAGCTGTAATACATATTTACTTCTATTCTTAGTGTAACAGGAGCCCAGTGAAATATCTTGTATAAAGGTTCCTGGTTGTCTTTGCACAATGTTCACCTTTCTTTCTTCCATTGTAAATGGATGTGCATTATATATGAACTATGTTAACAGATTATTTATGGTAATTAGGGACCATATGTGAATGGCACAAATACATAAATCATATTTAAGGTAATGTGTGTACTGTATGTTACTACTGACTCTTGTGTGTGACCACTTTGAGTTTTGATGAATGGGACAGAGAGCAATATGTTACCTAGAGAGGGATTTCAGTAGGCACTTTAACATATTGACCATCATGATAGAAATCTTAAATAAAGTCTATTAAACGGAAAACTTGACTCAGAGCTGTTGATTTATTCACAATAAATAAACTTGGTGATTATTTACTGTGGCTGCATTAAATGTCTGATCCCTCTGCAGTGACTCTTTGTGGGTTTAATTAAAAAAAAAAACATGGAAATGAAAATTTTAAAAACATAACCACCATAGGAAAGGCTAGTTACCTCGTCTGTTTTTCTGTAACAAATGAACCAAATTTCTGTAACAAAATGCTGCAGCAAAACATCTCAGTTTGCTCAGACAGTTAAACATTTTTGAAACGTATTGTGAGGGGATAAACAGACAGAGCGGTTTTGCAAATACAATACAAATCATCCAAATCAGGTGTTCTGGGAAAAATTAGGCAATTCATAACAAGACTTTAAATTAAAGACTTACCTTTAATAAAATAAACAAATAAAAGTTCAGGTAGTGAACATGTGATGGACTTGTGACCTATCCAGGGAGTACCCCGCCCCTTGCCCTGTGACTGCTGGATATGGGCACCAGTGACCCCGTGACCCTGAAAAGAAGAAGTGGGTAAAAGATAATGGATGGATGGAATTTCAGGCAAAGCCACAATTCAGTGGAGGATCTAGGATTTTTCTGAGTAAGGGGCCATTAAGGGGCCACAATATTCATAGAGGGGTCAAGCAATTGTTCAGCATCCTTGCACTCAAATCAATGTTTTTGGTACGGTATTATATATTATATATATTTTACTAGTCACACTTTTAAACACTTGTAATGTAATTTTAAAACAGCTTGCATTAAATTCTTACCAATTTTACATGCATTTTACAGAATCCAGCCATCATTTGTGAGTTGAAAGACTTTTTCTGCAGGATTGTTCAAATTTTAAGAAAAGAAAAAGACCTGTCAGCTTGATTCATGCTGGACGTTTCTATTTGGCTTATTAGTGCCCCTAGTGTTTAGACCTAGAACTGCACCCAGCATCATCAATCTTGGGCAAAGGACAGATGAATGACAGGACAGAGGCACTTCAGGGGGCCAATCAAATTTCCCCTAGAACCGCCCCTGCCACAATTGAATATCCAACAAATGTTTTTTTTATTAAATTTTTATTTTTTCAGTAATTTTTCTAGATGCAAATATTTGCTTCACTATTTATAAGTAGAATACTTACTTTTTTTTTACTTTTGACTTGTTTAGCTCAATGTTTAAATTTTAATTTCTGCATGTTTGTTCTTTTCCTTTGAAACACTGATAAATGTCAATAGCTTATTATTATTTTATTTACAATTAAAGTTTAAATATGTATATATGTATATAGTATCTGTATTGACAGTTTCACTGTCTTTAACATCTGTGTTCAGTAAGTTTTTGTTGATCCAAAGAGCTGTGGCCTGGAATCAAATTCTTATTAGTGCGCATTGAAACACACACTGTCAAGATGTTTGGTCCTGCATGCTTGACTTCTAATTTACTTCTAATTGTTAAGAGCCTTCAGAAGATGCATTGTTTGCTGTGACTTTTGTCTTTGTACCATTTATGGTTTATGAACTAATAAGCTTTATTTGAGCTTCATTAGGACACGTTGGTAAAATGTCAGCTGTTGGTTCAGTACTACCCCCGTGTGATGCTTCATGATGGAAGTTCAGACTTCAGGCTTCTGCCATTAAACTCAATCTTAAATGATCTCCAGCTGGCAGCCAGCAAATGTCCAGCTGTCCCAGATGCTCGATCATGCTAAGTTGTTACTTTTGGTCAGTTTCCCTCTGCCTCTCCTCTGTTTCAGCAGCATTGAATAAAGCCTTGCCCACTTTAAATGTTTTTTATTTTATGCACAGATGTATTGTATGGTTGTATGTTTTAGGGTTTATTGTACTCATTGTTATCTTTTTGTAGTCAGTTATTTTAAGTGTAGCTTTAAATGATGCTGGGCACAGATGCTCAACCCTTACACACCAAATTTAATAAATAAATAAATAAATAAGTGCATGTGATCTCAGTGAACACATAGAACAGGGGTGTCAAAGAATTTTTCACCAAGGGCCACAAAGGGTCAGTTGTTATTAATTTTAATGTTTCATGTTTATTTTTGTTTAAACATGAAACATCAGGTCCCAAAAGCCACTGTTCAAAAGAATGTCCCAACACAGACGAGCTACATCTAATGGCCAGAACTCTGCAGTTTTCACTCATTTACAGGCCAGCGGTCACTCTTTCAG
>NW_013952417.1:1221468-1223416 GCF_001266775.1 Austrofundulus limnaeus | reverse complement strand
TATATATATATATAATTATGATGCCAATCAGGATTTTTCCCTTAAAAAGATCTCTGTAAAAACGAGGAACTGAAAAATTGGAACTGATAAAATCTTGGCAAAAAATAAATAAAATTTAACTAAATTAAAGAAGAAGGTATTGATTAAATAGGACTAATGCTCTGTTGTTCAAAAGACTTCAAATCCAGGCACAAATCAAAGTTTATTCAAATTAGAACTGACTGAATTTGATCAACACAAAACAGATTGATGTTTTTACATTAGGTTTTGTGTTTTATTGTAATTTGGTAAAGTATTAGATCGTATAATGTTTTTATCTAACGTCATATTTCCCCATAATTAAACAAATGTTAAGGATGTTAAAAGGCGGAATTAAAACGTCTCGATGAGACGCTACTTCCTGCCACGTAACGGCGCATGCGCAGCTGCAGAACCAGTCATTTGGCGACGTGTACCCGGTCTGTGTGTGAAAGTGTTCAGGTGTCTCGTCTCTGCTGTGGGAACAGTTCGTCAGAAAAAGACTCTACAACCTCCGAACAGCCGAACCATGGGCGGTTCGCAGAGCGTGGAGATACCGGGGGGAGGCTCGGAGGGCTACCACGTCCTGCGTGTGAGTTTGAAGCATCTGTAGCCTGTTAGCTTAGCATCCGGCGGGACGCTGACACTTCCCGGATCAGTGTTGACGAGAGGCCGAGGTTTACTGCTGCGGCCTCCGTGTCAGGGGAGTCTTGTCTGTTATACATTCAGTTATATATGGGGTTTTTTAGTGGATCTCTGCTTGTAGGCTACTTGTACCCTTCCTGGAAGCTAAAGCATCATGTTTTAAACTGAGTCTGCAGAATGACAGCTGCCGAGCTGAGTTCAGTTTTATAAACAGTTTTAGACGCAGCTCCTGAACTTCTGACTGTTTGTTAGAGTCTCAGCAACTTGATAAATATTAGAGATTACTTTAACTGAAACAAATTGATGCTAGTTTTTATCTAGTAGCCAGTTTAAGTTGTACTGGTTATGTTTTAGACAACACAAATGTTAAGTGACTGGCCCATTTCAGTTACCTAAAATCCCATTTGACAGATTTGTTTATCTTAAACTGTGATATAATGAGCTTTGACTTTCTAATGTGTTCCTCTATTCGTCAATATGCTTTATTGACAAAAGAATATGCAAAAAAGTTAGCATGGCTCAGTTTGTACCTGATCTTTGGTGCAGGTTCAGGAGAACTCACCTGGACACCGTGCAGGACTGGAACCATTCTTTGACTTCATTGTCTCCATCAATCACACCAGACTGGTAAGACATCAAACAGAGGACATGATGCGGGACAAATCTTGATCCATGTCCAACTCCTCTCTGCCTGCTTTTCCTCCCCGTCCTGTTTGACTACAGAACAAGGACAACGACACCTTGAAGGACTTGCTCAAAGCCAGTGTGGAGAAACCAGTGAAGATGCTGGTTTACTCCTCAAAGACTCTGGAACTGCGTGAGACCACTGTGACGCCCAGCAACTTGTGGGGGGGCCAGGGCTTGCTCGGTGTCTCCATTCGCTTTTGCAGCTTTGAAGGAGCCAATGAAAATGTTTGGCATGTGCTGGTAGGTAGTCACAGGGGTCCATCTGTATTTTATTGTTTCTGTTTATGATTCAACTCATGTTTATTTTCCCTTTGAACCAGGAAGTGGAGCCGAACTCCCCTGCAGCCCTCGCTGGCCTGCGGCCACACACGGACTACATCATTGGAGCCGACACCGTCATGAATGAGGTTGGTTATCAGGACTTTAAGTTCTTCCTCCTGTTGTCTATCTTTAGCTTTGAGTCTGTATGCAACTACTCTGCATTATGTGCTCTAACTTCTCCTTTTTTTTACTTTATTCATTTTCTTTAAAAATAATAAAATAAATTTATATACAATATAAATACAAATCACAAATAAAATGAAAGGCAGCAGAAAGA
>NW_013952417.1:1212321-1221275 GCF_001266775.1 Austrofundulus limnaeus | reverse complement strand
TGTCAAACAACATTTCATACAACTTTATATTGTTTCATATTTCTTTAACAAAGTTACTTTATTCTCTTAAATATAAACATTGATCTGCATTTTTGACCTGTCAAAAATGCAGATCTTTAAAGTCTTAAAAGGCCTTGAATTCATCAATCCCAAAATAAGGCCTTAATTAGCCTTAAAATGTCTTAAATCATTCTTTCAGAAGTCTTAAAAATGTTAACACATTGTACATAGGATGGTTGTAATTCATCTCAAATATTAAAGTAATTGGTAAAAATTATTTTTTTTAAATATTCACATGCAGACATTCTTCTTTGACGTCACTTCCTGTTACGTCACATGCAAATATCTCAACTGTTCATCTGAGCAACGTGAAATTTGTTTTGTAAAATGTTAATAATGTTGTCTTACAAAAAATGCATTCACTTACAAAACATTGATGTCACAGGCACTTTAAGGTTTCATCTACAGCAAATTGGCTTTAAGACCCCACTGTGGGTCCTAAAACTCCAAATTTTGAGTCGTTAGAGGACTTCCTGAAATTAAATTAAGTTCAAAACTGACTGCTAAGAATGTTTCTGTTATAGTTAGCTATGGATAAAAACAATTGGTCTATTAGCAATATTTTAATACTTAAACCAAAAGTACTTTGGTTCATGAGTTTCTGCCAGTTTTTATTTTTTTGTCATTTGTGTTTATTAAATTCTTAAATTTAATTTCACCTGGCATTAAAAGGTCTTAAATTTAACTTTCCTTAAACTGTAGGAACCCTGTTTGACATCACTCTCCAGATTGTTCCACAGTCTTATTCCTCGCACACCGCTCCCTCAAACTAGTTCAAAATCCAGGTTTCACAAACATCTCTACCCCCTTCAGATAATAACAACTTTCTCTCTTAACAAAATTTAATTGGTTGTTTAAAGGTAATATGTGACCCATCACATCGAAACGAGGGTTAAGTCTAAAAGTTTTGTGTGGAGAAATAAGCAGATATAGTGTTTTGATTAAAACACATGCAAAAATTACATTTTGTCAAAATATAACAATTAAATGTCCTGATGCATCTCAGTAATCCAGGTAAAAAATCAAAAAGAAAAAAAGTGTATAGGTCTTCTGGACGGGTTCTTCTCTAATGAAACGTTTCGTCTCTCCTCCAAGAGACTTCTTCAGTCTGAGAGTTTCAGGCAAAACGGAGGCCTCCACCTCTGTTTAATGATGGACGGTCTTTCTTCACAAAAATGGCTTCTTTTTTTGAGAGAGGAGTAAAAGAAGCCATTTTTGTGAAGAAAGACCGTCCATCATTAAACAGAGGTGGAGGCCTCCGTTTTCAGTTGTCCCCCTCCTACAGCGCAGCCATTGCCAGTATCACTCCACCCCTTGTTAACAGTAGGTGTTAATTAGGTGTCAACGATAGCCACGTGATGTGAGTATCAGTCACATGGAGGCAGTGCAAGCCTGAATTTTGCCTGAAACTCTCAGACTGAAGAAGTCTCTTGGAGGAGAGACGAAACGTTTCATTAGAGAAGAACCCTTCCAGAAGACCTATACAATTTTGATAACAAATAAATGTGTTATCAATGTATTATTTCAATGAACTGTCTGAAATATAATCCTAAAAAAATCTGAAGCACTTTTTTGAGCATTAGTAACCAAAAACCTGATTTTGAGGAAAAACACCTTTTTAAAATATTGAGATTTTCACTGTGAGCTATCAAAGCTTTTGTTTCTTTCCATCTGGGAAATCTCTATGTTCCAATACTATTTGAGGTTTCTTTTTCAAATTACATAAAAAAATCCTCAATAAAATTAATTAAAATTAGTATTTAGACCAAGTATATATGTATTATTGTAACCAACAAGACAAATTAAATAATACATCTCTAGATCTACTAATGATATCAGGATGATCTAAGTATCAAAATGTAGCTTTTAAAACCAGGAATCTGAAAATATGATTTGGTCATTTTGACCAAATTTGACTTAATCCTCATTTTGATGTGATGGGTCATATATACATTTGTGAGCCTTATGCACAACCTGTAAAATATTATAATCAACCAACTCATAGAACTTCAATAATTTCAACTGATAAAATAATGTATTTGATGTGTTTCTCTCTGTCTCTTTAGTCCGAGGACTTATTCTCTCTGATAGAGAGCCACGAGGGAAAGGGCCTGAAGCTCTATGTGTACAACACAGATACTGACAACTGCAGAGAGGTGGTCATTACACCTAACGGTGCCTGGGGAGGGGATGGCAGGTAACACATGCACCTAAACCAATCAAATAAAGCCCATAGTTTAGTTGTTTATTCAACATAAACACATTATGTTGTTAGGATTTCAGGTTCATTTTGTATTATTTCTTTGCGATTTTCCCAGCCTTGGATGTGGGATTGGCTACGGATACCTCCACAGAATCCCCACCCGGCCTTTTGAGGAGGGGAAGAAGATCAGCTTCCCTGGGAATTCTACCAGTGAGCCCGTCAGTCCGCTCAAGGATGGATTCACTGAGGTTTGGACCGACTCACGCTCAGATCATAGCACTCCACTGCTCAGGAACAATTCACACAAGCTGCTCAGACATGAGTGTCTTCTATAGAACTCAGCATCTTTAGCTGTAGTTTGGTTTTAAAATGTTGTAGATAAAGTAGCTTTTTTTTTCTTTTGTCAGTCATTTTAAATCAAACTGCTGCTTTTATTTAATTTTTAATTCAACAAAATACTAAATTTAAAATAAACGCCCATATCTGTATCCACCATCCTGCTCCTCAGGTCCAGCTCTCAGCCGTGACCCCACCCACCTCTACACCTGCCGTCTCCGCTGGCCTTGAAGACTCGTTGTCTGGCCTGTCAATCAGCTCAGCCCCACCCACTCTGCCCAGTGAGCTGCAAACAGGTGTCCCTTTTCCTTTCATTAGCAGCGGCACATGTAAATTCATGCTTTGCAGGAGCTTTATCGGCACTTGGCAATATTTTCTCCACACGATCCCTCGTAACGTCTGATGCCCTCCCTCTCATTCAGGCCTGCCCACCGTCCCTCTCCTGCCCTCCTCCACCAGCCCTTCCTTCAGCTCCATCGCTCCACTGAACCCTGCCGCCGCCACCTTCAACCCGGCCTCAACACTGCCAGGTGGGTGATTCATTACAAAACAAACACAGCTCATCTTTAAAAGATGTCTCAGTATGTACACACTCATCCAGAGAAAAAGATGTTTATTAAGGTTCTCCTTCTGTTGGATTACAGTTAATGTTACAGCCAACCTTTTCTGCTTTGCCAGTTTTTGTTTGCTCACATTAATAAGTTATCCTGTGTTTTCTTTTTGCTCAGTTTTCTCATCAAAAGTTACATCATTCCATAAATTAAACCTGTTTGTCTTTGTTTAATATGATGAGGTGGTTTTAATTTGTGCATTTTAAATGTGACTCTATGGTTTCTGTAATGCACTAAATGTAGAGAGAATCACAGAATTAAACAATTAAAGTAGTTTTCTGTCAAATGTTAGAATTTCTTTATCTAGATATGATCTAACCAATCTGGGCTTCTCTCAACAATCTGAGTGTTTCATATTTTAAAGTGACACTCACACATGAGAATATATTTGGCCACTGCAGCCTCTCCCGGTAACTTTTGTTGGCACATTGACTGAAACCACAGATGTGACGATCCAAACTCTCAAATCAGCACAAGTGGGAGTTTATTAAAGACTTAGTACAATTTAAGATTGTGCTTTGTTGTGTTAAAGCATTATCTTAAAAGACTGGGTCCTAATCATCATCATCCCTCATGGGGCGGCTGTGGCGGAGTGGTTAGGGGAGTCGTCCTGGAACCAGAAGGTCACTSGTTCGATCCCCCGTCCAGCCGTCTCAGTCGTTGTGTCCTTGGGCAAGACACTTCACCCACCTTGCCTACTGATGGTGGTCAGAGDGTCCGGTGGCGCCGATGCATGGCAGCCCCACCTCTGTCAGTGTGCCCCAGGGCAGCTGTGGCTACAGTGTAGTTTGCCATCATCAGTGTGTGAATGTGAGTGTGAATGGGTGAATGTCTGTTAGTGTAAAGCGCTTTGGGGGTCCGGAGGGATTTGAAAAGCGCTCTATAAGTTCAGTACCATTTACCATTTACCATTTACCATCATCATCATCTTCACATCATTCTTGTTCTTACCTCAAATTCAATTCAAAAATACTTTATTGATCCCAGAGGGAAATAAGGTAAACCTGCCCTAGGACAATGATGAAAACTAGCTGTTGTGCTAACTCTGGCATATTTACATTGATGTTTACTGCTGACATGTTGATTTAATATGCATCATCCTAAGATGGATGGATGGATGGATGGATGGAGGTGGACACAAGACAATTATTAGTAGTGTCCTGATGGAGCTTTTTCACTTCCGATATGATAGTGATATTGCAGCCTTGAGTGTTGACCGATGTTGACCTGATACGATATCAGAACAAATCCTACAGACTTTCATTACTTTTTGTAGTGTGGAATCAAAGTGTTGATGAAGTCAAACAGTAAACAATACTCTGCAACAGTAGGTATGAGAAAGACTGGTCACATTTATTAAATAATAGGCTACATAATTTTTTTTATCTTAAACATAATATTGTACAATAAAGGAATAATAAAATAGAAGACCTTGAAAATGTACCTCAATAAATCAAATAAAAACTAAATGTATAAAATATCTATTTAAAGTCACTTAAGTTATTTATGCTGGATCTGAGCTCTGCTGGATAGAAATCTTGAAATGGACTGCTTGTATCAGAGTGTTAGATGCATATTCATTGTTTGGCTAATATTGGACCAATATTGATATCGGATTAGGGCATCCCTAACAATAAGAATACAGTAGTTTTACAATCTGATACAATAACGTAGAGTTGCCCTCCTTTCATGGAGATGGGCAGTAATTATAAAATCTAGTGTGATTTTTAAGTTCAGTTTATTTGACCAAAAGTGCTGTTTCTTATGAAACACATAAGTGAGGTTTAGAAAAATTAACTTAAATTAACCAAAATTAACTTTTTTAGCTGATAAACTGTCTAGAATGTGTCTAAAATGTTATATAGTACTGTTTTTGTGCGTATTTGTTCAAATCTGTAATATTTGGTCTAAAAACATGTTTAGCCTGCAGTACCACTGCTCTACCCATATGAGCAGCAAAATTTGCATATTGGTTAACGGCTCTCCTCTGTGACGTTGCTTCTGCACAGTTTCGTCACAGCGGCTGTGTTCTGGTATAAAAGCCTCTCTCTAAGACACGCCCCTGCAGCAGTCAGAGGGTGGAGCTGTTAGCAAGCTTAGCATGATCGTCTGTTGACCTTCAGCCTCGGGTGGAGAGAGCTGACCCCCCCCCCCCCCCCACACACACACACACACACACACACACAGTACGTCCTGCACAGCGGGAGGGGAAAAAAAGGGCAGAAAGACCGCAGCTCAGCGGGCTGAACCGGACCGAACTTCAGTCAAACAAGACCCAACAGTTTTATTCCTGATTTAAACTAGTGATCTTGTGAGCAGCTGCAGCTGTATGCTTTTATTTTTTTATGTCAGTCTATCGGAGCGCTCCACCTCCTCTGTCCGGTGCTGGTGTGGGGTGAGGCGGACAGAGCTCAGCCGAGGCTTTTGGAGCTTCATGTCCTGATCGAGGGAGCCAACACGAGTCAGTCCCAGACTGAGCTGACTTGATCAAGTCTCTCTCTGCCTCTGGTGAGGAGTGGGGTTGGGGGTGAAAACTCCTCCACCTCAGATCGTTTAGAGATGTAAATATCTACGATACTGTGGTCACTCTCCATGTAGCATCAATTATGCTAATGCTAGCTGCCTGTCAGGTTCTCTAGTCCTGGCCACACCTCCGCTCTCTAACCCCCCCTCCCCTACCCACCTACCCACTTTGATGCATTTTTCAAATTTCGCCTTGGGGCAGAGTTATCTTTTCACAGGAGGGGTAAGATACACTTTAAATTACTTTTAGGCATATTTTAAGCATTTAACTGTTTAACTGAAACTGTTTTGGTTGTGTTGCAATGTTGTTTGAAAATATATATTTTCGTATTGAATTGTTGAATTAATCTAGTAATCTACTTTATGATTTAAAATGTCTTTAGATGGGAAAAATATAGTTACATTTATTAAACATGGAGTACTGAAAATTTAAAAACACATTAGGGGTACAATGATACAGAAAATTCGGTTCAATACTTTAGTGTCACGGTTTGGTATTTTTTCAATACAAAAAAAAAGACAGATTTTCACGCCCTTCTTATTTATTGAAATTATGAACATTTGTTTAACCTCAAATGTACAGTTTTTCAATTAAATGTTGCTGAAACAGCCAGTTTCTCCGTGGATCTGTGCTCCACAATGCAGCCCAGGTGGAGTAGTCGAACACAGATCCACTGATCCTTCAACACAGAGTATCTTCAGAAGACAAGCTGATAAAATAAATGTTAAAAATCTGTATTGTTCCATACATGGAGTGTATTAAACGGTGGATACAGGTAAATGTATTGTTGAAAACCTGCAATAAATACAAACGGTTCCCACCTTCAACAATTCAAGATTTAAAATGTATTCTGGTTTATTCAACACCTCCAAGTTCACTACGTGGCTCCTTATGTGTTCCTTCGTAGCCTTGATGAGCCCAGGACCAACACAATGAAGGACAAAAAGAAAAAAGCATTGGGAAAATGTGTCCAGGCTTTTGACTGATGGTTTATAAAAGCAGTTATATATTTAAATAAATAAAACTGTAATACTTGAGTGGCTGACTGATGTGTTTGTGTTGTGACTTCCCAGGACTGATGCCCCTCTCAGGAGGACTACCTCTCCCCAACCTTCCCAACCTGAACCTGCCCCTCCCAGACCTCAGCACTATTTCAGTTCCAGCAGCAGGTGAATGAATAATCTGCAACCTTCAGTCCATGTTTGCTACTTGTTTTTGAGGTTATCAACACGAGTCTGAAACATTTCTGCATCAGCTTTGCTTTTTATACTTAAATTAAATGTGTGAGAATAAATCTTAAATAATAATAATTAGTTCTTGTTTTTCTCACCAGTCCCGCCTCTAGCTTCACTGCCCCCCCTGAACATACCAGGTCTCGCCTCATTTCCCCCCCTGCCAGCCATGCTGCCCTCCCAGCTGCCTTCTCTGCTCTCCCACGGCATGCCCCCCACCTCCAGCCCACCCCCAGCCTCAGTCACAGTCACCGCTGCGCCCGTGACCGGTCCAGCCGTGGATTGTGTACCCCCAACAGACGCAGACTCCAGGAAGGCCACAGAATTGCCTGTTCCCACGGAAACATCGATGTCATCATAACGAGGAGGGGAGGATAGCCCCCCACCACCTAGTCAAACCGTAAACGCACCCAGTTCCTCTTTTCTCCTTCTGTCTTTAGGTGTTTTCTATTTATTTGGCCAGGAGCGAGCAGGCACTCAGACACTATGAAGGGAGGGGTGTGTGTGTGTGTGTGTGTGTGTGTGTGTGTGTGTGTGTGTGTGTGTGTGTGTGTGTGTGTGTGTGTGTGTGTGTGGACAGTGTAGCGCTGCAGCTCGTCTAAGCTGCTGCGTAAATGAAGAGCAGGTCTAGTCTTTGGTTTGTTTGCTTTAACTCCTGCAGTCACAACAAACCAGAACTTTCTTTGACTTTTCCTTTTTCTGACTGGGCCTTTTTTTTTCTTCTTCTTCTTCTTCTTTTTTATACATATATAAGCATTGTACGATAAAGGAGCTGGATAATGAACAGATTTTACTGAAGTGGGCTTACAAAGAAATTAATCTGCACTGCTGTAGTAAAAACATATGTAACTGTAAACATGTAAATTTTGTCCTATTGTCCAGCTCTACAGTGTAACCTTTTTATGAGAGTTTTCCCTCCGATCAGTAGAGTCATTAAACAAATGCATAATTCTTTTCTGTTAAAGTTTCAGTGAATGAATCTGCATTATTTTGCACCTTTTTTTTTTGCGTTTTGAAACGATTGTCCCTCTAAGACCCCATGTATATGCAGACCTACACATCGTTGTTACAGTCAGTAACAGGCTGACGGCCTCGCCTGAGGAGACACACACACGGTGGAGCTTCTCAGCAGTGGATGGACTTGCCGTTCGGTGACCCCGTTATTTAACTGGTCCCCATTAAAAGGGTCAAAGCGGATTGTTGGGCAGAGCTGCAGTAAAGCCACAGGGTGTTTCTGTATGAACTGGATGCACAGCGCGAGCAATAAAAGCCAAATGAATTTTACTTGCTGTGTCGACTTGTTGCTCTTCACTTATGGTCTGATGATTTTAGAAGAGCAGAAACAAATGAAAAGCTGTTCAGTTGAACTTGAGAGCACAACTAATCAGTTGTAATCAAATTATTTTGGCTTCTCCCTTCAGGGGTCTGTCTCCCTCCATGTCCACTGTCCCTCTGCTCATGTCCGAACCGTCTCAGCTTTGTCTTCAGAGAGCTCAACCTGAGCTGTCCCTAAGCCTGTACAATTAACCCACTCCCAAATAAAACTTTTCTCTTCACAGGGTTTCTGTGGAGCCTTCAGAAGTTACATTAAATCAGTTTTAAGCCTTAATTAAAAATATATACAGTGGGGAGAACAAGTATTTGATACACTGTTGATTTTTCAGGTTTTCCCACTTGCAGAGCTTGTAGATGACTGTAATTTTTATCATATGTACTCTTCAACTGTGAGTGATGGAATCTAAAACAAAAATCCAGAAAAATACAATGTATGATTTTTGAATAATTATTTTCCATTTTATTGTGTGAAATAAGTATTTGATCATCTATCAACCAGTAAGAATTTTGGCTCTCACAGACATGTTAGTTCTTCTTTAAGAAGCCCTCCTGTTCTCCACTCATTACCTGCACACGAGGTCCCGCCTCAGTTTCTACCCTCTACACGCCCACATTCAACCATAAACAGTCAATGCAAAGTACCTCATGAATGT
>NW_013952417.1:1206552-1208725 GCF_001266775.1 Austrofundulus limnaeus | reverse complement strand
GTACTCAAATGGCCTCCACAGTCACCAGATCTCAATCCAATAGAGCATCTTTGGGATGTGGTGGAACGGGAGATTCGTGCAGCCGACAAATCTGCGGCAACTGTGTGATGCCATCATGTCAATATGGACCAAAATCTCTGAGGAATGCTTCCAGCACCTTGTTGAATCTATGCCACGAAGAATTGAGGCAGTTCTGAAGGCAAAAGGGGGTCCAACCCATTACTAGTGTGGTGTACCTAATAAAGTGGCCGGTGAGTGTACTTATTAAAATGAACTTCAAGTATACTTTTTGCTAAGAGTTGAGGAAATCGCTCATGAACTCATGTTTGTAATTTACATTTCTAAATTGGCTGCATCAGATTAAATTAATTAGTCTTCAGTTAGTGTGTGACTGAACTAAGAAATCACCTAAAAGAAATGGAATTTACCTGCAGAGAAGTCAAACGAGCCATCATTAACGCCCAAACAAAGAACACTAACGGTGGGCTAAAGGAAAACAATGGACGGTGGGCCACTGGATGAAAGTGATCCTCAGTGGTGAAACATGGTGAAGCTGCTGGAACCTTGGTTTAACACCAGTTCTGTGAAATATATGGATGACTGTCAAAAGAAAACATATTTCCCAAATCACTGATTTTTTTTGTACAGTGGCCTGAGACGACATTTGTTGTGACTTGTTGCTGTATAAATAAACTAACTGAATTGAATTGAACTGAACTGAACTGATATTGTGGGCCTGTGTGTCACATAGAGGCACAAGCAAGATGGCAGTCATTACATCTTCAATAAACCCATGCATACATTGAAATATTAAAAACGTTTTCCATCCATTAGCTGAAAAGATGTTTTGAATTTATCTTTCAATTTGATAATGCATCCTGCCATAATGAACATGTAAACTATTCAAGAAAGACATATAGCAATAACCTTTTTTTACTGTATCTTAATGTCATAATGTTGGAATTAAAAACAGGTTTTGCAGCATTCCCGTTATTTTTTAATATAAAATTAACCATCTGAAAGAACATCAGAGGTTATTTCATTTGTTTTCCCAGTGATAGATTTAAGTTATCAAATGTGATTTGAAAAATAAAACGTTAATGTTTCTACTCATGAACATGTTACAGTAATGTTGCGTAACCCTCCACAGTTCTAAGTCACTGCAGGAAGTAAAACTTGTAACATCTTTTGTTCATCCAGTTCTGAATCATCATAGATGATGAACCAGACATGTGTCTCTGTCACATAATGACTGAGATGAAAGCAGATCCTGTTTATTTTACATCTAACAGCAAACAAGTTAGTAAGAGAAGTTTATTGATCTTGTGTCAAACCTCTTTGTTAATGTATCCTGCAGGTTAACACACCTTGACGGGTTTATAAACATCTAAAGAGAAAAGTAAGGGTTTCAGTGGGTTGTGTAAGTATTCCCCCTTCTTGCTGACTTACAACCCAGAATTCAAACATGATCTTGGTTCATCTTATGGACATTTTTGTCCATTCTTCGTGACCAAACTGCTCCATAAAACTGAACGGGTTCTGATTGTGTCCAGCAATTTTTAATCAGTCCATAGACTGGCCTTTTTATATGAATGTGCATGTATAAAACTGGACACCACATGTTCAAACAGGGTCCTAACTATTTCTAATCAGTGTTTTAAGTTTATTGTGTTTGTCTTTCACACCTGCTTGTCTATTGACTTTTACAGACAAACTTATTTATTAGTTTTATTGGTATTTTACGTTGTGGTAAAATGTACGCGGCGTGCAGTGTTGGTGTTGGAATGACTGCAGAGCACAGCTGAGGCATCAGTACACATGAACACCATTTAGACATATTTCAACAAACTGGGAAGCAGGCCTGATCCCATCTACATCACAATGCACTGCAAAATACTGACTCTGAGCACGTGTACATTGGTAACTGTAAAAAGGTTAATTCTGAGTTGGACTGACATCTGGACCTTGACTGGATCACTCTAGGATATTTAAAGGCCCTGTCACACACACAGCTACAGACGCCGATGTCAGCCATTTTCTGTTTACCTGTTAATTAGCGGTGCAAGAGTGCATGTGCCTGTATGGATCCATTCAATACACACTACAGCAGGTAAAATAAGTATTGAACACGTCACCATTTTTCTCAGTAAATATATTACTAGAGGTGCTAATG
>NW_013952417.1:1197066-1205417 GCF_001266775.1 Austrofundulus limnaeus | reverse complement strand
ATGCATGCCACTAGTTTCTCCATACAGGAGGCGTCTTGAAGCTGTCATTGACAACAAAGGCTTTTGTACAAAGTATTAGATAAATTTCAGTAAGTGTGTTTACTGTGTTATTTACTGAGAAAAATGGTGACGTGTTCAATACTTATTTTACCCGCTGTATGTCTGGAACAATACAGATCAACATTTATCTTATCAGCTTGTCTTCTGATGATACTGTGTTGAAGGATCAGAGGATCTGTGTTCAACCCCACCTAGGCTGCATTGTGGAGCACAGATCCACTGAGAAACTTGTTTCAGCAACATTTAATTTAAAAACTGTACTTTTGAGGTCAAACAAATGTTCATAATTAATTTAAATAAACTACAAGTTAAAAAGGACGTGGACATTTCTCTTTTTTTTGTATCAAAAAAATATTGACACTAAAGTATTGAACCGAACTGAATCGTGAATTTTCTGTATCGTTGCACCTCTACTGTTAATTGTTCATAATTTTGTCATTTTTGTATCACCAGGCTGAAATTGTGATTTGTTTGTCTTGTACAGATACCTTTATCAGCCCTCATCAGTTAAGGAGACAGCTGACCTGACTGCAGATCTGCAGGTGTTTACAGTGATCTTGAAGATATAATAAACTTTATCAGTCACCAGCTGAGGGGATCGGCCCGTCTCCATGGTTACTGAATGATACACAAGGAAAACCACAAGTCACAAGAAAACCCTGTAAAATAACAGAGCTGAAAATGTCTCTCGGCTTCCGTACAGAACCTATACCAACTTATGAAACACTTTTGTCTAAATTGCTAATAAAGGTTAAATATTTGATCATTTAGTTAGTATTACATTGTGTACACACTAAAAAGAAGCTTCCTGTTGATTTTTTCAATTCCATCTTCAACGTAGACATTTTTAATGTGTTCACAAATTGACAGAAGTTGTCTAGTGTGACAGGACCTTAACTGGTTCTCCTTAAATTACTCAAGAGATGCTTCAACAGTGTGTTTTGAGAGAATTTATATTTTTTGTTTCATAGCCTAGACCAGGAGCCAGTGTGGTGGCCCACAGTTTGTTCTTTTGGCCCATGCACCTGGAGAACGTTTGACGTGCTCGGACAGCAAAGGCTCATGGGACATTTCAGAAATTGATTACTAACTAATAACCAGGGCAACTATTGGTGGGCCAAACCAAATGGCTTGGTGGGCCAATTTTGGCCCATGGGCCCCTCTTTGGGCACCTCTGGCCTAGACATAATCAGCCACAGAGCCAGTTTTCTCACTGTACACTAGTTCTGTTGGACACTGGAGGGGTTTAGGGTGCTACAGTACCTCTGTGAGTGACAACAAATACTGTGACATCACTAAAAACAAAAGAAGGGTTAACCTCAGTAGACAGGTGCGTAGACGTCTGACTAACATCAACCTCCTACTAAAAACAATCAGTTTTCTGCCCTGAAGCTCAGCTCTAAGCATCAAATCCCACAGCGTTGTTCAGGTAAGTGTTTTATTTACACAACCACATGTTGATATATCCATTTAATTTCCAGATGAAGTTAATGACGCAGTAGCTCAGCCACACCGGAGCGTGCTCACTTCCTCTGGCATGAACACAACACAGCATACTTGGTCTTCACTCTACAGGTTTGCTGGGCTTTTACAAACCACTGTAATCCAAGCAGGCGATTGGTGAGCATCCCTTTGGACAGCAACAGGCTCTGAAAGTTTCTTTAAACACAGTTCATGTATGCACAGATGCAAGGTGAGAATCATTCACATGTTAACTAAAAGCAACATTTATAGCAGCAAACTGAGAAGAGCTCTTCAGAGGAACCAAACTGAAGAACTAAGAAGCGAGGAGAAGCTTCGATATAATATATGTGTTAGTGAGCCATGTCTTCTGAACATGAAATGTACATGTAATTCCCTGGCCCCGGGTCAGGCCTTTGGAATACAGTCTGTAGACAGATGGAGACATCCACATCAACACGGTATTGCAACGTACTTTCCTAAGATGCTCTGACTCTTACCTGAACAACAGAAGAGGATTAAGACTGATACTCCAAACATCAACAACAAAAAATAAAACCATCCACTTTTTTCCGCAGAGTGGAAACGTGTTGGATTTGTAAAGAACTAGGCCACACTGAGGTGCTTCAAACCAAATCTGAGTCCAGATGAATGGGACCTGGATCTGAAGTGCAAAGTCCTGCCGTGGTTACAGGTGTACTTTTAAAATGATCCCCGATGTGTGGAGACTAAAAGTAGATCAAATGCAACCATCATTTTGTCTCATCACATGTAAATGATCAATATGTGAACGGCAGCCGACTACAACAGCTTCACGTTGACGAACGTTCTTCACCTTGTAAAGAACATGCTGATGTGTAGATGGGAGGCGTGTAGAGCTACGAGGGTTTGGACATTGCTTCCAGGAAGTCCTGATGTGGTAATTCAGTTTTCTTCACTTCTGTTTCTTGCTTTAAAAAACAGTGCTGTGCTTTCCCAGGCCCTCTTCCCTTTCCACACCGTCACTTCTCTCTCACCTACAACTGAGTTCAGGGGCAGCCATCGTTCTCCTCTTCCTCTTCAGAGTTCCCACAATATTCAGTTCTGTCACGTTTTTATCCATTTCGAGGAACAGCTCAGGGAAACAAAAAAAAATAAAAATAAAACAATCCAAGTCTATAATTCTCCGACGGCTACGATCGTGCCTCGACATTGACCTGAGGGTCCCAGCGGTGAAAGGAATCAGTAGGTGGGAAGAGATGAGGCAGAGGGCTGCAGGGAGCCAGAGGAGTTGGAGCGTCTCATGTGAGGGAGGAGGTAGGAGTCCGAGCACAGCTGGTGAACGTCGAACCGATCCTCCTTACGATAGGCCAGACAGCGGCGGATGAATGCCTGAAAACACAACAAAGGTTTTATGAGAACAACACAGGAGATGTTCCAAACTCTGTTCTTTGTGGCAAAACAATAAAGTTTCTATAATTCAAACAGCTGAACTTTAACAGTCAACAAAAGCTATTAATTAAAAACACCAATACTTAAATTATAAACCATTTTTCAATTAATTTCAAAAAATTATTCATTTCATTAAAAAATGCTATATACAATAATAAAAAAATAAATCAAAACCAAAAAATATATACAAATCAAAATTAAATGAAAGGTAGCAGAAGAATAAATCTTATTTTGTCTGCCCCTTTTCGACCCAGAATATATTCAAACGAAATATAAATTACAAAACAATACTAAATAAAATAAAATAATTAAATAAAAACATAAAATCATCAACTCAAACAACAAATCAAATAACTTCACATTTTGCTTTTCAAATATCTTCAAAAAACTTGCCTTTATCCATCTATTAAATATATATATTGATCTGGCATTTTTACGATCTTCCAGACCATTCCATAATCCTATTCCTTGGATTAAAGTACATCTTTCTTTCAAGCAAGTACGAAAATATGGCATCACAAACATTTCCATCCCCTTTAGATAATAACAACTGTCTCTTTTAACAAAGTTTACCTGAATGTTGGAAGGTAATATGTTTGTGAGCCTTGTACATAAACAGCAAAATATTGTAGTCAATCAACTCATAGAATTTCAAAATTTTCAGTTTACAAAATAATTTACTGCTTGACCCAGAAAAAAATAAAAAGAATGCTACAAGACAAAAAAATGTCAATTTTAAAGACATTTTGTTAAATGTTTCATATCAAGGGTGAATTCTGAACAAGAAAACAAATGCTCTAACAGATAAATGGATGTCAGGATGGGTCGAGTCTTGAGGAGGTAGGAATGTTAAACTATGAAGCAGAGAGTGGACGTTTTCAGCTCCAGTTTGCACTGAAGTGATCCTGCTGATGTAATAAAAGTTATCAGTGACCAGCTGAGGGGACCGGACTAACTCCATAGTTAAAAAATGATGCACAGGAGGAAAACCATCGAGAACTTCACTTATTTTGAGAAAATGCTCATCGTTATTATTATACACGAGTAAACCATGGAAAAAAATGATCACAGCCATGCATTGAGTTATATATTATACAATATGTGTGTAGATATTTAAATGTATTACCACCATTTTACCTTACTAGTGGTGATCATATATTTCAAAATAAAAGCCTCATTCAATACGGTTAATACAAAACATTAAACTGTTGCGAGGTCATGGTGTCTAGGATGTGTACACGTCTAAACAAGATGTACTGTATACTTTCTAGGAAGTTTAGGTGGCTGAAGCAGCAAGCTATAAATCTTATAATACTGTGTGCACACATCTGTGTTGTCACCTTGGCCTCTGTGCTGGCCTGTGGTTTAGCTGGAAACTGGACCTCTGTGGCCTTGAGGATGGTGTTTTCCTGAAGGATGTCCTGCTGCGACTGATTATGGCCAAATGGCTGTAAAAACAGAAAACAGAATATTTAATCAGACATATTTTAACAACGGATTTAAAAACCAAACTACACCGTGTGCAGTGCAGAGGTGCACCTTGCGTCCATAGAGACACTGGAAGAAGATTACTCCCACAGACCAGACGTCCACTTTGTTAGAGATTTTAGGTGGTTCCTTCCCCACGACAAAACATTCTGGTGGGAGATACCTGAGCACACACACACACACACACATTAATGGTTCACAAGAAGAAATAATTCAATTGTTTTATTAACTACAGGTTAGATGAGGATTTGGGTGGCTCACCAGTAGGTGCCTGCCCCTTGTGATGTCAGGTCCATCCCATCCACGCCATAGTTGTCGTCATCCATTATCTTCGACAGACCAAAGTCTGTGATTTTGATCTCACCACATGCTGTCCCATCCACCAATAAGATGTTACCTGTGCAGAACACGGACAGAAAGAGTCAGGGTTTGACAAAAAGATGGACTCAAGATGGTCTGCCTTCTAATAATCTGCATGTATCCACCTGGTTTGAGGTCATAGTGGATGATGGGGGGTTTGATTTCGTTGAGGTAACGCAGGGCGCTGACAATCTGCATGACGATGGAGCGAGCCTCTTTCTCCGACATCAGCTTATTTTGCTTCAAGTAGAAGTCCAAGTCGTTTCCTTCACAGAACTCAAGGACTGTGCAGAATCTGATGACGAGAGGCATGTATACATGCACAGTTTGATCCAGGAGAGACATGTCATCCAGGAGTTATAAAGTGTACGTTTCAGAGCTGTGAAGACTGTCAGTGGATAAGCATGTGATACAGTTTGGTCATGCCACTCTTCACTCATTTTATGACCTTCTATGCTCAGAGTTGCAAGACTCTTTGCAAATTAAAAAAAAATTAAAAAATTCTGTCTGACATTCATGTCCATTCAACAGCCTGCGAAGTAAAGTTTATGATAAGCAGTAAGCTAAATAAACCATTTACCACCTTTAGTATTCAGTAGAGTCTATAACTGTAGTATTCTGTGAACGTTTAACAGAAGAAAATTAACTTATGATTTTTATTTAGCATTGTGAACAAAGGTATGAACTTGTTATGGCCTGAGGTCATTTAGTCTGTATAACACTGTGCAGGTGCAGGTTTGTGGTTTTCTGGCCCATGTTTGGGATTGACTGGACTCTTGACTCCTCCTGATAAACACAGATTGCCCATAGAGAGGACAACCCAATACCTGCAAGTCCAACCAGGAACCCAGGCTTTGTTTTGTGAACTTTTCCAGCTCAGGAATGTGTCCATGTAGCATCAAGCTAACAGGAATCATGATTTCTGGTCTGATTTGATTTTGTCCTTAGTCCACATATTCTTTGGTAGTTGGCAAGAAACTGCATTGAGACAGCCTTAGATTTAAGATGATAATCTTGGTATAATCCCAATCTTACTAGTGGAAGTGGCCATGCTTAAGTGGAGAGATATAGAGGTGATCATGTGGGTGATCGTCACAAGGTTACATAACCTCTATAGGTTTTAACTTTCCCTCCCCCATAAGCAGGTCATGGACAGGACTTTCTGCTCCTGGATGACTCGAGCTCATGTTCTGTTATATCAGCTGCTCAGCTTGAGCTTTATGCTCAGATTTAATAACCTCAACTTTACAAATACTTTGTATGTTCATACGTGGAAAGTATAATTAGCAGACAGAAGTTTGTTTGGTTCTGAGCAAGTAACAAAGACAAGTTGTTCCGTCTGATTATTTGTTCTGGACTTTTAGTAAAAGTTTAATGTGCAAAGCTGTTTAAACCAACTCCTCACATATTTTATACCAGCCTGGTGAGAAGCACCACCTCAGGATGTGTGAGCATAGCTGGGCTGCAGCTAGCAGAGGTCAGAGGTCACTCACGTGTCAGTATCCAGGGAGAAATAGTCATACAGTTTGACTATTCTGGGATGGTCCAGCTGCTTGTGTATCCGGTACTCCCTGCATGCATGCCTAGGAAGGAAGAGGAGTCAGTGGGTGCAACAAGAGAAGTGTTTGTCTTTCTCAAGTCTTTATATGTGCTTGCATGTGTGGTGATCGGGACACAAATATGTGTTGGTTTTTAACTGCCAAATCCCAAAATAAAAGCTCAGTGCAACCCTAAAGCTGTGTGGGTGTCCACTGTGGAAAGGGCCAGTCATTAGCTGGTTTTCTGTTCGGCTCCACCCCACTCCACACCAGTTTTTGGTCTTTCCATTATTGGCACCCACCCCCCGTCGGCCTGCTTTTTGGAACTAGTTAGCAGCTAGCTTGTTAGTGGCTACCGCTAGTTAGCAATCCAGGCTAAAAATAACACCCCCAGCTCCACGTTTAATGTAATTTGTTATTAATGTTGACTGTATTCGAGGCTAATTGTTGGTTTTCTGTTCAGAGTCACCTTCGACAAGTGACCAGCTGAGCTCCTCGACCGGTTCTCCACCTTCTCCGACATCGACCGGTACCGGCTGCCTCGTTATTTAGGTCGAAGAAACCAGGGACTGGGCAGCTACGAGAGCTGCTCCTGTTACATTCACACTTTAAAGTAGTTTTTGAGGTGGTTGTGTGTGTTTTCTTTAATGTAGTTATATATTGTCTGACTTTTATTTTGTGCAATAAAGATACCATCGGTGTTGCTGTTTGTTTTTCATTGAGTTAAATATGTATGGGGGAAAAAACAACATATTTACTCACAGTCCTAGGCATAAAGTGTGCAGTAAGTTCATTCATAAGAATATCATTTTGGTTTTGTTTTACTGCATTGATAAGTAACTGTTTGCTGTAGAAGTAGTTACAGACTAAATATCAGACTTTTTTATGGTCAATAGATAACTAGCACAGAAGAATGATAAACAGCAGCTTCTGTGCCTCTATCTCAATTATACCACCCACTTTTAAAAGATGTTACCGCCCACAGAGCGGGGACACTAGTTGCAGTGGAAAATCACCCACACCCGAGTAGAACCGAGTGGAGCCGCACCGTGCAATGGAAAAACGGCTGATATCGTGTGTATCTTGGTGTGTAGGTGAGGCTTACTTGTGGTAGTTTTCCTTCTTCTCCTCTCTCCAGTTCTTGTTGAGCTGGTGGATTTTAACAGCTGCATAGCGCTGCTCAAACAGGTCGAAAGCCTGTACATGACAGGTGGAAAATAAAAACAGACATTCTGTCTTCATACAGTCTTTTACACAAACAAACTGTATGAAGATAAATCCAGCAGACGATACCTTGTAGACTTCACTGAAGCCACCTCTGCCCAGCAGGTGCAGCAGCAGGTACCTCTCATTCAGAGTCGGGTGGTCTTTAAACCTGACGGGAACATGGTCATCTGGTCAAACAAGTTCTCTCTAATTTTAAAAGACAGTTGTTTAGTTTGTCTCCATTTTCTCAGCCAAACAATATCTGTTGCTGTGTGCCACTCTGTCCACGCAATGTTTGTCTGGTGTGTCCAGCTGCTGATCTGCTCAGGCAGATACTTGTTCCGTCTCTGTATCTGACTCAGATCGTTTTTCCACTTCAGGAGTAGAATGTGAATTCAACTTTTGCAAATTTATACTGTCTTGTTCTTATTTAAGGGCTGGTAAACCTCATGTTGTAGCTGATCAACCACACTGGACAGACACTAATAACATAGGGAGGGATGCATCACAGATATTTAATGTTAAAACAAAAACTGTCCTATGAGCCAAGTTGTAAAAAAATGATGTAGCATCTCCTCAACTTCTAACAAAACTTTGACATTAGGAGTTATTTGCAGTTGTTTATTCTGTTCTGAATAGTCTGAGTTTTTCTCCCTGATTCTCCAACTACTGACTGCTGAAAGCACTCCCAACATTATTCACTATTATTAACTGAATTTTATCATTATTATAATCTATTATTATTATCACTACTACTACTACTACTACTACTACTACTACTACTACTACTACTACTACTACTACTAC
>NW_013952417.1:1192177-1196703 GCF_001266775.1 Austrofundulus limnaeus | reverse complement strand
TTACAGAAGAAAATATTATCTAAAAGTACAACTGTGCGTACTACTTTAAAGCAAATGTGTATTTCAGTTTATGAGGTAAAATTATGGAATAGTTTGGATCACGATTTGAAAACTAATCTATTTTAAATCAACTTAAAATACTTTATAAGGAAAAAATATTAAGTCTTATACACTTTTGAGTTAATGAGGAGAACAATATATTGTTTGCAGATTCTATTTGTGATTTAATGTATGTGGCCATGAAAAATAATTGTAATTATTGAGAAAGGAGCAGGTTTATACAAGGTTTTCTTCTTCCTGCTCCCTTTTCACTCATGTATAGTATGTGTTAAACGAAAATGTGTTTGTATGTGATAATGAGGAAAATTGTTGAATTGAGTGAATAAACTTATTGATTGATTGATTATATGAGACCCATCACATCATTCTGAGAATTAAGTAAAACTAGGTCAAAATGACCTCAGCACATTTTCAGAGTCCTGCTTTTTAAGCTACATTTCGATACTTGGATCATCCTGATATCATGAGCAGTTCCAGAGATATGGCCTGATTTGTCTTCCTAATCAAGATAACTCATTGATATTTGGTCTGAATCCTATTTTGAGTTTATTCAAATTAGGAATTTTGGATGTCATTATAAAAAAGGGAAATATAAAAAAATATGTATGGATGGTGAGATTTCCCAGCTGAAAAGAAAAAAAAAGGTTTGCTAGCTTGCAGGGTTTTTTTTTCTTCTTTTTTTTTGTGGCTTTGCACAAAATCATGTTTTTTGTTTCTACTGCTTAAAAAAATCTTTAAGTTTATATTTCAGACAGCTCATTCAAATAATTGTTGCAAATGTTTTAGCCAAACCACGATCCCTGCCTTTTTCTCCACATTTCACATTGGGACTTAATGTTTTTGATGTGATGGGTCTTGAGCTGGGTGATATGGCCTAAAATCAATATCATAATATATTGACCAGTTCACCCCGATAAYGATAAATGCGCGATAACTCTTACCAGTGTTTTTAATATTTTAATAAAAACATTTTTGGCAAAACTTGAGTGAGATATAGTGAAACAAATATTTAACCACCTCCATGTTATAATTATTCAGTGCAAATAAACACATTATGTATAATTTTATATTTAAAAAATGTCTTTTGTACTGCACAAATTAACAAATACATGTTTCTAAGTTGGCGCCACGGCAGGCAGCCTGTTACTGCAACTCCACTGTTTTGAGCTGCTGTAATGTTCAAATTTCCCCACTGTGGGATCAATAAAGTTCTTCTATCTTATCTTTTTATTTGTTAAGACTATTTCTCTATTAAAATAACTATTTCTTTCTCCCATTTATACTTCATCTGTTTAGTTGTGTTATTTTGGTTTTCAAGACAAATGGCCTTAAGTTGTTTGTCTTGATGCTTTGATGTTCTTCTTGGTCTACCAGTACGCTTGGCTTTACAACCATTCCATGCTGTTTGTATTTGGTCCATGTCTTGGATACAGCTGACTGTGAACAGCCCACATCTTTAGCAACCATGTGTGRAGAGTTACCTTCTTCAAGAAGTTTCACAATCCTCTCTTTTGTTTCAAGAGACATTTCTCCTGTTGGAACCATGGTTCTTGCCACTCCACTTGGTCCAGCAGCCCTCCAAGGTGTCACGACTGCAGGTGTTTTTAACTGCAGACTAACGAGCAGATCTAATCTGAGGCAGGTGTCCATTTAGGGAAAGGAAATTGACTGGGCGTGTCCTTAGTTTCTACCTCCAATTTGAGTGATTCCATACTTTTTTCCTCAGAAATGAATGATTCCATATTTTTTCCCTGTGCTTGGTCAATAAAAGTAACATTCACTGACTTCCACAATGTTTTCTCTTCATTTCTTCGAGTGTTCCTGAAAGCCAACAAGTTGCACTTTGGAATGACCTTATTATTATATCATGTTTTTGATCTGAATTTGCTTTATGAAATGTCTGAACGAGTGCTCATCCAAGGCTGGTGATTCCATACTTTTTGCCAGGGGTTGTATAAAGTCATAGGACCATACAGATTTACTGTGTAATATTACCTCAGTCTTATGTAAGGCACTTTCATCACAAGACAACATTCATGAGCAGGTTACAGTCTGTACTTACGCCGAGCTATCCTCGTTGTTTATCCTCTTCAGCTCTCTGATGTGAAGGTTCCTCACTCGCTCCAGCCTCTCCAGCTCTGCCTGGATCTCAGCTTCCTCCTGGACACACAGAATGAAACAACGACACTGTTTTTAGTTCAAGACCTTCTGTGTGAGCCCAAGAATCTGATGCTTTAATAAGATTTTAGAAATAACATTTATTGTCACATTCTATTATTACAATGTCTTTTTTTAGCCACTCACCTTCTTTAGGTGACCGAGGCGAAGCTTGAAGATTTCTTCCTGCTCGTGGTACTCTGCAAGTGTCAGTCTGTAAGAAATACAGAGATCTAAGTCAGGCTTAAACATGAAACCCTTCAGAGAAAGTGTATTGCAGATATTTTTAATAAGTTTCGATCCTTATCAGTCTCCAGTGTAACTACAATCGTCCTCAGTGGTAACAGGATATAATTTAAGTGTGAACGACTTTGACTCTGTAAATAGGTGTCAACCAATCATCACATTCTTCATAGTACAGCATCCTCCAATTACAACATGTGGTTATTTTTGTTTACTCACAGCTGAGGCAGGGAGGGCTTGAGGAAGGGGTCTGAATCGTTGCCATTGACCACCTTCGTTTTGCGCTGCTTGGGTTCAGATGTGGAAGCCATGGAGAGGGAGGGAGAGGCGGGGTTTGGAGGTTTCCTTTTGGCGAGCAGCTTCCTCTGTCGCTCAATGTCTTCTCTCTGCTGGTTGATGCTCTCCTGCTGCCTGCACAGAAGAAAGCACACAAAAGAAATGTCGGCTCATTAGCTCAGACGATTAAAATAGTTTTAAGGTTGACAAACCAAATTAGCTCAGAGTGCATTTTAGGAAACAGCAGGCTTCTCACTTGATCAGGTTTTGAAATGCATATCCGTCGGTCCACTGCTCCGTGTAGGAGGCACCGTGTCGCACAGTGGTGAAGTGACCAAGGCGGAGGCGATCCCGCATGCTCTTCTCACGACACGACTGCTTCTCCTGGGTGCTCTGAGGAGGAAAACAGGAAGATTTACATTTGCAGAACTGCTTAAGATTTTGCAACAGTTTGAACTTGTTCAGCTACAAGAAAATTCCATTCGAGCCCAATGGGATAAACAACCAACCTTAAAAAGTTAAAACCCAAAAACCTCTGTACAACCAAATCAAATAACTGTAGCTGATTTATGGCAAGTCTCAACATCCCCAATATTGTCAAACCACGAAATGCAACTCTAGTTCAAAAAAGAACACAGGCAAACATGATGCTACTAAAACAATAAAAAAGCTAAAGCAACCAGAACAGGATGTCACCATAACTGCAGCACAACAGAGCTAAAACCTTTGCACTTTTTTGTATAAAGTTATAACACAAAAAAATATGTGATGCAGATGAGTTGAAACATAATACAAGATTTATGTGTCAGGTAAATAATTAAAAACATAATCTGGGTCTAGCACTTTGAAGCAAGTTCAACATATCCAGGGTTTCTTCAAGAGATCTGGGCTCATATTTATCAAACTTCTTAGAATTACTCTTAAGAATGCTGCTAAGAGTGGACTTAAGTGTTAAAAAATTCTTAGTTAAAAGCTGAGAGTAAAAATCAGTTATCAAGCGTCTCAGTCTTACTTTAAGTGAAGTGAAGGAGTAATTCTTAAGTGTCAGCCTTAGAGCTGATTTGTGACACCTGGCTGTGCCGCAAAGCTGATCCTGGATGACGTCGTTAGAAAAAACACTGGCATGAACCAATCACTGCCTCGGATTTCACGTTCAAGAATATTGTTGGAGGAATGGTAAGATGAAACCGTGAAAATCCTAAGTTCACTTTCAGCACACTAAAACCACCTTGTACTGATTGTCTGTAAATTACATAAAATGTCCTCATTTGCAACATGAATACAGACGAAAATCTCAGATTTTTATATCAAAAAACTCAGCAGCTTTAAAGTTTTTTTTATGTCTCAGAGCCTGAGGTAATGTTGAGCTGCTCCCTCCTCCTCCCCACTGTCTGCAGACAACACACACACACTAAGGTTGGGCAATATCAGCAAAAAAAATTAACCAAGATTAATTGCGGTATTTATCCGATAACGATTAATTTGACGATTAATCCCCTGGAGTCCCTGGACTTCCTTATTTCATACTCACATGACCAATTTTGTGGGAAAGATTTGATCTTTGTAAAAAATTGTTTCAAATTGTGTGAAAATGACAGATTTCAGGCTATACATTAAATTTTAAATTGTGTTGATAAATAAATTACAGAATTGTTTTAATGTTCATCATATTTGAAGCAGAGAGGAGCATCAAGCAGACTGACCAGAATAATCTCCAGTCACTCTGCCTGGTGGCATTAATCATATTAATCGTCAAGTGCCAAAAAGTAATCGATTAATGTTTTTCTGAC
>NW_013952417.1:1184641-1191989 GCF_001266775.1 Austrofundulus limnaeus | reverse complement strand
GGGTCACACACACTCACCAGCTGAGTATATTTAATATTTTCTCCAAAACCCACACATAAGTGTCTGCCTTTTAGTCAAACATTATCAGCAGTTTTAATTTTTATTTTTGGTATTTTTTATTTTACTTTTCTGTCTTTTGTTCTTCTGATTAAACCCGTTTTCCACCTTATAACTGAGAATAACACTCAGGTGGGGAGGAGAACAGCTGTAATCTCTGTCTCCTCAGTCCATCTCAGACCTCTAGTGGCAACTCTTGACCACTTAAGAGTCCTCAGGACCAGTCTTAACTTTTCTTGAGAGTAACAGAGTGATTCTTAGACTTAAGAATTTTGATAATTGACACTTACACTTAAGTCTGAGAGTAGGAGTAAATCTAAGAAATTTTCAGCACTTAAGTCTAAAAATCCACTCTAAGAAGTTTGATAAATACGGGCCCAGGTTCAACTAATCCTGACAACGAAGAAACTGGTTATCATAACTTGACCCAGGATTTTTTACTGAAAATGTATTCATGTAAAACAGGTGGAGATGCATCACAAAACCAAACAATCAAGAAGCTGAAGAGAAACAGTAATTAAAAAAGGAAAAACATAAAAAGAATAAGCTCACTGATACTAAAGCCACACCAACTGTATTATTTTAAGTGCATTTCCAACTCTGGTTTAAATGAGACAAACATACATAAACAGTTCAGTCCAGTCGGCAGGCTTTTTAAAAATATACCTGTCCCTTAATGCTGCAATAAGGGTTATAAAGCTGGGGTTTTAATCAGTCTTTGACACTGAAAAGCAGTGAATAGAAACAAACTTTAGGGTGGTCCGCTGTTTTATACAATGTAAGTATTCAATTCTTTGGATTTATCTCACCACTTTTCTCAAAGTCAAACATAATGATGCAACTGAGAGAAAAGGGAGGGGGAAAAGACACAAACACACATTTGTGGCTTTGTTCTTCATGTTTTTAAAGACACTCATTGGTTTAGAGCAGGGCTATTCAACTGGCGGCCCGCGGGCCAATTCGGTCCACCAATTAGTTCATTCATCTCTTAAGACCAAACCCCGGTTTTCTACTTCTACTCCAAGTTCTTTTAGTTGGACATAGACATGTTTGGTATCTACAGACATGTCAGAATCTTGGCTAACAAAATCCTGGCTTCTATGAATGTCCAAATTAAATCTACAAGCAGTTGAAGATAAAACTATGAAATTTAAAATAAAATTGGTTTCAAAATTTGGCAAGTCAGAGATGTCAAAATATTTGTGTTAAATGGGAGGCATAATGTGTTCTTTGTTTTTGATATTGTTTCATTATCACTACTTTTATTACATAGGGTTCTGAATGTTTGGCCCCTGTACTGCTGGCCTGCAGTAACTGTGGCCCCCAGAGCAGGTTTGTTGAGTAGCCCAGGCTTAGTGTGTTAATCTGCATAATTTCTCATTTAAAGAATTATGCCACAAACATAAGCTGCTCTGATGCAGGCTAAAGGTCCCCCACATACTCAGGCGTACCTCACTTCACAGAGATTCGCACCAACTTGAGGCGGACTCGAAGCAGTCGTGACCCGGACAGTTCCGCACAGAGATCAGTTTTTTATGTCAGCTGTGTCGCAAAATAAACTGCCCGGCAAGTTCAAGTCCAACTGTTTTGGTGCCACACCGAGTAGTTACAGTTGAGAATCGGTGTCATCTTGTGGATGAAAGAGTTAAATTTTGACAAATGTTGCACAAAGGAGATTTTGAAACATAGAAACTATAAACTGATACAATAATGAGGGAATATAAAGACCTTCAGAGAGCAAAAAAAAAAAAAAACTGAGGATAGCTCGGACCCTGGGTAAGTTAAGTTCTTTTCGTTTGTTGTTCTAAAGCTAAAACTAAAGTTCTCACTTCCTCCTCATCCGTTGATGTCATGACTGAAATTGTGAGAAATTAAAGAATTTGTCAGGTGATCAGTACGCTCGACTATGAAGTCTCAACCATTAGCGGACAACATGTGCAGAACCCGCACAGTTCATGGACAGTACAAAGTACACTCAGGTATGTGGGAGCCTCAAGTTTCCAGCATAATTTACCATGATGACAGATCCAAGTATGAAGTCAACCAGCTTTCTGAGACTAAAAATGTCCAACTAAACCTGAAGTTACCTCAATAAGCTAACAGGAGAAGTACAAACCTATGGTTTGTATGTTTTCAAAAAAAACAAACAGGTGACTTAACTACAGTGTGAAAAATTAAGACCACAGTTATGGATTTCTATGTCCTTATATGTGACCCATCATATCGAAATGACGATTAAGTTAAATTTGGTCAAAATGACCTAATTATATTTTCTGATTCCTGCTTTAAAAGCTACATTTTGATACCTGGATCATTCTGATATCACCAGCTTATCCAGAGATAAGATTTAATTTGTCTTGTTGGTTACTATAACACATTACTGTTTGGTCTGAATCCTAATTTTATGTAAATTTATTGAGTAAAATTTTTTGTCAATATAAAGAGCTCAAATATTATTTGTATATTTAGATTTTCCAGTTGGAAAGAAACAAGAACACTGCTAGCTCACAGGAAAAAATATCAAAAATTTAAGGCGTTTTTCCTCAAAATTAGTTTTTTTGTTGCTACTGCTCAAAAAATGCTTCAAAAAATTTTTTTAGGATTATATTTCAGACAGTTCATTCAAATGATACATTGATGAGGCATTAATTCATTATATTTTGACAAAATGCAATTTTTGCACACGTTTAAATCAAAACCCTATATCTGCACATTTCTCCACATTTCACTTTTGGACTTAATCGACATTTCGATGAGATGGGTCACAATTCACAAATAACAAAATGTAATCTTCTCTTACATCAAACCAGTGGCAGAAACTCTTGACCATGCCAGGCTGTGTCTCAAGTCACAGCAGTATACCTTCACAAGAGGGCGTAACATGCAGCTCAGACTGAAACTATTTGTTAGAGATCATTTAGTGAGGACAGCATGTAAACAATGTGTACATTTGGGATATTATAAAGTTTACATTCTGAAATAGCAAAGTACATAGTATATACTACGTCCCATAGTTCTAGTTCAGTTAATTGTTTTGTGTATTTTAATCAGCTGAATGCCTGATCAGATCCAGTGGCTAAAACACCGAAACAAAATGACTGATGTAAACAAAAAGTTTCTTTGCTTCTGAGACCCAAATGTAATCAGTTCAATATGATGAATTACAGGCTTTGTGTTACACAGTAGGTGATTTCTGGTGTTTTTCTATCTGTTGCACATTCATGCTGTCAGTTATTATAGACATTGTGATCTTTGACTGATTAAAAGGTGACACCTCATTCTAGCGGCTCTGCTCTACTCTTCATCGTTCCGCCAGCTTACTCAAAGGGAACGTGCCCAGTCACTGACTGGACGCCAAATCAACATGTTGACAACAAGAAAGCGGTTGTGGGGCTTGCATCCACCTTCCATTCAGACACGCTGACTTGACCATCAGCTTGGTGTTTAAAACCCATCAGACGTCACTCCAGCTTGAAGTTTTCCTGTGTGTGTGTGTGTGTGTGTGTGTGTGTGTGTGTGTGTGTGTGTGTGTGTGTGTGTCCAACAACTCAAACCTTCTCTATGAGCAGCTTCTTGCTCATGGTGATGCACTTGTTGAGCCTCTCCTTGTATTTCTCCAGGAGTTTTTGCTGTTCGTCAATCTGTCTTCGCAGGTCACAGTTGGCCTGTTAAAAAGGAGCCACAGCATGAAACAAACATGTCATTTAGACGCGCAACAAAGCAGGTACGAAGGACCGAGACAGAACTCACTCTGAGCAGGTCATCTATTCGTCCCTCTTTCTTCTCCAGGTCCAGACTTTTGTTGCTCTCCAGAGCAGCGAGTTTCAGGCCTGTCAGCTCCGTCTGGGAGAGAAAAACATAAAGTAACCAACATGCAAAGTACAAAACCTGTCCTGCTTTCTTATCCTCGTTGTTATACCTGGACACATTTGCTTAAAGAAGCTTTAAGACTGTGCTCTGGAAAGCACAGACTGGTGGGTGAGGAGCTATTCTGACGGATCTATGGACACAAAAACAAAAAAGGTAAAATAACTTAGGATATACAAGGACACAAATAATAATCAGGGTTCATGTATTTTTCAGTAAGTTAAATTTAAGACCTTTTAAAAACCTTTTAAGACCATTAGGAATGATATTTAAGACCGAACCGACGCATTAACAGAAACATTCAAATGGTCCCAGAAATGTTAACATAAAAACCTTTTATTGCTGTCATTTTAGTTATTAAAGAATATTTATTTTTAATACAAGAACACTAAATTATTTTAATGAAACGGTTATATCTATCAGACCACATTGACTGCTGTGGATCGCTTCCAACTGAGTGTAAAAATCACTGATTTTTGTCTGCAGTTCTCACAGGATTTGTAGTTCAACGCGTACAAAGACTGGTAGCAAACTAAGCACTTCACGAAGACAGATCACATCAACCTCTGATTACTTTGCTTTACTCTATGCAGCCAACGCTTCTCGGGAATGAATGAAAGTAAAGAAAATTAAGAATTGACAAAATAAAATTTAAGACTTTGGATGAAAATCTGGGTGTTTTTAAGATTTTTTTTAGGCCTGAAATTTTAGGCTTTTTAGGACCCTGCACGAACCCTGAATAATTAAGAAAAAAGTACTCACAATGGAGCCAGGAGCAGAGTGTGAGCTCTGTGGTGAGCGGCGAGCAGACGGGAGGCCTCGAACTGGACTGGAACCATTTCCACCCTGGAACTTTGCAGAAAAAAAAAACTTAACTTGAGATTTTCGTTCCAATGATCAGATTTCTGACTAAAATGGGAAAAAACTGCATTACTCACATCAAAATAGTCACTGATCTTCGGCCCACGAGTGGAAGTCTTCCCTGCACAAAATTGAATTACATGTAAGGGAAAGCTGGTAGGAAGCTGCATAGCCCGGATCCCACGTTCAACATACCTTGACTGCTCTCAGAATAGGTATCAGCTTTCCTTTTCCTGCCCCTGGACGATTCAGAGTGTTTCTTCTCTGGGGTCTGTGAATCGATATGAAACAAACAAAAAAAAAGTGTGCATAAATTGTTTTAGCTAACAAAGCAGAAAGCAGGGCTGGGCGTTGAACAGGAAAAGAGCAGGAGGAAGAGAGACTACATACAGAGTAAGCAGGAGAGCTCCCTCTTTTCAGATCAGAGTTCTAGGAAAAGAGAGGAAAAGGTGTAGGTGGGGGGACAGACAGAAGCAGGAGTGGGCTGTACGTTTTAATACTTTACCGTATGCACATTATAAACTACTCAGCCTGAATGTCTACTTGTTATATAATTAAAGGTTAAAGGAACGACTCTGTGTGGGTTTTACCTCTGACTCTTTGTCACTCGATGATCCCAGACTTCCATAGCTGTGGTTTGAGGATTCATTGGCCAGACCCTACACAGACAAAAACAGTTTAAGTACACAAATGAACAAACACGGCAGACGGTACAGAGGTGTGTTAAGTTCACCGACTTTAGGAAATGTACTCAGATAAAGCAGCACTGGGCCTCCTGACTGCCACGCCTGACAGGAATGCAGATTCACAGTGATTAGGTGTGTCACTTGGCCCTTCTCCAACTTATGAGCATTTCCAAGAAGTGCGAGTCCAGTTTTAGGAAAGCCGGAACTTTTAACCTGCTTTTCCACCATGGGAACCAGGGCTTGGTTTTATGACATAGTTTCAAGGTAGGACCTCTCTGACCGGTGCTGCTTCAAAACCAGAAACAAGAAAAAGCTCATCTTTTCTATTGTTAAAGCTACTGGTAGGGATGTTGACATCTCGTCAGCAGCTGCTGCCATTTTCTTCCCAAACTGCTGTGACCAGACTGTACAAGGCTGCTCGGTGCGTTTGTTTGTAATTTCCTCCTGCTTCGTTATTTCTACGAGTTTCAACAAACCGCGCTGACGTCAGGTAGTTAGCTACAGCCTCGTCTTCCAGTTTGTAATTTTTGTTGATGCATTTTGAAGAGACAATTTTTTGAAAAGAGGATCAAAGTAAATCACCCGAGTTTTTCTAGTGACCCCTTAAAGAGATAAGCTGCCATGACAAACATTATTTTATCTGCCCTTGTTCCAAATTTGATCATGATTTGAAACGTCGAAGTATTTTTAATATGGAATAGCGCTTGTTGCAAAGTGTTTTGATGCTCGTCTTCGTCACTTGACACATTTAACACGCTGCCATTGGTTGAGAAGCTTTGTTTACAAAACACATGTCCACATGGTTTTTAAATTGTTTTCATTTCCTTACTTTCTAAGTCAAATTAAGTTGATCTGATGCTGTAGTTTGCCTTGTAATGTTATTTTACACCTTTTCTTCTACTTTTGATTTGACTATTATTACGTTTTATTGGTTTTTTTAGGATACAAGATGCTTCCTACAAAAACCAGAATGTGAATCTTTTCCTAAAATTTCATGGTGATATTTTGAACACTGAGGAAGTTATGAGCAAAAATAGAAAACAGCGAGGTGAAATGGTCACATTGTTTCTGCTGTGAAGTGCAGCAAGAAAACATGAGCTGATTTCACCTGAACAAACATCAATAACTTCCCTTATACTTCAGATAATCATATGATTTTTGTGATATTTTGTTTGGTTTGAAATGTTCTTTTGGAATCCGCTGTCAGATTTAATATTGGTGTAAGATTAAACATTTATCCACATCCCTACTATAGGAGTTTTTAAATTTCTTATAGAAATAGAAACAATGTAGTCAGGAGGAAAAATAACTAAATCTGCTAAAGATGCGTATTTTAACTATAGGATTTCTGTGTTTGCGTCACAACTTTGAGTGGAAGTGTTTTTCTTTTGTGCTGCCGTTACCTTAGCACCTCCACTGGTGCTCCCCGTGCTGCCTCCAGTGTTGCCGCTGACAGCTCCTGTGAACCTGGCCTCCAGCAGCTCCTGTCTCCTGGGGTCCAGGCTGTGCAGCTCCTCCATTGGGCCTGGCGTGAAGACACACGTGTCATCATTCAAGACATTCAAGCCAGTGACAATAACCTGCAGCCCAATGACCACAACGATAAAACGGCAAGCAAGAACAACTACGCAAACGCACCAGAACGTAATTTAGAAACACTGGGCCTCATGCAAGAACATGTTCGTATTCTTATCCTAAATTTCTCTTACTTTTGTTCGTACAAAGGGTTCGTACGAACATGTCACGTCAGATTCAAACTATTCTATCTTCAGGAAAAGTGTGTAAATGAGCTGCGTAAATTACACGTTTTCTATCCAGCTGCTCGTGCACGCGAGAGGAGATTAGCATAATTACCACCCCAAATACACATATAAGGC
>NW_013952417.1:1175724-1183541 GCF_001266775.1 Austrofundulus limnaeus | reverse complement strand
AATCAAACTGACATGTGTGGAAAACTACACGTGTGCCATGTTTGCACAACCAGTTTCCAAAAAAAAACAAAAAAAAAAAACAAAAAAAAAAAAAAAACAAAGAGCGAGCATGCTAACCCTGGTCCTCTGCTTCCTTAGCTGCAAGTGTTTGTTTCCCTATTGGACATTTCCTGGCTGTCATCTTTACTCAGCTTCTGGCACTGGGCAGGCCTTAAAAGGCATAATGGAGATTATGAAACCCTGGAGCAGGAAGAGTGAGCACAGAGGTTATTATAGGACAAATTAACAGATTTGATTTGGGTGAATTTATACACACATATACAGCATCACTGTGGCATTTTAACTGGTTGGAAACAACTTGTCATCAGTAACAATAACTGTAAGCAGCTGCTGACATCTGTCAGTCAGTAAACGCATGTCAAACATATGTACAAAGCAAAACCAATAAAAGTCGGTCGCGTTCAAACGAGTTAAAAAGTAAGATATTTCCGGCCTGTTTCCAGCTGACAGCAGGGCTGTGTGCAGTAATGGATGCACTCGAGGCTCCGCTGTTTATCTGCGAGGTGACAGGAGGCGAAGAAGTGCAGCCAGAAACACTTGTGTTATGAAGAGGAAACCTCTGCAACATGGCAGTCACACAGGGCGAACAACAAGCTAACAGCAGCCATGTACAAACACACACACGGCTCGCTGCTGTCTGGACCGGCCCTAAACTCCACTGACAGCTGACGTTTGGCTTCCAATTCATCAGTGAACTTGACGTCCATTTTTTTTTTTTACTTCAACAAACGTCGACTCGACTCGGCAGAAACAGCTCCGGTACGTGTTGTCGTGTTTAACGACACGTTTTTCGTTCAAGCCGAACCGGAGCGAGTCGAGCCCTCGGCGAGATGCCGTACCTTCCTTGCTCTTCGCGGCCGCCGCGGCGACGTGTTGTTGAGAAACCGTTGGGGACGAGGAGAGCTGCGACCAAGATGGCGTCGCCTCCAAACTTCCACCACCACTTCCACTGTTACTTTGGACACTCATGAAGCCAGTTTACCGCCGAGAGGAGCCAGCGCGCACACTGCTGCGGTCTGCGGAAACCCCAAACTTGCGTCCATCGTTCGGCAACCTGCTGCAGCCGAAACAGGCTTTTTGGAACCGAGGAGGAGGGGTTTTGTTTGTTTCAGTCCGTCTTTTTTTGCGCAGCTACACGTCTCGCATGTTGTCACCCGTGGCGGGTCCTGCTGCGGAGGAGCGGCTTCTTGAAGCGGATCCAGCGTAACCTTTGCATGATGACCGCACCGCGCGCCTGTCAGCATCCAGTTCGCGAGCGGAGCTTTGATTCTACGAGGTTATTATCGCGAGGCTGGCGCGCGCGCGTAGCAGCGCGAGGGGAGGGAGGAATGGGTTGACACCAAAACAGACGCTGATCTGGGATCGTTTTACTCTCCTCCCAACGAGCTGTGAGTTCAGTGGATGCCACCGCTCTGCGTCGACCTGAGAACAGCCTGCTCGACACAACAAACACCCCCTAAAAATGGCTGAAAGTTGTCTGCACGAGGAGAGACGTCATATGTGTACATTAAATTTCAAATAACACACATTTAAACATCGAAATACAACATGTTAGAGAACGCCGACGCAAAGTAACCCTGTTGTTGTACAGTGTGTGCAGCAGAGTGTTGTTTTAAGTTTGACAGGAGAGAGTTAGCGCGTGCTGCTGGGCTGGGCTGTGGTCCTGGTGTGCTGTTTTTCACTCTTGAAATTTAAGTTGCAGGGAGGGGTGGGGGTGCAGGTGGGAGGATAGTGATGTGGTCTGTGCTGCTATAAGGTCTTTTGTTCCAAATTTGGTGCAGTGCATCAAAATGTCTTTTGCCATCTTGTAGGGCAGCAAACAACAAAACTCAACATCCTGGCTTTAACGTTTCACTTGACCTACTTCTTTCTTACTTTCTAGTTTCATTTTAAAATTGAATGCAATTATTTTTAAACCGTGCAGATTGTGCAGAGAGAGCCAAAAAGGGTGCTTTTCCACAGCAAAATTATATTTTAAGTGTCTAACATTGTAACAAAAATATAGGCATCCAAATAGGTTGGAAACAATTAAAGACGGCTGCTTTTCCCCCAGACTGCACCAAGAAAACAGACCTAAGTGCACCTCCTGTACACCTGCTCATGGTAACCTGATTTTTATTTATTTATTTTATTTTTTTGGTGGCAGAGTTTCCATGGGAACAAAGAAATAGGTTTGACAGGCAGATTGCACAAGCAGTCTACTGTATGACACCATGCACACACACTCACACACTCATCCCGAGTTGGTGGTGTGATTTCACATATGAGGCTGTAGTTGTGGCTATGTGGAATACTAGGGGATGATGGGTAATCTAGGAGTGCAAACTGAAAACTTCTCAGCAACCATCATAAGCCCCTATGCAAAATTAAAATATTTTAACAAGCAGTTGAAACCAGTTGCAACATTCAGCAAAGTACACTCCCAACACTTAACACAAAATGGAAACAGTCAAAACATAACAAATATTTCATTTTATATATTGTAAAAGCTGTTCTTTAAAAAAAAAAAGAAAAACTAGTGTCCAGTTGTGTTATGTTTGCTTGAATAAACTATATATAAATATACACTCACCGGCCACTTTATTAGGTACACCTGTCCAACTGCTCGTTAACACTTAATTTCTAATCAGCCAATCACATGGCGGCAACTCAGTGCATTTAGGCATGTAGACATGGTCAAGACAATCTCCTGCAGTTCAAACCGAGCATCAGTATGGGGAAGAAAGGTGATTTGAGTGCCTTTGAACGTGGCATGGTTGTTGGTGCCAGAAGGGCTGGTCTGAGTATTTCAGAAACTGCTGATCTACTGGGATTTTCACGCACAACCATCTCTAGGGTTTACAGAGAATGGTCCGAAAAAGAAAAAACATCCAGTGAGCGGCAGTCCTGTGGGCGGAAATGCCTTGTTGATGCCAGAGGTCAGAGGAGAATGGGCAGACTGGTTCGAGCTGATAGAAAGGCAACAGTGACTCAAATAACCACCCGTTACAACCAAGGTAGGCAGAAGAGCATCTCTGAACGCACAGTACGTCGAACTTTGAGGCAGATGGGCTTCAGCAGCAGAAGACCACACCGGGTGCCACTCCTTTCAGCTAAGAACAGGAAACTGAGGCTACAATTTGCACAAGCTCATCGAAATTGGACAAGAGAAGATTGGAAAAACGTTGCCTGGTGTGATGAGTCTCGATTTCTGCTGCGACATTCGGATGGTAGGGTCAGAATTTGGCGTCAACAACATGAAAGCATGGATCCATCCTGCCTTGTATCAACGGTTCAGGCTGGTGGTGGTGGTGTCATGGTGTGGGGAATCTTTTCTTGGCACTCTTTGGGCCCCTTGGTACCAATTGAGCATCGTTGCAACACCACAGCCTACCTGAGTATTGTTGCTGACCATGTCCATCCCTTTATGACCACAATGTACCCAACATCTGATGGCTACTTTCAGCAGGATAATGCGCCATGTCATAAAGCTGGAATCATCTCAGACTGGTTTCTTGAACATGACAATGAGTTCACTGTACTCAAATGGCCTCCACAGTCACCAGATCTCAATCCAATAGAGCATCTTTGGGATGTGGTGGAACAGGAGATTTGCATCATGGATGTGCAGCCGACAAATCTGCGGCAACTGTGTGATGCCATCATGTCAATATGGACCAAAATCTCTGAGGAATGCTTCCAGCACCTTGTTGAATCTATGCCACGAAGAATTGAGGCAGTTCTGAAGGCAAAAGGGGGTCCAACCCGTTACTAGCGTGGTGTACCTAATAAAGTGGCCGGTGAGTGTATATATATATTAAGGCTGTGAAGTTAAGTGAGTTATTGTGATTAATTTCAGTGCTGTATGGGCACAGATTAAAAATTTTAAGCGCGATTACTATTTACAATCACTTTACTATGGCTGAATATGTAGGATTGTATATTGCAATGCACTCAGTGCATGCCAGGTCATGTTTGTAAATGAGAAGTGGTTCTCAAACAGTTTACCTGGATAAATAAAGGTTAAATAAATAATTTAAAAATACTCCATGTGTAACACATTATGTACAGTTTTTTTTTCTTTTTGTCTTCTTATGGCTTAATTTATTTTATTTATTTAATAAATAAATAATTGAATTTTTTTAAATTTAAAATTTTATATTAAGTTTAAGATTAATCTTGATTAATCGTGATTAATTCAATACTGCTTCACACAGTCTTTGCATTCTCTTGATGAGCTTCAAGGGGTAGTCACCTGAAATGGTTTTCCAACAGTCTTGAAGGAGTTCCCAGAGATACTTAGCACTTGTTGGCTCTTTTGCCTTCCCTCTGTGGTCCAGCTCAGCCCAAACCATCTCGATTGGGTTCAGTTCCGGTGATTGTGGAGGCCAGGTCATCTGACACAGCACCCCAACACTCTCCTTCTTGGTCAAATAGGCCTTACACAGCCTGGAGGTGTGTTTGGGGTCATTGTCCTGTTGAAAAATAAATGATGGTCCAACTAAACGCAAACCGGACAGAACAGCATGCTGCTTCAAGATGCTGTGGTAGCCATGCTGGTTCAGTATGCCTTCAGTTTTGAATAAATCCCCAACAGTGTCACCAGCAAAGCACCCCCACACCATCACACCTCCTCCTCCATGCTTCACGGTGGGAACCATGTAGAGTCCATCTGTTCACCTTTTCTACAAAGACACGGTGGTTGGAACCAAAGATCTCAAATTTGGACTCATCAGACCAAAGCACAGATTTCCACTGGTCTAATGTCCATTCATTGTGTTCTTTAGCCCAAACATGTCTCTTCTGCTTGCTGCCTGTCCTTAGCAGTGGTTTCACACAGTCTCCTCTTAACAGTTGTTCTAAAGATGTGTCTGCTGCTGGAACTCTGTGTGGCATTGACCTGTTCTCTGATCTGAGCTGCTGTTAACCTGTCATTTCTGACGCTGGTGACTCGATGAACTTATCGTCCGCAGCAGAGGTGACTCTTGGCCTTCCTTTCCTGGGGCAGTCCTCATGTGAGCCAGTTTCTTTGTAGCGCTTGATGGTTTTTGCGACTGCACTTGGGGACACTTTCAAAGTTTTCCCAATTTTTCGGACTGACGGGCCTTCATTTCTTAAAGTAATGATGGCCACTCGTTTTTCTTTAATTAGCCGCTTTTTTTACCATAATACAAATTCTAACAGTCTATTCAGTAGGACTACCAGCTGTGTACTTTATTCACCTTCTGCACAACACAACTGATGGTCCCACCCCCATTTATAAAGCAAGAAATCCCACTTATTAAACCTGACAGGGCACACCTGTGAAGTGAAAACCATTTCAGGTGTCTACCTCTTGAAGCTACAAAGAGTGTGTGAAGCAGTAAACAAAGCAAAAGGTGGCTACTTTGAAGAACCTAGAATATGAAACATATTTTCAGTTGTTTCACACTTTTTTGTTAAGTATATAATTCCACATGTGTTAATTCATAGTTTTGATGCCTTCAATGTGAATCTACAATTTTCATTGTCATGAAAATAAAGAAAACTCTTTGAATGAGAAGGTGTGTCCAAACCTTTGGTCTGTACTGTATATATTGCAAACAGTTTGAGTAATGTCACGTTTCGTTAAATTTTCCTTCCAAAAATATCAATTTCGGAAGCCATGGGACTGCCGCTGCTTTAGACTTTTGCACAGTTCTTCATGATAAATCTGAAAAGCACTCTGCTGTTTGACATATTGGAAAAGGAGTAAAGTCTGGAAACATGCTTTTCCATACACTAACTTGGCTTTCTCATACTTTGAAAAAAACAAAACAATTAAATTGCAGAATTTTTTCATATTGCATAGGTTTGACTTTGTAATCTTCAGTTTTACAAAAAGAAAAAAGTTTTACAAAAGAACAATCTGAAGTTTACAACATTTCATTTGTGAGAGAATGGATGAGCTTTATGCTGTAACTTAAGTTTAGACAGAATAGAAGAGAATAGAATAGAATAGAATAGAATAGAATAGAATAGAACAGAATAGAACAGAACAGAACAGAACAGAATAGAATAGAATAGAATAGAACAGAATAGAATAGAATAGAATAGAACAGAATAGAATAGAACAGAATAGAATAGAATAAACCTTTGTCATTGTACAAAGCACAACAAAACACAGAGAAATAGATACATGGACTCCACATCATTCTTTAAAACAGTCAACGCTTAAATTGCATTTTCAAAACTTGAAGTAAATAAGACCATGTTTTATCCATTTGTGATGCATTTTATTATTATTAATAATAATAATAATAAAATCCACCTGAAAATATTCAACTGCAAAAATTTGCCTGTAAATGTGTTGACTTTCTGGTAACTCAAGCCAAAGCAATCAGCACTAGATGAAGTCGAGCGGCTTTTAGCCAGTTGAATTGCGCTCATTTGATCACATCACACACCAGTTGATCATATCACACACCAGTTGATCACATCACACACCAGCTGATCACATCACACACCAGTTGATCACATCACACACCAGTTGATCACATCACACACCAGTGTCGGGCAGAGGTGACTCTCTTAACAGCCAGCTGGTTAGTGGCTGGATGAAGATGAGTGAGGAGGTTTTTCTGTTAGGTGTTATTTTTTCATTGAACTCTGGTGAAATGTGTGACTGATTGACCTTTTAACCAAACTCCCTGACTCTAGATCAGTGGTTCCCAAAGTTGGGGTCAGGACCCAAAGTGGGGTCCTGAAAATATTTTCTAAATTAATTACAGTTTTGCCTTAGTTGCCTAAAATGTATAAATGTAGAATAATAAATATTGTTATTATGCCAATGTTAGTTGACCTGACACATGTTTATCATCCAAAAATAGTTGTGGCCACAGGTCTCTACTGTTATTTTGTGGGTCAAAAGCTGAAAGGTTTGGGAACCACTGCACTTCAGAAATCAATTTAAAGTGTAATAAAATAATTGGTGGTGTTATATTTTCCCTATAATTATTACAAAAACACAAAAGAAAAATAAATAAGTATTTATATTTGTGTAGCCTTTGTTTTTAGGGTTATTGACAAAGTTTGTGTACTCAGACCAGTAATATTTGGGGTCACAAGTTTTTGCCATGAATATTTTGTGGGTCAGAAGATAAAAAGTTTGGGAACCACAGCTCTAGATGGCTGTCACAGCTAAACAAACTTAGCAAACAGAAGAATAGCTAGAACTTAATCAATGCGTATGGTAGTGGCTGAGGGTAATTCTCAAATCATAGTCCAAGTTCTACACTGTGCTATGCTAAAAACTTCAGCACTAACTGTTTGAGTCAACCCTGATTGTCTGTTAGCAAAATGTACTGAATCCTGAACTAATTTTAATGAAACTCTCAAACAAATCACTGTTTGAACTTCTAAACATTTGGAGTCAACCCAATTCAAGATGGCCACTAATTAACAACAGCAGACACAAACAACTGGAAGCAGCTGTTTAACATCTCAAAAGCTACAGCCCTGAATCCCAGCTGAGTTGAAAATGAAGTGCTGAGGATGCAGAGCAGGAACACAGAGGAGTTCTATATATATATATCTATATATCTAGGAGCCTATTGGCCGAGGTCTAGTTTAAAGGAACCTCGGCCAATAGGAGAGAAGCTGGGGCGGTGACGCTTTTCTTAAGACCGCCTCCTCTGTTTTTACATTCCCTGCTGCATGTGGAGCTGGAAAAGACAATACAGCCAGCAAGGAATGTAAAAAAAAGAAATGAAAATATATGGGCTCAGGGAAATGTGTTTGGTAAAAATATACAACAAAGG
>NW_013952417.1:1154158-1173546 GCF_001266775.1 Austrofundulus limnaeus | reverse complement strand
GCCACAAAGAATTGAGGCAGTTCTGAAGGCAAAAGGGGGTCCAACCCGTTACTAGCGTGGTGTACCTAATAAAGTGGCCGGTGAGTGTAGAAGCGCAAGGCTTGCCAAACCAATCCTAACTATAGGATTTATCAAAAGGGAACTTAGACCGTGTCAGAAACTGGAAGTTGGTTCCACAAAAGTGGAGCCAGATAAAAGCTTTGCCTCTCATTCTAGTTTTAGAAACTTAGGAACCATGAATAAACCGCATTAAGTGCTCTGTTAGGAAAACATGGAACAATAAGATCTTTGATGTAAGATGGAGCTTGGATGTTGAGAGATTTGTATGTTAGAAGTTTAAATTATAATCTGAATTTCCCTTAGAGCAAATAGAGAAGCTAAAACTGGAGAAACACTGCATGATCTCTCCTTTTAACCCTCATCAGCAGCAGCATTTTGGATCAACTGAATATGAGTGTTTTTTGACATCCTGATAATTAAGAATTAAGAAAGATTCAAAATGTGTAATAGTCCAGTAATAAAGTGATAAATGCATGGACCAGTATTTCTGCATCATTTTTGGATGAGAGGTTTCTGAGCTGAGAAATACAGTATTGAGCAGGTGGAAGAAGGCAGTCCAGGTAATATTTTAATGAAAGAGTAAAAAGACATAGACCAAGAATAATAAAGTGTCTTACATTAGTACTGGAGGCTAACGTAATGCAATCTGGTTAGTTATGAGTGAGTCAGTCTACTACTTGACTGACTATATTGCATGACTTTATTTGTTATGAATAAAAACAAAGCTGGTTAACTCGTTTGTTAAAATGAGTTCACATTTTTGTAGAGAATGCAACTTAATTATTGCAAATCATTAAAAATGAAAGTGAGTTGTTTATAATGCGTACTGTAAAATAGCAACAACAAATGTGCATTTACGTGTATATCATAAGTCTTAAAAAAGAAAATTGTAATTATTTTTAGACTAACACTTTGTTTCATTTTCAGAATGATGGGATTTCATTTGTACAGCTGAAATAAATTTTAATTAGAGATAAAATTAGGGATAAAAGATAATATTTTTATGAGAATAACAGTAAATAACTCATTTTATAGATCCATAATAAATGGCAAAAGGAATCAATTATACCTGAGTCAATACAAATGGAAAGAATTACACACAAAGTTTGGATATCACTGTTCTTTTAATAAAGCATTTTGTTTAAGATACAGTTTTGTCATTAAATTATTACAAATGCAAAACAACAACAAAAGGTTTAAAGTTAGGAAGAACATAAACCTTAACGGCTCAGTCACTTTTTCTCCAGTGAAGTCTCAGGAGAATATGTATCTCGATCGATTGACTTGCTTCTCTTCCTCATACATCCTGACATACGATCTAATAAGGTCCTCCATCGTGTAGGCCTGAAAAGGAACAAATGTTGAGCGTGGTTTGTCTCAAAAATTCTGTTCTTTTAAATGGGTTCATTTACATTTAATGGACAACATAAATCAAGACAGGCCTGTTCTGAAATAAACAATTTGATTTTGTGTAAAAGTATATTGAAAGGCAGCTGTCCACCTGAGGACTTTCACAAACGAAGCTCATGCCCCCCACCAGGGTTCGGATGGTCATCTGAAAAACGTTGCCTTTACTGCTGTATTCTAGGATGTCGCTGAATCGGTGCATCACCTCCAGCCCCTAAACAGTTTTCAGCACAGTGTAAGTGAAAAAGGCTACCATCTGAATAAACATTGTAATAATTCAGGGTCATTATACCTTTGTTTTTGGGTTTATGAGGCTTACACCTTTTTTGTTGATGGAAACCCTAAGAGGATTTGGATAGCTGGGTTCACACGTTTGCTGCAAATTTAAAATAAAAATAGTTAGTGTTAAAATATAATGTTAAAAGTAACACCAGCCAGTGTTTATTACTCAACAATATTGGGCGTCACATTAACATTTCAACAGTGTTAAAATATAGTGTTAAAAGTATCACCAGGGTATTATTTTAACAAAGAAAATTGTGGTGTTAGAAGTGTTAACAAGACACCACAAGATGTCAATTCACCATAAGCCTGAGGGTGTAAATTTAACACTCAGAGTTAAAATCAAACTCTTTGTACTGTTGCATTAACACTACTCAGTAGTTAGTACAAAATTATAATGGAGTCACCCTTCTTCACACACCAGGAAGTACAACTCACTCATGGTCTCGATTTATGGCCAATAACACAAACTTAAACTTGATCAACTTGATCAAACTGAAAAAGAAAACTAACCAGAACAACTAATTTTTACTCTCATGAACGTCTTTAATGGTCATAAACATGCAAACATATCATTTCTACAAGATTACCCAGCATCCCTTGCTGAGAAAATACTGGTCTGTCTGACATGAGGTGGAAGAGGGCGGGGCTTTGAACACTGTGAATTAACACCAACACTGGAAGTCAGTTTACTCAGAAAGTGTTAAAATAACACTAGGGGTTGTTAAATCAACACTCAAAAGTTTAACAATGAAATTTTAACACTTGTGGCTGTCGCTGCATCTCCGTAACTTACTTTAACTTCGTAGAAAGCGCAGCCAAAAGTTGGCCAGCTTGAAATGTGTCTCAGGAAGGATGTTTTGGCCTCTTGCACAGTCGTGCCGCTCTGCCTGTTGTACGAAGAGATGATGTTCTGCAAACAGAAATTAGACCAGTGAAATCAATGCTCACACTGGAGCCACTTTTTCTAAAATTCAGTTTTTCGTACAAATGAATTACACTTCTGATAAACTTTTATTTGACCTTTTTCCACTCCTCAACAGACATGAGTTCTATCTGGTCAGCAGGAACCAGCATATTCAACATTCTGGGGATCATGACAAACTGGGACCGATCGGAGTCCACCGCAACTCTGAACAGCAGCCCGCCCAGAGTAATCATGTCCTCTCTGCTGCAGTCGTGGTCTCCCCGCAGGTACCTGGGCATTTCCTGCACGGGCCAAAACCAGATGTGTCACGATCGTTCGGCATCTCTAATATGAGTAAAACCATCAAAATGCAGGGTGTGTTCCTTTTTACCTGTGGGAAGTGGAACGTTAGATCTGCAATCGGGTCTTTCCCAGGGATCACATTGAACCAAAGTTTCCTCTTGAACATCACCAGGCATGGCATGCTGATCAGATTGCCTGAGAAAGGCAGATTTGAATTAAAGGTATAGAATTCCTTATTTGTAGAACAGGAGTGTTCAATCCTGGTGATTGAGCACTGGACACCCCTATCCTGGATAGGATTGGAGGGCCACTATCCATGCAGGATGGGCCTTCAACACGCCTGTTTTGAATGAATGGGGGATTAACAGGCTTCTGCAGAACTTGAACAACCACGGAATCAGGTGTGTTGGAGCACAGAATCAGCTACAACATACAGGATAGCTGCCCTTGAGGACCGGGATTCAACATCCTCCTTACTGATGTAGCTTTCTTCCTTGAAAGTAATGTTATATACAATCTCATGCATTATTACAACATGTGTTGGGGATGACTCTCAGCTACTTCTACACAAAGTTTGGGTTTAATTTCTGTCATGATTGTTTTTCCGCAATTTATATTTTTCTGCACAATATCTTACCTTATTTTTTTATTTTATTCAATTTCATCTTGATAGCCCGTTACAGTAATGATTATTCTCTCTTTTATTTTGATCTGTTCATTTTTTATTGCTACTATCTTTAATTCTATTATTATTGCTACAGCTGATAATGTCACATAGCAACATACTGTTTCTGTGGATTGATGTATGTATCTGCTGCTGCTACTACACCTGAATTTCCCCGCGCGGGACAATAAAGGCTGTTTCTATTCTATTCTATTCTATTCTATTCTATTCTATTCTATTCTATTCTATTCTATTCTATGTAAAATTGACTGAGTTATGGTCATTTTGCATTGGATATCAGTGATTAGCTGTTGCAGCCATTTTGAATTTGGTTGACTCCGAGAGTTAACCAATTGTAGATGTATTAACAATGTTTACCTTCTAGAAGTTTCATTAAAATCCACCTGGACAGAGTGGACTCCAAATAATTTAAAGTAGACATATCATATCCTTTTGCACACTTAAATCATTCAGTTGGGATCTGTATAAAGTGAAACAGCAATGCTTTGGTCTGAATTCCTGTACGTGTCTCAAAGCAGCTGGTTTTGATTCTGTCTCTTTAAAACCAAACAAGGCGCTTCACACCCCGCCCCCCTCCTGCTTCCAAACCGGTACATTTTAGTGTGATAGAGGGGGTGACATCCATCTAGCAGCACAGAAATATTTTATTTATAAATTAATTTAAAGATGTCAACAATGGAGGACTTGTTCATCCAGCCTTACACGTTGGAGCCAGAGTCTGACCCAGAACCAGAGGAGAATGAAGATGATAAAATTGTAGTTGGTAAGCACAGACCTTATTTTGCAATTCCGTCAAAAATAATTTGATGTAATAGTTCAGAAAACATCATCATAAATTGAGAAAACTGAATGGGCTGAAAAATATTAGGGATGAACTGATATGAAAATTTTAGCCGATACCGATATCCATTTTCAATATTGCCGTTATAGCCAATAACTGATGTTTATCAATATTACTCAAATGTACAAATGATATATANTATATATATATATATATATTAGGGGTGCAACGATACAGAAAATTCACGATTCAGTTCGGTTCAATACTTTAGTCTCATGGTTCAATATTTTTTCGATACAAAACAGAGAAATTTCCATGCCCCTTTTAACTTGTAATTTATTTAAATTAATTATGAACATTTGTTTAACCTCAAAAGTACAATTTTTAAATTAAACGTTGCTGAAACAGCAAGTTTCTCAGTGGATCTGCGCTCAAAATGCAGCTTAGGTGGAGTAGTCGAACACAGATCCACTGATCCTTCAACACAGAGCATCTTCAGAAGACAAGTTGATGAAATAAATTTATAAAATCTGTTTTGTTCGATACAAGTGTGTATTGAACCTAAAGCACTGTTCGATATGGTTTGATATGGGTACATGTATTGTTGCACCCCTGATATATATATATGTATGTGTGTGTGTGTGTGTTTGTGTGTGATTTATTCCTGGCTGCACTATGATGATCAAACAGATACCGCTTGATCAAACATTTCCCTTACCTCCTCAGGAAATCAACATCAGACATTAATATCAGTTCAGTTTTACTTGTCGGACTGATTAATGCCTATATGTCATGCATCCTTAAAAAATATGACCCAAAAGACATCTTAGCTGCACTGGGAGAGACTAAATCAAAATCTTCTGCACTCCTAGAGACTCCAAGTACACAACAAAATACATTTAATGGCTAAAAAAATGAATTTTGCATGATACGTCCCCTTTTAGGAACATTTCAAAAGATTTCAAAATTCTATGCCACATTTGTAAAATTCATTAAGTTAAAGCCATTATTTGTTTTTTAAGGTCAGTTGGCTGTGGCGGCCACCTTGACTCCTAATTAATGAGTTGTAGATGAACATTCAATGGTTACTTTTTATAAGTTTCCTTAAAACTTGGTACAAGAGAGATTTTGCTAACAGGCACACACACAGGCACAAAACAATTATTCATTGTATTAGACTTTTTCAGCAGCAGGTGACAAATGCTTAGATCACTTGTTTATATATAGAGTGTCAGCAAAATATATTACCTTCTTTCACTTTTTTGACTTTTTTAGGAAGCTCAATGGGCTGCCTTAGATTATCGAAGAAATACTTGTCCTCATCGAGGCTGGTCAACTACAGAACGCAAAAAAGATAGAAGCAAACATCATGTTTATATGTCCTTGGACATCCCAGGGAGGATGAGCTTTTCAGTCATTCTGTGACAGATTATTACATCACATCTTAAGTTTGATAAAATGTTGCACTAGAAAAAGAGAAACAGTAAAATACATTTTAATTGTACAATCTAACAACTAATCCAAGAATTAGATAAAGAGAGGAAACAGCTATGCAAGAATTTCATCCAACTGCACCTTTTGTGATGTTTTCATGTACAGGCCGTATCCATTAGCTGAGGTCAGGCCAAGGTGGGAGGCGACACTGAAACGCAGCTCTCTGATGGTGGTTGCTGAAGATACCTCTAATAGCTGCCAACAGACACACAGTCAATCAACTCGAAGGCTTTCGTTCACTGATTAACTGCATTGGTTCAGGTTTGGTGCTAACTGAACATGATGTTGGCTGTGGGTTCACATTTTACACGATGTGGGAGTGGTTTTCTTAAATTAGATTTTGTTCTGAAGATTTGCAAACTAAATCTTAAGATGATGTTGATGACGAAGAAGATAAACATTTCCACAACAATACCAAGAAGAAGAATCCAAAATAAACACAAAAGTCAAACGTCAAAACCAGACACGCAGAGAGAAACGAGGTTGGATTCAAACCAAACAGACGACGAGCTCAATTGAGTCTGTTGGGAAGAGACTGGTAGAATTTATAAAAGGGATGTGTCTTACAGCGCTTGTGTCGTTTGGGAAGTGGATTTTGTAGAAGATCTTGGTGCTGTCCTGCTGGATGGCCTCCACTTCGGCTTGATGTGGGGGCAGCTTCCTTGGCTCCCTACTGTAGAGCAAAACCATTCAATCAATCAATCAATCAACCAATCAATCAATCAATCAATCAATCAATCAATCAATCAATCAATCAATCAATCAATCAACCAATGAACCAATCAATCAATCAATCAATCAATCAACCAACTTTATTTATAGAGCACATTTTAAAAACCACAAGGGCAACCAAAGTGCTGTACAGTAAGACAAGTTAAGACAATAAAAGAAACATAAAACACAAATCAGGGTCACAGCAGGTGAGCACAAGTTGCCAATATAAAACAAAATCCCTGTGTGTTAAAAGTCAGAGAATAAAAGTGTGTTTTTAAAAGAGATTTAAAAGCAGGAAGTGATGAAGCCTGTCTGACATTCAGGGGAAGATTATTCCACAACTTGGGACCGACAACGGAAAATGCTGTCACCTCTAAGTTTCCACATAGTTTTAGGGATGATCAGCAGCAGCTGATCAGCTGATCTTAGGGATCGGGGTGGGCAGTAAGGTTGAAGCAACTCAGATAGATATGGAGGAGCAAGATTGTTCAAGCATTTGAAGACAAACAGCAGCAGCTTAAAGTGCCTGTGACGTCAAATTTTTTGTAATAAACATTAATGCATTTTTGGAAAGATAACATTGATAACATGTTGCAAAACAAATTTCACGTCGCTGAGATGAATGGTTGTTGAGATATTGGCATGTGAAGAAACAGGAAGTGATGTCAAAGGGGAATGTCGGCATGTAAACAGAGAAGAATCTGACGTTTCTTTAGATTATTTTTAGTTGCTATCACAGAGAGATGAAGAAAAGTTGAAGTTTATATGACATTGTTTTAATAAACAAAGACCAGGGAGTTTATTTTATTAACGAGTTCCCCTTTGATGTCACTTCCTGTTTCACTTTGGCTGAGCCAAATTTAAAAGAAAATAGGCCGGTTATGTGACAAAATGGGTAAAATCATGTGTACTATGCTAATTTTCTTAAGTATAAAGATGCTTTCTTTGACTTTTTGTATTTGAAGAATAGGCTTGTCACAGGCACTTTAAACTGAATTCTGTAGTGAACAGGGAGCCAGTGAAGAGATGCCAGGATGGCAGTGATATGCTCACACCTACAGGTCTGAGTTAAGAGGCCAGCAGCAGAGTTCTGCACAAGCTGCAGGCGGGCGAGAGAGGTCTGACTAATGCCAACATACAATGAGTTACAATAATCGAGGCAAACTGTGATAAAAGCATGGATTAATTTTTCCAGGTCAGATCTTGCTTGATATTGATTTCACCTTTGGTATTTGAGGTAGCTGATAAAAACTCTTCTGAACAACACCGCTGATCTGTTTGTCAAATTTAAAATCAGACTCAAACTTCATCCCCAAATTGATGACACAGTCCCTGAGATGGAGTGACAGTGAGCCAAGATCTACACTGGGGGAGGAGGAGCCACTCGGTCCAAACAAAATAACTTCAGTCTTATTTTCATTTAGGCTAAGGTAGTTAAGAGAAAACCATGCATTCACATTAAAGAGTTAATAACAATTAACCATGAAACTTGGAAGGTAAAGTTTTTGAGATGAAAACATAACTATGCAATCATATTATTAAAGAAATCAAGGAGTAAAGATGTGTTTCAACTACTTTATTAAATCAATACTGCATCTCTATAGAATGATTTATCTAAATTAGGGTGCTGTGTGAATGGGTAAATATAGAGCCTTCGCTCTAGCGCTGACTCTATATTGTCTTATGTGTATTAGCTCGGTGCTAGTGCGACAAACAAGCTAAACTGAGGTCCTCCATCCATATTTTCAGTTGCAGCTGAGTCATTTTTGCGTTCCCCTCTCTGTCATGTGGATGGAGGACCTCAGTGACGAGAGGAGAATGTGTAGCGCTGAGCTAATACATCAAAAAAGGCGAGATAGCGTCGGGGCTAATGCTAAATATAACAGGCTAAGCTGAGGTTCTTCTTCCATGAAGCAGCTCTGTTGTCCTCCATCCATATTTTCAGTTCCAGGCTGAGTCATTTCTGCCTTCTCTTCTCTGTCAACGCTCTCTGGTTTCATTTAAAAGAGTCGATCGTCAGATATTGTCCAAGATTAACCTTCAGGATGGATATACTGTAGCTCGCATAGCAGCCTCACATCGAGGACCTATCCATGTCATCATTTACCCAGAATGCTTTGTTTATAAATAAAATGGCCCCATCCGTGTAATATATTTTAAAACTTTTAGTCTTTATTTTACAGTTAAAATATATGTTTAACAAATAAAGTCTAATGTTACAGCTAATCATGGATCCCTTGAATCCCTTGAACAAAACAAATGACCCCAATTTAGCTCCATAGTAATCCCACATGGAGCAGTGAAGGGAGATTAGAATTGAGCGGAACTATGTAGGAAGGCAAGGGCCAGGCTAATAATAGAGCAGATTGGTGTAAAACTATTTATTTATTTAGTTTTGAGCCTTTTTACAATTGCACATCCAGCACTGAACTATCAATGCTGACTATTCTTTCAGTAATGTGACTTATGTGCATCCACTGACAGCTGGTAAAACTGAATGAAAAGCACACTTAATTTTTTGACCCTACCTGCATACATTCTGCAGTCTTTGTAGGCAGCCGGCAGCCAGCTGGTCTCTGGGTCGTGATTCCATGTAGTCTTCCACGTGTCTTTTCAGATTTGGACTGGGCGGGAACAAGCCCGAACACAGCCACATCAGCTGCCATCCACGCTCTACACTCAACCTGAGGGTTTCCGAAAGAGAGGAGAGTGAATGTGTCAGCTACTGTTACTTTTTATTCAGTACAATACAAACTTAAGAGCACCTGCTGCTGTTACTAGTCATCTGTCTCATAATCTGGCAGTAGATTTCATCCTGTAGTTCAACATGCTGCATGGCAGGACCAAAGATTTGGTCGGTCAGCTCTAGTGGACTGCGAGCGTGCTTGATGGGGTAGTCGCCCATGTACTTCAAGATAGGTGGAAATCACAGTCAAGGACTCCTCCAGAATGTATCAAAATCCAGATTGGACTAAAATATACATGTTACAGATACTAATAGTAATATTCTCAAAAATGTTTCTTACTATGACACAATAGCAACACAATGGCTGCCAGTATACAAAACCACGCCAGAAGTAAATTAAAATACTAAAATTATGCTTTTTTTAAAGGATATCAGTGAAAGCACTGCAAGCATGGCTGCTGAGGTCAGAGCGGTGAACCAAAGTTTTCAGGAGTGGCTGTTTGATAGGCTCTCTGGAAAATGCCCACAGCTTCTCTCTGTTGACTCCTTTGGCACCGTGACGACCTTCTTTATTAGTCTGCCTAAAAAACACAAAGGCAACACAGTTTAAAACAACAAGCAGGCTTTCAAATAAAGGTTCTATAAAACATCTAAACTGAGTGTCGCTGCTTTATTATTTACTGACTGGATCTGAAGGCAAATATCTGTCCCACAACTTGGATGGTTAAAAAAAACAGTTTATTTACCTGAAATTCTCCATTGCAAACTCTTTTAAAGAAATGGGAGCCACTGTTTCTCCTCCCTGAGTGATGACAAGTGCAAGAGATTCTCTCCTTGTCTTTGGATGATACACTTGCTGTAAGTGAGAGAAGTTTCTCAGTTAAACAGCATGAAGGGTCACAGTGCAGCAGTTTTATAATTGCACATATTTGCAGCATTAACTATATACACATAAAGACACAGTTTGTGTCAGTGTATAATGTTCTAAAATAATTATTTTTTTATTTTTATTTTTCCGTTGTTTATCCAGTCAAGTCCCATTGATCTCATATCTCTTTTTCAAGGGAGGCCTGGGCCTGAAGGCAACCTATTGTACATGTTTTTGGGGGGTGGGGAAAACGGAGTACCCAGAGAAAACCCACACAACCACAAGGAGAACTCTCCATACAGAAAGACCCCAGATGCAATCTGGGAATCGAACTCAGGACTTTTTGCTGCGAGGCAAATTGAATTTAAAACTAAGACAATCAACAGTAATGTCATAATTTATTAAAGAAAACATCACATGATTCCATATCTTGTAGAACCACTTTTATCATCAAAAACTCCCTGTAGTCGTTTTCTTTATGAATTTATCAGTCTCTCACATGGTTGTGGTGAAGTCTTAGTGCGCTCTTCTTTACAACATTGTTACAGTCCACTGAAGCTTGAATACATTTGTTTCTGTTCAGCTATCTTAGGGTTCCACCACAGAATTTCAATCAAGTTGCAGTCTGGACAATGACTGGACCATTGAAATACTTTGATTCTTTTCCTTTTCAGCCGTTCTGTTGTAGATTAACTGTTGCGTTTGGAGATATCGTTCTGTTGCATCATTGCCTCAACTATCAGACAAATAGTCTTATTGGTTCTAGAGTTCTTTGGTCTAAAGAAGTGGTCATGGTCATCCCAATGACAGCAAGTTGCCCAAGTCCTGAAACATTAACCGTTCAACACCATACTTAACACACAGTGTGAAGTGTTTGTTCTGATGAGCTTTGTTTGGATTTCTCCAACTCGTGCTGCTCATTACAGACAAACATCTTTCTTTTGGTCTCATCTGTTAAAAGGACTTTGTTCCAGAAGTTATGTGGTTTGTTCAGTTAAAACTTTACACACCTTAGTCATACTGCAATGTTCTTTTTAGAGAGAAGAGGCTTCCTCCTGCAACTTTTTCAAACAAGTCATACTTGTTCTTCTTTTTACCATTTAACTGGTGGTTAAAGCCAACAGAATGTCATTTTGAGATCTTTTTTTATATATATATTTTATTTTTTGCAATTTCTTTGAGCATTGCAGTCTGACCTCAAGGTGAATTTGATGGCATCTGTCCTAAATGTTTCCCACTTCTGTATAATCTCTGTATAATCTCTCTGTAGAATGGTGGACTTCAATTTTTTTTTCTGGGAAATAACCTTTAACCCTACCCAGATTAATAGGTAACATCTGCTTTCCCAAGGTCATTGCTGATATCTATCCTGCTTAATTACACAAACTGCCATTACTCCTACTTTTATATATAGGCAGGGGTGGGCACAGTTCCCCTAAAGCCCTAATAGGGGAACTAATTTCCTGATTAGTGCTTTAGGGCTTTTGCTAATTTTAAAATTAGTGGATTAGCACTTGCTAAATTTATAGGCTAAATTTAGAAACACTAACTGAGGTCTATAAATGTTATTGATCAATGTTAATGTTAACAGCTGAGGGTGAAAACTGTCACACGTTTTGTTCATAAGTGTGTCACTTATTTATTTGTTTATTTACTTGTTTGTTTGTATTTAGCCTTTATTTTACCAGGCAAAACATTAAGAATAACTTCTTATTTACAATGTCAGCCTGGTGACAATATATTGACCCAAATATGGCTGTGGAATGTCAATGATAAGAATTAAGAGAGCAACATGGCAGCATGTGACTCATGTTGTCTGTTGAAACCTGAAAGAAATGCACAAACACATCTTTGTCAGAACCAGTTCAGACAAGGCTGAACACTGTGGCATGGTGGAGCTCAGTCTGCTGCTGCAACACAATCAACACAAAGCAAGGTTTATAGGTGACGCGCCGTCCCCGCCCCTGTGCGTTGGCCACGCCTGGTGTCCCGGCGTGTGGTCCTGCACTTCCGAATTTTTGTAGCTCCTCAAAGCCTGTGCACGCTGCACACCATTCAAATAGTTTTTCAAGCTTTTGCTCTCCTACTTACAATATTTTCACAAGTTATAAAGTGTACTTCTACGTGTCCATTCAGAGAATACTACAACAGCACAACGTCAGGTATAAAGATCTCCACCGCTGGCGAGGGTGCGAGTCACCCTGCTCGAGTACCCAAAGTGCCACTTTAACCCAGCCTTAACTCTCAATGGAAAACTTCCTCTGGCAGAAGCTTTTGAAAACAGTAATTTACAGTAAATTAACCAAGAACAACTTTTGCTCAGAAACTACAAAACATTTGTTAAAACACCCATTTTTATGTTTAAATGACCTGATTCTCAATGCTGATGTCCTGTTTCAGACACTGCATTTCACCGGAAGGTTTTTTTTTTTTTTTTAGTTTAAATAAAAAAACATTTTCAATGGGATATAAATTGAACTGTACCAGCACTTCTTCCGTTGGTTTAGTAAGAGTTGGTAGAAACTGCACATTATTCTTATAGACAGCACCGCTGCTGTTGGTCCGCTGGTTGGTAGCTCTGATCCATTTCTCATCCGGTGCCTGTTGTCCGTCTTTGTCCACCAGCAGCAGGTCACCCCGTTTACAGATCAGAAACATGGGGTCATCTGTAGAGGCAAACAGAGGCAGGCGGTTAGAACGGCAGCAGTTAATGTAAATATTTTATCCTCCATCTGACTGTACACACTACAGACCTTGTTTACTGACGTCCTGCTGCACCAGCGCAAATTCTGAGCGCTGTCTCAGCCCCTCCACGTTGAACACCATCAGATTAGTCATGTCGGCAGCTTCCGCACACCTGAATGTGTACTCTCCTCTGACTGTGCTCAAACTCATGGACTGCTGATTGTTACTGAACAAACATCCAAAGTTTATGTTTTTTTTATGAGCAGAGATGAAACGTTTTAGAAGGGTGGAGATAAAATAAAGAAACGGTCGTACCTCGTCATGGTGACTTTCTTAACCTCGATGTAAGGAATGTCAAGGAGTTTCTTCTCTTTTCTCTCCATGAAGACAATGCCGTTGCCATTTACAGCCACAATAAACCTGCTTTTGGGCAGAGGAGGTCCTGTAGATAAACAAAAACAATTGATATGCTTTTTTAAAGCAGTTCTGAGTTAACCGAAAAACTAGACATGAACATGGCACAGTCACATCGAGACCGATTCATTTCACAACTCTTCTGTAACGAGAAAAACAAACCCCCAAAGGTGAAAACAGCTTCATCTCGACTGACCTGATATCATTGTAACCTCAAAAAACTTTGAAAAGTCCAGGGGCCATTTCTGCCGGGCAATGTCAACCAGCTCTCCTTTGACTCGCTCTGCTCTCTGGTTCCCGTTGATGTACAACTTCTGCAAGAACAAAGGCTTCAGCTTCAGTCTGCTCACAATATGCCACAACTATTACATTTAAAAAGTTACACCATCTTTAGATGCAATTAAACATGCATAAGCTAATGTCTATAAGCCATAGCAGTGTGTTCTGTCTACCTGTGAGAGAGCTGAGGTGATGAGTTCGATCCATTTGGTCAAAGATTTGTTCTCGATGCGTGTAGTGGTGATGCAATCCAGAACCACCTGCCTCACATTGTCTTTGTTGAGCTCTGAGCCAAACTGGATGTAATAATGCATCGCAGCCAGCTTGATGTATTCATCCTCCTGAAAGATTGAGTTCATAAAAATACTTTATTTATTTATTTTTGTTAGTTTTAATTTATCTAAGCAAGCATAAAAAAGCAAGGTTACATGTTAAAACAAAGCAATCTTTACTCTGTCATAGGGCTTTTCTAGCCGGAAGCTAATTTGCAAATCTGAAAAAGGACAAACTAAATTAAACAATAAAACCAGACATTTCACCTGAAGTGGATATGACTTCGAGGCATTTGAGCATATTCACAATTTTTGGTTAATTCATTATTGAATATTTTTAAAAAATTGTAATAAAACAAAACTTTGTGGAACGGCCATGAATTGACTTTTAATTGAATGTTTTGTCTAAAGTTTTACCTACTGAAACGGTAACGCTTTCTTTTACAGTACCCTTATTACCATGTAATTACAAGGTAATAAAAAAATTGTAATTAAATGTAATTACTATATTATTGCCATATAATTACATGGTAATTAGGGTACAAACTGTTAGTAAAACTACCTTTAATCAAATTACGATTCAATAGTAACTCAACATTATATTTATAAACAAAAGAATGCAACAAAATTTTGGGGTTAGTGGTTAATTGCAATAAAATATAACTTTAAAACTGTCCAAATTAGTTAGGTATTACATAGTGAATTGTAATACATTACCAGGTAAGCGCTACATTACTGCAGACAATTAATTACATAGTAAAATTGTACCCTAATTACCATGTAATTACATGGTATTAAGGTAGTAATTACATTAAATTACTTTTTATATTACCTTGTAATTATATGGTAATAAGGGTACCGTAAAAGAAAGCGTTACCACCAAAACTACAACCATTAGAAATATTGTATAACACCCCTTTTATACAAACTGAATGGCATAATTTATGCCAGTTTTATTTTTTTAAAGTTTTTTTGAGTGTAACATTTCACAAAGGCATATGGAAGATGGTCAAACATTTCGACTGTAGAAAACAAGGTTAAAATTACAAAAAAATCCTCCCAAAAAGAAACTAAGGCTCTTTTCTATAACCTTTTATTTGAAGAAAAATGTAAAAGTTTGTACATATAAAAGCTTATTTTCCTGGAGCCTGACCTTCTCACTGATGTAATCCTCAGACTTGATGCCCTTGATGAGCTGCCTGTAGATGAGTTCTGTGCTGACGTGGTCCAGCAAGGAGTCGTGCCACGGGGAGAAGATTTCCTTGCGGATGGAGAGGCTCCAGGGAGTGTCCTTCTCCTCCTTGTCCTGCCTCCTCATCTCCTGCTCGCACTGAGACACTGCATCCAACACGTGCTTCCCACAGTTGCCCAGAGACCACACCTGCGAACAAAATGACCAATAAAATACCAAGAAGCCACTTATGTAGTGACATAGTTTTTCTATGAAAGTGTGACCTAACAAAGATCCACATCCCACCTTCTCGTGGAAGTTGATGTACAGCGAGAACCCGTAGGTGTCTTTGAGTCCAATCTTGTCCGCCACAGCCTGGCAGATATCAGCAGAAGTGGAGACTGAATCTAAATGGACACTGACTGAGTTATTGTTCATCAGTGTCACAGATGCATCAATGGGCTCCTTCTTGTTGGCAGCCTGTAAGGGTGAAGGTCAACGGTTTTAATGACAAGAATTTAAAAAGAAATATCCTGAAAAAAGAGAATTGCTGCTGAGACAACTAATTTGTGAGGTAAGCATCATGTTTCAGCAGAGCCCATGTGAGTTTTTACCTGTAGTTCGATCCAGCAGGGCAGCTCAGTTCTCTCTCCTTTAGCAATAATGCGACGCAGGCGCTTCGTACAATATTCATTGTAACCTTCTGGGCCTCTTTGAAGAAATTTTTCCAAATACTGAAAAGAAAGTGGAAAAGAAAGCATGATATCAAATACCACAAACAAGATGTCTCTTAGCAGATTAAACATAACTAATAGTACAGCTCCAATATAGATAGTATCAGGCGGCATGGTGGGGCAGTGCTTTAAGCTGTTGCCTCTCAGCAAAAGAGGTTGCAGGATCGCGTTGTGGTCTGGGGCTTTTCTGAGAACACGTTACTCTTGTGCAAGCCCAGGTTTTCTCCAGGTCCTCTGGTTTCCTCCCACAGACCAGAAACTTGTAAGTTAGGTTCATTTTAGAGGTGCAACGATGCAGAAAAGTCACGATTCAATTTGGTTCGATACTTTAGTGTTACGGATTGATATTTTTTTATATAAAAAATAGAGAAATTTCCATGCTCTTCTTAATTAGTAATTTATTGAAATTAATTCTGAATATTTGTTTAACCTCAAAAGTACAGTTTTTAAATTAAATGTTGCTGAAACAGCAGGTTTCTCAGTGGATCTGCGCTTGATAATGCAGTCTAGGTGGAGTAGTCGAACACAGATTCACTGATCCTTCAACACAGTATCTTCAGAAGACAAGCTGATAAAATAAATTTAAAACATCTGTATTGTTCCATACATAGTGTGTATTGGACCTAGAGCACTGTATTGTACGGTTCAATACAGATACATGTATTGTTGCAGCCAACTTTCAATTGTTCCTAGGTGTGAGTGAAAGTCTAAATGGTTGTTTGTCTCATTTGTCTCTATATGTCCCTGTGATGGACTTGAGACATGTCCAGGGTGTCCCTCGCCTCTCACAGAGTGACTGCTGGAGATGGGCGATAGATGTGCTTTCACCAGGAAATTAGAAGCAGGTAAAGAACATTCCTAAAACTGAATGACCTGATTTTCTTATAGAACATTGTGGTAAAATAAAGTTATTTTTATTTAAAGAGGCAATATCATGTAAAATCAACTTTTTTTAAATTTTATATCATGTTATAATGTTATACTCTCATAAAAAACATATCCAAAGCCTTGCTCTGACTCATTCATGTATGTTTGAGAAATCCTGCAGCGTTTTTAGGCAGCCATGCTGAGGAGCAAAACGACAAGTGGGGACCAGAAACGCCCCTGTGTCTTTAAGCCGAACTTCCTCATCACAGAGCACACCTCCCCACCCCCCACCCCACAYACCCCGCCCATGACTCCTGCAGGCTCTCGGCAGTAACAAAGCAAAGTGAAAGTGAAACTTAACTGTCTGCTGCTCTTAACACTACTGCTCACTCAGTGAAGCTCTTTTCAGATACAAAATACCTTTGAGGAAATGTATTTTCAGATGCCAAATAAACTGCATCATAGCGCATGCGCGAAACACCCCACGTGCGCGACCCCCACCCCCACCGCAATGAAATGGGCGGGACAGAAGCGGAAGGAGGTTCTTAAAGAGACAGAGGCCAATTTCAAGACGTTTAGAAGAGGAAGTGATGAGAAGATAAGTTTATTTTCTATTTAAAGATAAAAACAGCATTTTAATAACAGCTAAAGGTGACATAGATACTTTATTATGGTATGGTAATTAAATGTATGCCTGAGAAACACATAATACTGGCCCTTTAAAGGGGCAATATTACGTGCACACTGTGATACGAAAGCACAGCGTAGTTTACTTGGCATCTGGGCATGTTTTTGATGAGAGGATAACATTATAAAATGATATAAAACTAATAAAAAATAGATTTTACATGATATTGCCCCTTTAATAACTGACTGAAGTTTGATTGGGTACCTTCAAGTATTTGACTGTTATTGCCAAAAACAGCTGATTTAAAGAGTCACAAATTAGTATCTTTACAGAAATAGTTCTATTTGAAGGCAGGACCCACCCACTGTCCTGCCTGTTTTAAATGTTTCCCTGCTTCAACACACCTGACTGAAACAATGATTGACTGATCGGCTTCTGCTGCACTTGATGACATTAATTGAACTATTTGAATCAGGTGTGCCGAAGCAGGAAAACAGCTCGTACATGCAGGACAGTGGGTCCTGAAGAACAGGGTTGAAGACCTCTGTTTTAGGACTTTAAATCAAAAATAGATGTTATAAAAAGTGTTTTTCAGTACTGCCTGTATATGAGCAAACTGAGAGCATTGACTGTTGCACTGAATATAAATATCAAATTAAAGAAGATAATACATATAAACTCAAATTTTAGCTTTACTAAAAATAAAACTGACCTTCTTGAAGAGGTCTGATGGAGGGAAGATCCCGAGACACAGAGAGAGGAGAATCCAGCCTTGTATGCGGCTCCTCTTGTTCCTGTTGTTGACCAGCTGCTTACAGATCTGACAGTAGATTTCATCTCTGCATATTTAGGAAAACAGGAAAGAGAATTTAAAAACACAGTAAAACGGGATTAACGTATTTGCAAGTTAATTCTGATTATTTCTGTGACACTAAAGACTTTTCATAAACTCTGTACCGTATGCCTGGTCTTGACAAAGCATATCCAACAATGATGTGCAATTTTTCCAAGGCTGTAAGAGGTCGCTGTAGCGTCGGTCCCTCTCCAATCAAAAGGTCTTCATTATCTGTGAAGTTCTCTGGCTGTTTAAGATGATGACAATAAAAACAATCGTCACCCCTGACATAATATGAATCAACTTAAAATGAACGATTGATTGTTTAGGATTGTAACCTCTTCAGGAATAGCTGACGCTTTTCTGTTTGCGCTGCTGTTTTTTTTCTTCCTCCGCAGTATTTTCTGTGAACACAAATGCATAATAATTAGATGTGAGGTTATGACTGTTACTGGACACACTTAGTTATTTTTTAAATAATAAAATAAAAATTACCTGGTCCAATCCCACCAGGCTGCTCAGCCTCCGGCCCTTACTGTGAGGCAGAATTTGGGAGATTGTGCTTTGGGCAGTGGTGCTCGAGATTTGCGATATAGAGTCAGATGATTTTGGTTCTGGCACGTCCCCCATGAAACGCAAAATAATCCACGACACTGTCAGACTTGCCTAGAAAAATGAAAGCAGACGATGAATGTGTGGCTGTAGAAATCTGAATATTTACAAGCAAAAAAGAAATGACATTAAGTTTGAATGATATTGCGGCTTTCCTTGGGGAAAGAGTGTTATTAACGTTACACACACACTGTAGTTATGGTGAGTGGGTGTGGATAAAGAACTCATATAAGCGGAGGCCTCCTAAGTGGGCCCATTGCTCTCCCCAAAAAGACTCTGGTCGTTATTCAAACCTTCTCGTCCCTTCGATGAAGGACACAAGGTTAGAAACGCTCAGTGTTTTGAGCTTCTCAGGATCCATAAAGGAGTCCCCAAGAATTATTGTCCTTTGACTGCTCAGAGCCAGGCAGTGGTCTAAGTAGTACAAAGAGGTCTCTAATGTCCCTTTGCCACTAGTGCCACTTAGGTGTAGTGTCGATACGGTCATGCTGCGTTCACACCGAACGCGATTTCAGCATCAAGAGCATCAGGTTTACATACAAAGTCTATGGTGGACGCGCTTCAAGCAACGTCGGGAAGTTCTGCGGCGCCTCAAGCGCAATTAGAGCAGCGCGATTTGAACGATTTGAATGATCTGAGCATTCGACACGCTGAGGTGCAAATCGCTGAAGTTAGAAAATCTGAACTTTTGCAGCTCGACGCGC
>NW_013952417.1:1138951-1153378 GCF_001266775.1 Austrofundulus limnaeus | reverse complement strand
CAGTTTGTCCTTCATGAGCCTTCGTAGACAAGATGGCGGTTGCCTGTAGTGGCGACCTGCGACCATGGAGATATGAACAGCTTTTTATAAGGTAAAACTAATAAAACAAGGTCTTTGTCTGCAATGATTAGACGTTTTTTATTATCTTCATTAGTGATTATCTCAATTTCGGCTAAAAGAATTGACAAAATCCTACACACTGTGCCTTTAATGCGCAAAATAAGAGATGGAAACACATTTGCTGAATAAGTTCTGAAATTTTAAAAAATTGCTAAAAATTTGCATTAAAGTTGGACGGAAACACGACCAATGTCGCTGCTACAATTGAAAAAAAAAATGGCACCTCGAGTTGTTGTTGTAAAGGCAGTTCAGCCTCAACCAGTGACTCCACCCCCTAGCCAATCAGTGACGAACGGTGTTCTGACATCATATTTTGGTGTCGACTGGGACCACTTGGAACCACTGATTCCAAGAATCTGGACTAATGGAAATGGCTTGGAACCATACCGAACCGTACCGACACTACACTAAGTGGCACTAGTGGAAAAGGGGCATAATTCAATGCCACAGGCATCACACAGACCATTGTCATAGAGTCCCATCACCATTTTGTGGCGGTTGAGCAGATTGTGCCCAGTTAGGACTCCAACCAATGTACTTAGAGTTTTTCTTGTCAGGGAGATGAGAGTTTTCCCAAACCTTAGATTTGGGCTGTTAATCAGTTCCCGTGCCTGTCTACAGTCCGTCAGCTCCCTCCAGAGGATTGAGTGTTGACGTCTAATCCAGGCCTGTAGGGCAGTCCTACAGACTGTATGTCCTGGTTCCCATTGAACAGTAACACTGTTATCTCTCTCTAGTTGGATGATGCTTCGGCACACTCCCAAGCCAAGAGTGATGTAAAGTGTGGCCCTTGGTGAGCTCTAACAGCAGCTTCGCTATCTGTTAGGATGAATACTTCCATCTGTGTACACTGAAGGTCTTTGAGAGTCATCACACACACTTGTGAGATATGTCCATCGTAAAGACATTATGCCAGACAGACCTGTCTTCTATCTCTGTCTTAAAACTTGGCTCAAAATTGTATTTTTTGACCATTCTGTCTCCAGATCCTGCAGTTACTGGAACAGCAGCAACTGCCCAGTCCCAGATTCTAGTGTGCTGTGAGTCAGATAGGTTTTTCCACCTACCAGACTGATGTAGCCTTACTGCACTGGATGCAGCCTCCCCTAAGATATGTAAGTCTAGTGGAGCCAGGTCCAGTAGGACTTACATGTCTGCCGTGGGTGTTGTTCTGATGGAACCTATGATGCTCAGGCAGGCCATTCGTTGCACATGGGTGAGCATCACTCTTGCCACCCCAACTTGGACTCGAACCCACCACACTAAAGCAGTATAGCATAGCATGGGGTGGACTATGGCTGTGTAGATCCATCTGATACCCTTTGGGGTAGCACCCCAACGACTACCTGCAATTCTACAGCACTGATGTAGGCAGATTGCTGCTTTCTTACACTTTTCATTTACTTGTCTTTTTCAAGCTTCCTGTCTAGATAGACACCTAAGAATTTACACACACTAGCAGTGTGTGTCTGTGTACAGTGTTGTTTTAACTGCATATATCTGATTAACATCGGAAAAATGTAAAATGGCATCAGTCGTAGTTTTTCTACTCTTAAATAGATCTCTACTGCAGAATATACTAACTATTCAAAACAGCTACAGTAAAAGTTTAGGCAATAGTTCTGATGTAAAATAAAACTCCCAGCAGCTGTGAATCCCAAAGTTATTTCTTGAATTATGCTGCAAAAATACCACAACAATAATGGTGAGCCAGCTGGGAGAGTAAGGGTAAAATAATGGACAGTAGGACAGACGCTTGTTTTGTCTGTGAATTGTCTCACCAGTGCATCCCCCTCGTCCTCATGATGCAGGAGGGACTCCTTCAATCTCAAGGTGGTGTGCTTGTGATCTACATCGTTCTGGAAGTGCTGTTTACTAAAGTTATAAAAAGAAAACAAGCCACTCTCATCATCAAACTCATCATAAAACTCCTCGTCGTCTTCATCGTCCATTGAGATTGTTGGGGTTATTGATGGAGAAGCTGGAGTAATGACAATTGCCATAGAGGGCGCTGAGCTCTTAGAGGGTTGCTCATCTGGCTCTTCAATAGCCTATGCAGGAGATACAGAAGTAATATGAGACACTATTGACAATAAGACACATCAACAAACAAAAATTATCACCTAACCTGAAACTGTGGCTGGATGGGTAGAAATGATGACTTTTGTTCGGGTTTTTGTTCGTCTTCAGCCTCGGGAAAAACGAGTTCTTCAACCAGGCTTTCCACAGAAATGCATCGTTTTCTTGGCTCCATCAATTCCGGCTCATCACCCGATTCTGGTTCTTTGTTTTCTTGCTCAGAAACAACTCGTTGCAGTCGCTGCTGAAGTTCTGCAACCATCTGTTCTTGGAGAAGTGCCTGTTCTGCCAATTGTTGCCTCGTTTTTTTATAGTCTTTCCTTACCAAATAGCCCCGCACCTAGTCCATCAGAAAAAAGTTTCAAACATTAAAAAATAATAAAAAAGACTGCAAAGAAAATACAGACACATGTATAATAATAAAATATTTAGAATTTCTATTAAATCTGGGGTTGGCTGTGGGGCAGAGGTAGGGGTAGCCAACTTGAGACCAGAAAGTCACAGGTTTGACTCCCCTCCATGCTCACGCCATGGTATCCTCGAGCAAGACACCTAGCCTGTTGACTTTTCAGTTCTAAGGCTTTAAGATTTTAAGTATTAGGAAAAAAATATATCTGGTCTTTGATAGGACATAAAATTGTTCAAAAGTAACCTAATTTTACAAAAACCTGTACCAGATTCAACATTACTTGTTACCAGGGCCGTGTCTAGAATTCTTTCTTGGCGTGGGGGGAAGGCGGGGGCACAAACTGCAGATGGGTGGCACACTAAAATTGCTTTTCTGTCGAAATTCCATGCAGTCTGCAATGAACAGTTTGACACAATTTGAATAATAAAACATTTTATTTACCCAAATATAACATGTGTTTTGCAAGCTAGAACTGTGCAGTCAATTCAAATCTGGGACCGTAGAGTCTGATTTTTTATTTTATTTTACTGTTATTTTACCAGGCAAATCCCATTGAGATCTCAGATCTCTTTTTCAAGGGAGGCCTGGGCCTGAAGGCAACCTATTGTACATGTTTTTGTGTTGTGGGGGAAACCGGAGTACCCGGAGAAAACCCACGCAAGCACGAGGAGAACATGCAAACTCCGCACAGAAAGACCCCAGGTCCGAACCGGGGATCGAACCCAGGACCTTCTTGCTGTGAGGCGTCGGTGCTAACCACTGAGCCGTCGTGCCGCCAAATGATGGAGCCCTTTAGGTTTTTGACATGTAAGATGACCTCTCCTGGGAAGTTTAACTGTATTAAATGCATTTAGCTGGTGAATAATCCTTCAATCTGCAGACCAACAAACTCCATTTAATAATTTGGAAGTGACGTTTAACCCTTTCTGGACTAATAAGCAGCAACAATTGCTTCTCTAAGAACATTGCAGAAGTCTTTCTACAATGTGTTAAACAACAGTATGATCTGCTTGACTTTACAGATACTTATTACAAATGATCACACTGATAATGAGTTAATCAACGCATCTGAGCTGCAACATCTGGCAGAGACTCTCTCTAAAATCCTACAAAAGCAGCAAGAGAGGACTTCGTTTTTTCCATGTTGGCTTTATTTTTGTTTAGCAAGTAATAGCACTATGGAATCTGTTGTGTGTTTTTGTACACTTGAGGTTAAGTTGAAGTAATCTTAGAATCTGGTAAAGACCATATCAGTTTTATTATGTCCTATAAAACCATGGAGTTTAGGGAGGATGGATTTTCTCCTCCCATGACAGGACATACAGTATTTTTAGCTTGAAAAATAAATACTGGTTGCATCAGACCATTTCTTCTTGTTGTATTAAAATGTTACATACACTGCATTTAATATTTGGGAACTTGCCTGTGTCTGCATGATGATCACTGCTTTTCGCTGTTTCTGGTATTCAGACTGAAGCTTCTGACTTCGGATTGTTGACACCAAACGTGCAAAACATTGCTGAAGCTAGTAGGATCAGAAAAAAAGAAAAAGCATTTAAGATGAGCTTCCCAAAGCCCTGCAGGTGAGATTATTGTTAGCCACAAGCTCTGAATCCTAAAAGATGCTGTAAAACATCACACCTTTTTCAGATCCATCCTCTGTTTGTAAGCTCTCCAATTTTTTTGCAACACCAAAGCTGCCCGTCGCTTCTCCAGGAAAGACTTCCTGAAAAAAAAAATTAGCTCAATAAATAAACAGTTTGCTCAATCACTATCTCGCGTGTCTTCTAAAGCAACACTGCACTTGTTTGAGCTACACATGTCACAATAAAAGCACACTATCTGTAGATGTGGTGTAGTGATATGGATATCTGTTATTGCAGGGAAAGATAAAGCTAAAGGACATTGAGAGGTGCTCATTGAAATCTCTGTTCAGGATCTCTTATTTCCACTTTACTTTTCACACTCCAGGAATCACACCTGTGTTTGTGTCCCAGCATGACCCTCTGGATCACCACAGCCACCCTGCTCAGCTCTTCTTCCCGCAGTTTCTCCAGAGCAGCATCATGAGCATCCTGGTCAAAAATTACAAAAAGCTAATTTGATTTGGCTTATTTTGATTAAATAAAAAAACTAAACAAATGAATTGGTGAGTTAATGAAAAATAAAAACCCTCCAAATCTGACAACTAAACGGAGGTAACTCAAGTAAAGAACAACTGCAGTGGTTTAAAAGAAAACATGGAACACGTCAGATTCCTATTCTAGTCCATGGTGTTTATTGTTGTTGAATTTTATACTTTTTCATACCTTGAGAAAAATTTGGGTGCTTCCTATTTTCCACTCATCTTTTCCTTTAATCACAGCCTTGCAGATAGCCTCACAACAGGCTCCAGCTCCACTCTGTGGAGACGGTAAAAGATTTCAAGTTCAGATCTTTGGAAGTGGAGTTCTTTGGAAAAGTTACTATCAGTTAATATCTTACCAGCTGAAGATAAGCTTTTTTAACAGAGTTAATTTTGAGAACATAATGTTTTGCATTACACAATTATTCCATTAGGAATATGATAATTTGTACTGGAAAAGCTTTTTGCAAATACTTATAATATTAATTAGAAATTGATAGTAATGTAAAAATATATAAAATAGCATTTGCATAAACGATTCTGAAATTTTTTAGACTTGAGTTGTTTTAAATCATCAGTGCTTTGGATTTGGCTGCACGTGGACTAAACTTTAGCTTATCAACCCAGTCAGAAACTAATTTTCTGAACTGAAGTCATTCCTCTAACAGGTAATAAATGCTAGTAAACTTTACATAGAACTGCACTTCAAAAGATCTGTACTATCACTTCAGAACAGGTCACATGTATCTCTGTTTCCCAGGATTTTCAAGCATAAATTAACAAAATAAAACTTCATGACTTAACGGTTCTGGGGTCACAGATGTTCGACTTCATGAACACTCTGTAACGGGTCAGGAAGTCCTCAAAGGTGTGTCGCACAGGAAATCCCAGCTTCCTGATTCGAATTGTGTCCATCATCCCGGAGTATCTGAGCTGACGCATGCACAGCTCTCTGTCAAACATCTAGAGGAGAACACAGTAGAGTGGGTTTGATTATAATGTCATTTGATATTTTCGTTGGATTTGATTTTAACTTTTGTATTGTTCCAATTTTTTAAGACTAACATATGGAATAGCAAATTCATTTAAAGTTCACACAAATATCAGAATGATATATTTGTACACAAAACTCACAGTAGCCGTATTTGATGAGAATATTAGGTCAGAGGTCTTAAATCCAATCAAAACAATCATAACAATCATATGGACATGCAAAATCAAGAAACTTAGTATCCCTTGCCTGAACGTGAGGCCCCACCCTGGGGTCAGGCCTGGGTGGGGCCTGGCCAAGTTCAGCTTGAACGAGCAACATGGGTTTGGCTTTCTGTTGACCCAACACCTTGGTGATTTGACCCTGGCTTACCAAGCTGGCCTTTTGGGACATGGACTGTCACCTCACTGGTAGGGAAGGAGTCTGAGATTGTGCACGAGTTTCAGAGATACCTACTAGATTTAGTTGGGCTCACCTCCACACACAGCATGAGTTCCAGAACTGATCTCCTTGAAGATGGGCTGAACCTTATTCCAGTCTGGAGTTGTCCACAATGAGAGCCACTGAGATGAGAGGGTAGCTTTCCTGCACCATCAGGTGGGGGATTGGGCTATGACAGTTGTTTGTGTCAAAGAGCAGTTCAGAGTATCTCAGCTTTTTGGAGACTTTAGTGGGGGTGCTGGAAGTTGCTCCAGTTGGGGACTCCTTTATTCTGCTGGGAGACTTCAATGCTCAGGTAGGTAACAACAGTGTGACATCGAGGGGCGTTACTGGGAGGAATGGCCTCTCCAATCTGAACCCAAATGGTACTTTGTTGTTGGACTTCTGTGCTAGTCACAGTTTGTCCAACACAAACACCATGTTCAAATATAAGGGTGTCCATAAGTGCACATGGCACCAGGACACCCTAGGTTGCAGATTGATGATTGACTTTGTACAGGTGTCTTCTGATCTGCAGACACATGTTTTGGACACTCGGCTGAAGAGAGGAGCTGAGCTTTCAACTGATCACCACCTTTTAGTGAGTTGGATCAGGTGACGGGGGAAGGTGCCGGACAGACCCGGTAGACTCAAACATGTAGTGAGGGTTTGCTGGGAACACCTGGCACCCATCAGGAAGATCTTCAACTCACACCTCTGAGAGAACTTCAACCACATCCCAGACAAAGTAGGGGACTTTGAATCTGAGTGGGACATGTTCCATGCTACAGTTGTCAAAGCAGAATAGAGTAGAGCCTCTGCTCCTCCACATTAAGAGAAGCCAGTTGAGATGGTTCCAGCATCTAGTAAGGATGCCTCCTGCCTCTCTAGGGAGGTGCTTCAGGGATGTCTGACTGGGAGGAGACACAGAGGAAGACCCAGGACAAATGAAGAGACTAAGTCTTTCGTTTGAGTCCACCCAGAAGAGCTGGAAGAAGTGGCTGGGGAAAAGGAGGTCTGGGCCTCTCTGCTCAAGCTGCTGCCCCCATGACCTGACTCTGGAACAGAGGTTGCGCTACACTTTTTTTGCTGTCCGTCATTTTGACTGACAGGGTAAAAAATAAATCTGTCATGATCAATTTTTACCTGTCACTTTATTTTTTAAATAATAATGACTAAACATTCAATAGAATGTGGCTTTTGTCACGTTGGTTTTGCAGTCCTGCCTCAGATGCGGCGCCTGCAGGATTTTATCAGAGAAAATCTCATGTTCTCAATGCACTGTCAGCTCCTGCAGATGCATTCAGTATGGTGTCTAGATCTGAGATGATGATCAGATGGAATCTTTTTTTTTTTTTAGTTTTAATAAGACACCTTCGTGATGTAGACCTGCTCCGTGCGTAAAGCTGAAAATGTCTCTGTGTGAGTGTGATGCCTCAGAGCTGCCTTGTGAAGCCTCGTTGATTTTTTTCTCCGCCTCACCTGGCTTATTTATTAAGTCTTCCAGACTTAAGAGGTCAGGGGTGTTAATTGCAATCTGTCAAAATGACGGACGGCCTTCAGATTTTTTTTTTTAAATAAAACCGCAAAACATTTCATGTCAATTTGAACTGATTCCAAGTAATTTTTCACTCCAGTCAACAAGGGGCACCATTCTGATTATGTAGATAAAAAAGTTTGGCTTTTACACAAAATCTTTTTGAATCTCACTTGAATATTTCAAAGGATGGAGAAATCTGGGAGCTACTATTAGTTCTTCAGTCTAAGAAAATTTTACAAGGAGATTAATTTTTTAAAAACATTTTTCTAAACTTTTTCTTAATCCTGGAAATGTTAATGTGCCTATATGTATGAAGTGGAAGAAAACCCACCTTTTTGATTCTGTACTTGTAGTGCTATGACCAAAAAAAGACACAAACACTAAGAGTTGTTTTACAAAAAGAAGGAAGGAAAAAGTCCCCACATTGTACTTCACACTGTGTGTCAGTGGATTCAGTTTTCCAAGTTACCACATGAGTTTTTTGGCTCATAAGAGGAAGAAGTCATTATTTATTTTGAAGAGTGATGCTGAGGAAAGAGAAAAGGAACTCCTCTCATCTTCTTCAGGCAAAAGCAGAGAGCAGTGAATGTGTAGGGGAGGTACTCTCACAGCTACATCCTTGTTATTCCGTTTCTTCATAGCAGGGTTTAAAGGAAACGTCTCAGCTCTCAGACATCAATCACTATGTCTGCACAGAGTTAACTTTGGACCAGCTTTGTTCATCGTAGATGAGACAGAGCTGTGGGCCGACTCACCTCAGACTGCTTGCTGTTGTTGGGCTTGAAGCAGCGGATGAAGAAAGGCTGGCAGGCAGAGAGAGCCTTCATGAGGGAATCCAGAGACAGACGAAACTGAGCGCTCAGCGTTGGCACTTGTTTACGGTTGTCAGTCTGACCCTGCAGAAATGACACAGAGAAGAAACGACTCATCATAAATCATGCTGAGTCATCCAGAAACTGTATGGGAGTAAAAATAAGTAAAGAAAGATCCAATTCTGCTTTAAAACAGAATTGTAAATACAAAATAACTTTTTAAAAAGTTAATTTAAGACATTAAAATCCTGATAATTTAAACAAATGTAAACCCATAAAAACAAATGTTTAAACAGTTTCCTCTGTCTTTGGTCACCCAATTATTAAACTATTGAGCTTGTTATTGATACTCAAGAAACAAAGATTTTTCCAAATACATTTGACTGATAAATAGAATTAAAAAAGCAAGTTTTAAAGCGGAGCTATTACTGTTTATTCACTCTTAGGAGAGCAGCTTCATTTCAGTTTTTAAAAACACTTTAATAATTTTCTTAGTTTGAATTTATTATAAAGGTGTTTTCTTAAAAACAGATTAATAGCTGAAATAATCAAAAAATGTCACCGTTTCTGGAGTATAACCAGTAGAACGTACATTTACAACAGATTAATTTTTGGAGTCAGCCTGATCCAAGATGGTGCTACTGGTAACTGAACTCAAGTAAAAAAAGAATTAATGTAAAAAAAAAAAAAAAGCCATGAACTTTATCTCAAAACTGGACATTTGCACTATGTTATTATTGAAACACATACACAAACAAATAGAGCTATTTTAAAGAAAATTATGACTATTCAAAGGTAGTTAAAGAGTATGTGCTTTATACATTTTGTTTTGCAGACCAGAGCCTACTTGGTGAAAAGGAAAGGAGTACAAAGGTTCTCATTTTGAACCACCAAATCTACTTGGTAGGCAATTCTAAATTTTTAATTTCCTCTAGCTCTTTAAGATTAGAAGAACACAAAAACAATGTGTTTGAGCTATTAGAAGTTAAAAATACATATATATATATATATTATTTGGAATTAAAAATCAAACTTTACATTTAGTCACCATGAGTAAGGACAACCGGTTAAAAACCAATGAAGTCAACATTATGTAAGGTCTTGCATTATTATATGAATATTATTCTCTATAATAAATAAATATAATATAATAATTATAATTTAGGAGAGGAAAAGCTCCTATAAGTTGAGTAGTGACAGCGCTTGTAAAATAAAATACGTATGTTTATCTGAAGGGGATTTTCTAACTTAAGTACTGCTGTATTTATCAGAAAACCTTTAAAAGAAAACAACTTAACTCTCTTGAAAATTTGTTTTGGTGTGTGTCGTCACCCCCCAAAATTTTTTTCTTCTGGAGATACTGTATTGTGACTAATTAACTTTTTGACTGCGATAGAAACATTTTTGGAAAAAAAAAAACCCTAGTAGATTTGGCTGGTTTCTGTTACAGAGTGCAGTCTGATCAAACAAGGAACATGTTTTTACCCGCAGAGTGCTTTTGGGCGTCATGATGACATTGGAGTTTTTGGTATTCTTCACTCCGTTGGTGGAAAGCTCGTTCTCAAAAATCTGTCGCAGGAGCTTGTTGGTGGACATGTCAATCATCTTGATTATGTCGGAACTGACAGCATCTCTGTTCTTTTCCAAAAACCCTTCATCAAGAAACACAAACATTATTTCATTCACGACAGCCTGCATGAGGTAATAACTGTTTCTTATTATCACACATTTGTTTCTGTACCCTTAGTGTCATAGTAAACCAGGCCTGCAAAGTGTCTTATTCCAAACTCTGCATCATGTTCACTTATAGAGTTGATGTAGATTTTGTTTCCATTGTGCTGAATGTTCATTTTGGTCAGCAGAGTGGCGTCTGAACCCTTGGACATAAAAAAAAAAAGGCTGATCAGATGCAGAACAAGCAAAAGCAAGGAGCCATATAAGTCACAACAAGAGTGTAAAGAATGACGACAGCCAGCAGGTGAAGTGTACCTTAGGAAACAGAGTCTCTTCATCAATCAGAGCCAGCACGTTACAGGGTTTCACTGCCAGAAGGTTGAGGATGTTCTGGTTGTCACTATATTTGATGTTGTCCCACACAACGCCCTCTTTCAGGTACTCTTCTTGCTCAATCTTGAAGATGTGGGCCACAAAGAACTGCTGCAGCTTCTCGTTGGCAAAATTAATGCAAAGCTGCTCAAAGCTGTAAAAACAATGGTATTAAAAAGAAAACCATGTGTATCTGTATTAGAATTCTCATAACTACACAGGTATAATGCTGTCAGGCTGTGTGGACCCTCCTGACCTGTTTGTTTGGAAGTTCTCAAAGCCAAATATATCCAGCAGGCCGATGGACAGGTAGGAGGATTTGTGTTTGCTGCTCAGCTTCTCGTAAATGGTGCTGTTGATTTTCCTAACGATCCATGTGAACAGCTTGTTGTAGATCGCCTGTTCAGAAAAAATTAGTTTTTGATGCACATAAATCACTCAAACTACAGAGCAGGACATGAAGCAAGACCATAAATATATACAGTAACTTGCTATGTAATTTTATGAATACAGCTGGTCCAATCTAGGATATTAGCCTCAAGAAAATAAAGCAACAAGCAACCTGATTCTCAAACCCAATGAGACACTTCCTCAACAAATACAACACGCAGCATTTCCTCAGTTTGGATCAGTCACTCAGGTTGGGATCCAACAAGGAAGCAGTTGATTTACAGTCAGTGACTCAGACTCATTACCTTAACGACAGCGTCTCTACAATCAGTGGCCTGTTCGGAGCTCAGGGGTTTGGTCACTTTCTCTCTGTTGGTCATGAAGGAGCGATGGGTCAAACTCGTCGCCATAGACGTTCTCTGGACCTGCAAAACAGACACACGAGAGGTTTAAATACCTATATTAATATGTAGATACTGACTACTGAAGATGTCAAACACAGACCTCCAGCAGCGATGATGCGTTGCTGAAATGCTGAGATTTGGCCACCACGCTGGTTTCCAGGTTGTTTTCAATGGAGGCTGGTTTAACCACATGGCACATTGAAATGGACAAAAACAAACAGACAGAACTGATTTTAGTAAGAAATCCTGGGACTTGAACACAAAATCTAACGTCTGAACATTTTATATACATGTTTACATTATACTTATTGTTCGGCAATAAAAGGAGAGGGAAGATGACTGTTTTTGTTTGTGCCAGTGTGTGCACACACGTTCAATTCAAGACGGTCGCCACAGCTGATCAAAATGAGCAAAAACAGAAATGGCTATGCCTTTTCACTTTTACAGATATTGAGCTAAAATTGAATGTGGTAGAAGCTGAATCATTTCAACATAAACTTGGAGCCTAACATATTGATACTGTATAAATGAGACTGTTTCAAAGTTTGATCAAAACAGCTACAAATTTGCCATTTTTCATCATAAAGATCTTAGTCCAAAACTCTGGCATGAAGGGCTATGGGGGATATAATTCACTTCACAGGTTTTTATTTAATATTTAGTTTTAACTTGTGTGATGATGTTCCACCATCTGTCTTTATTAGACCAACAGAATGAACCAACATGACTCACATCAACTTTAGTTTTCATTTCAAAGCTATTCAGTGATGCTTTCTTTGGCTTCAGGACTAAAAAAGAGTCTTTGGTAGTAAGCATTTAGTTTAGGTGCCAAAACTATTTTCGAATATCCTGTAAAACCTTATTAGAAAGATAATAACAATAAAAAAAAGAATCTAACTCATGATGCGGAGCAGCAAACTGCTCCAACTTCTGCTTTTATGAAAATAAAATGCTGAATTTAGCCTCTTCATTGAAAGCAGCTTGTTTCCCCCACCTTTCTTTTGTTTTTTGGTAAATAAATAAAGACATTTTGTCATTATCCCTTAGCAAAAAGTAGTATATGCAAATATCCATTAAGTATATTATTTTTAAACTAAAAATAAAAGAGCATACATCCAGTTTACTTTTTATGTACTTATCTGAGATATACACTGAAAGAACATTTTCACACAGACCTGTTCATTTATAGTATATTTCAAGATTAAACTAAAGGTATACTTAGTATACTTTCATAAACGTATTGTGGGCCAATTTAGTCCTAGAAGTCTACTTGTTAGTATACTGCTAGTATACTTGTATCTGTGTACATGGTAAATAAACGTACACTTAGGCAAATACACTTTAGTATACTTAATGACATGTACTTACATTAAATATACTTCTTTTTGGTAAGTTTACAAACTTAAAAAGACATTATAACAGTATACTCAATGTATACTTTTTATAAACTAAAAAAGTCCCAATTTAGTACGAACAAATATTAAATCAGTATGAGCTATTGTCCTGTACATTTTGTATGATTCTCTATGATATAAACAAATCCAGTCATCTGCATATAATTACATTGACACACAATAAACTTTTTATTTTATTGCGCGTTTACTGTTGTTTTGGCAACAGTGTGACAGAAAAGACTGTAGAGTGGTTGTTAAATAAACACTTGTGTTGTTGAGAAGTTTTGATATAATAATTTAATGCCTAACTAAATTACACCGTGCAGAGCAAACTCCTGTTCTGATCCTAATCTAAAGACACTCACCTTCAAAGCGAATGTTTCCCAGGTGTAATATGGCTGCCAGCAGCCTGAGGATTTCCTGGAATTGGCTTTCAGAGAAGGTCAACGTTTTCATAGCCGACCGTATACGGGTGAAGTCCTTATTGTCATCTCTGGCTTCGCACACGATGCAGCCACCCTTCAGGAAAACAAAGTTTGTATCATTTGCAGCTAAACCTGTTTAAATATCTTATTGTGTCAGAATAACTAGTACTTGTTCATCACTAATACCTTTGTAAGGAAGTTATATTCCTTGGCATAGCCAAGGCTTAAAGATTTCCTCTCCTCTGGCGTGATTCCTGCCAACATGCAGTAAAATATGTGGTAGTTTCGCTCTTCTAAAGCCTGAGGGTGAAGGAAAAACAGAACAAGGACGTTTGAAATGTTCACATTCTTTCTGTGTTTTCATTGGTGAAGATTCCAACACTAGCCTAATTAATCTAATAATAGACTAATTTAAACCACCCTGCAGCAGATACGATTGGGAGATTTTATTGATTTACTGTGCAGACCCACCCAATTCAGAGATAATGAACAGGATATGTTTGGACAGAGCTGTCTCACCTGATGGCACACGCGGGACTTCTCTAGGAGGTACTGCTCCACCCGAGCTCCTTCAATCACTCCTTCTCTGTTGAAGAAAATCTCAAGGTATTTCCCAAAGCGACTGGAGTTGTCGTTGCGGATTGTTTTTGCGTTACCAAAAGCTGCAAATGACACCATAAGGGGTGATTTCACTTCTTTTTTCGTAATCCATCAGGACATATTAACAACTTTGGGTTTTGCGATTCACATAGATTGGAAGACTCTGGGGTCTAAATGGGTTTAGTACCTTCCAGAACTGGATTAGACTCCAGAATCTGCTTTTCAATCTGCTGTTGGGAGAGCTCTCCGCTGACTGCTGCCAAGTACTGAAGGATGAGTTTGGTGCTTTCTGTCTTCCCCGCTCCAGACTCCCCACTAAATCAAAGACAGGGAACAAATGACTCAAATAGAACCCAAAAATATTAATAACCAGCATATGTTAGACTCTGACCTGATGATGCAACACTGGTTTCTGTGGTGGCGTGTCATATTGAAGTAGCAGCTCTCAGCGATGGCAAAGATGTGCGGGGGCAGTTCTCCAAGCTTTCGCCTGTGATATAACTTCACCTAAAGAACAGCATGAGGCACCTCACTGGTGGTGATCTCAGACTACAGGAATTTATGCTGGATGTTGATCCAAGCCCATGCCTCCATACGCTTACCTGCTCTGTTGAATATATTGGAAATGTCTTGTATGGATTCACTGCAACTAGCACCGAGCCAATGTAGGTC
>NW_013952417.1:1120470-1138851 GCF_001266775.1 Austrofundulus limnaeus | reverse complement strand
AAATAAATCAAAAGTCTAAATCATTTTTTTCACTTATTTACAAAGCATGTTTTTCTTGTGTAATATCTTCTGTAAAACTTTGCAGTTCGTTATTATGCAGATGATACGTAGATTTATATGGAAGTCCTGAAAACCATTTAAACTAGTTTTGCCTGTATTTAAGAGGTGAAATGCACCACTCCTTGATAGATGTCTGGGGACATGTACTTTAAAAACAAATTAATGGGTTTTAGTTAGTAATTCTGTTATTTAAAGCAGCACTACTGTTATTGCAAATTTGTGTGTAAAATTTTACAACTGTTTAAAACCCACAAAACAATGAGCAAATTAGCATTATTGTAGATAACATTTGTTCAAAATACACATTATATTTTAATGTCCATATTCAGATAAAACAACATACACTGATTTAACTGCGTAAATCTGGTTTTACAGCTTTCTTCATTTGGGTTTTCAGGGTCATCCTGATTCCCACATGCTCCCAGCATCCCAACACAAACAAAATGAGCCCACGGCTCTGCCTTAGCCAGTATCTGTTGTACCGTCTGCTGCTGGTTCTGAATCATGCAGCCACACTCCTTACTGGTTCCAGGAAAAGAGACAGTATCACTTTGTTATTGTGGCTTTATTGGCTTCCCTTTAAATATAAAATTTATTTGAAAACTTTTGAAGTTGTGCACAGTTCAACCCATGAATATTTATAGATGAACTTCTCTAATCTTATTCTAACTGAAGCTTTTTAGGTCAGTGATTTCCTAATGTGTTTGCTTTAATTTAAAAAAAAAGGGGTTCCAGCCTAAGCTTTGGGAACCATTTTTTTACATCATTGAAACTGATCATTTTGGATGTTCATTATTTTTTAAATGCTTTTAAATAGATTTACAGCTGTTATTTTGGGTTTTATTCTACAGCACAACTTTAGTTTGATAAATGTGTTTTGTAAACAAAATTAATCTAATCCCTGAATTTATGAATGAATGTGGAAAAAACAACTTATTGTAAAGATGCTGGTATCACTTGATACTTATGGTTGCAAATGTAAAATAAAGTTTGTTTTAATTTTAAAATGAGATAGGAGCAGTACGGGAACAGATTCAAATGCCATTGTTTCTAAATAAAGCTTACGTGTGTAGAGTCTTACATATATGATGCCTTGTCTGTGTCTGATCAACAGGTTCCTCAGGAGGCCAGCCTCCGTCATGTCACCGAGCTTGATCATGTCATCCACCCCCTCCACAGATGTCGGGTGCATGATCCTAAGAGCGGCCTCCTGCTCCTCCTCTATGGACAGACGTCGCTCCTGGTTAAAAGGTGAAAAACAAAAATGCACTCATTTGTTTGACACAACCACTACATATTGCCATTTTGCTCAATAAGCGACAGCGTGTTTACATTTCCCTCGTCGTCCAACAGTAACCTCTGACCCGCTGGAGTTTCTTTGACCCTGGCTCCGATGGGCACCCCAATGTCCGAGTCCACCCAGACCCACTCCCCCTAAAGACAAGGGGAGTTCAAAATTAAACATCTGAGAGCAGGTTTTATTCAGTAGCACTAGCTTCAAGGAATGAAGCATTAAGCAGGAAGTGTGACAAGCAATGTTCTTATCAATAAATCCACAGAACTCTGTTCAACTTTCAGATTTTTTTCATCTTACCTTTCTCAGCATTATGAGACAGTCAATATATTTGCTGCTGCCCTAAAAAAATCCAAATGAGTCATAATTGATAAAAAGGAATGAATGATTTATCTGAATTTTACTTTTAGCCAAGTTGGTACAATTTACATAATTATCAAAGTCCAGTAGGCTATTGTGTTCTGAGTGACATGAATAAAATAATAATAATAGAAGATCTAAAGAATAACAATGACTACTTACCAATCCTTTAGTTTGTGATCTTCATGAAGCCTCCTGACTCGATCTAGTTTAGAATCCAACTCAGTATAAGGAAGAAGGAAACACGTCTCTCCTATGACTGATGGAGATTTTTATGATGCTTTGACTTTGGACTGACTGTGACGAAAAAGAAGTGAAATGTACAGAGGTGAACAGCTGGCTTGCCTTTGTGGACACAGCCTGTGAGTGTAAGCTCATCCCACTGTCATTCTTCAGTTTTCTCAACTTGAAATGAGTGACACCTATAGTTGATCCCCCTATAAGACATACAGCTGCCCTGGACTGATGGGGGGAATGAGCAACACAATCCACAAGAACAATGTTGTAAGATAAACGTCTAATACTGGTTCAGTAAACTACCACAGATTAGTTTATATATTTATGTTATTTAATAGTTTACATAAAGAGTGAATATTTCCCAGAGTTCACTGGGTGTTGTAATGAATTTATGTGCAGCCTTTGGACCCTGCTTGTGTAAATCAGCGGAGACGCAGCTCAGCATCTCACTGTAATAAAGATAAAGCACAGAAGTGAAGGAAGAGGAGTTTCACTCTCAGAAGGCGTCAGTACTGTAGCCGTGCTTCACTCACTCACCTGTCAGGGATAAACTATGTTGAGTTTACCTGGAGCTGTCAGGCTGGATGCTGTGCTTCAAACCTCAGAAGGAAACGTCCTGTACAGTGGTATTTATGGTTCCTGAGTGAGTTTAGTCTTTACAACAGAGCAGGATGGGTGGACAGTACCTGCTGATTACCCTCTGGCGTCAGTGTGTTCAGCCCTGATAAGGTACTCCCTCAGAGGTAGTCCAAGTCAGAAAATAAAAACCACTCGTAATCAATGTAACTGCTCACTTGGTAATGTTCCAAAAGGAAGTGGCTTTATTGCCCGTTGCAGGTGAAAGGGTAATGTCTATATCCGTGTCTGTTGCAAAACATTTGATGAACCAGTAGATGGATTTAAATGAAACTCTCACAAACGTAATGATTATATGTACATCTATAACTGATTAACTTCTGGTTTTAACCTCACTGAAGACGGCTGCCACAGCTAAGCGACCCTAGAAAACCCCAAATGACTGTCAGTTTTTACAGGTACTGAGCTAAAATCTGGTGCAGTAGTAGCTGAGAGTCATCTCCAACTTTACTCCAAGAGCTAATAAAATGTTTGTTTGTAAGACTTTGCCACTAACTATTGGACTCAATGCTGTCCGTTAAGTAGTTATCTAATAAACCACTGAGTGAATTTTTAAGAAACGTTTGGAAAAATATCAGCAGTAATCCAAGATGGCTGCCAGAACTAATGTGCAAACACACTACTGTGCCAGTTTTACACATTGATCTAAAATCTGGTGTGGTCTCAGAGAACACTTCTCACGCATGACCTCATTTACAAGGTTGCACCAAAAGGACTACTACTCCTTTAAGTTTAACTGCTTGCTACAATAAAAAATATACACTGTTTAGCTAAATTCTGACATATTTGTTGTAGTCATATTGACTGTTGTTTTAGTAACAGAGACAAAAGCATTTACAATTTAATTATTTTTTTAAAGAAAGTAAAGGATCGTCGTTCAGTATTTTTCTTTCTGGAAACATCATCAATATTTTAAACATGTAATAAAATCCTTGCTATAATCCACTGTGGCAGTGACGATACTGTTCCACAGCCTTTATCTCTAATAAATCAAAGCCACTCCTTGCCAACTGAGCCTGTTTATCCAACAAGAATAATCATTTTGGAGTAAGACTTGTGTTGTTGAGTAATAATCTGTCATTTGTTCCGCTTCAAATTCCCCTTCAGTTCAACAAGAACTCCACCTAAAGGATGTGTGGAGGTCTTCTCAGGAAAACAAATTGCAGTAAGTGTATTTTTCATAAAGCCTAAAAACACCCGTGTGAACATCTGAGTATAAAGTCCTATGATTATACAGAGGTGGAGACAAATGATAGTCTTTGAAAAAAAAAACCACTTTTAAATCAACCATTAATCTATTCTTTCAAACTAAACTAAAAATTGACATAAAAACTACTTTTTTTGAGCTAGTACCTAAGATTGAAGAACTGAATTAGGTCACTTCATAGAACAAGTTTTAAAAAACGTAAGGTGTCTTAATAAAGTGACAAAATCCTAAAAACAAAATAAAACTTCATGTGGAGCTAGGTCAAAAATAAAATGCTGTCTTCAAGATTTAATGAAGTTAAGCTCATTTGATTAAATTTGGTCTTAAAACATTTTATATTAATGAGGCTAATTTAAAATTAGTGGTCATTAAACTTGACATCTTAACATAAAAGTGAAAAAATAAAACAAAGAACACAAAACAGCTGGAGGCACATTTTCAACCATGAGGTTTGTTTGTATTTTAAATCCACCAAACAGATGAAGCAGCAGTTCAGATTCAAGTCCAGTCACATATTAAATTAAAAGCAACAGGTAAATAAACTTTGTATTCATTGTAAAAGACAGACCAAACAGCTTTGTTTAGACAGCAAAAACATTCAATGAACTACCAGTAGCTCCTCCAGTGAAGGCTGTTTAAATGAAGAAAAATCCTGTGAGCTGCACTAAAAATCTATCAACACACATCCAGCCCTGCCTTCATTCACAGGGCTGCAGAGGAAATCTAAAGAGAAATCCTTTTTAAACACTGTAAACAATCTTTTATTGCAAAATAAAAACTAGGATTACAAGAGTTCGTCAATGAATATGAACCTGTCTGAACTTCCACGGAACAAAAAAATCAGCTTTAAATCTTTGGAAATTTCATTTTTTGATTTCACAAATTAAGCAAAATACCCAGGACTCTTACAGGACAGGAAAAATGAAACAGTCACATCTTCACTCTTTTCATGTTACCTGTGTAACTAAAACAACAGCAACACTTTTTAACATTGCTTTTACTGTTATATTTTTACTTTCTAACCCACTGTGGGTGTGAAATGTTACAGCAGACACAACAAGACTGACAAATGGGTAAAACTGTTTCACACAATCAGCTAAACATAGGTTTTCTCCTCAATGCTAAATCAGGAAGTCAGTTGATGTAAAACTAAAACAAAGTTTAAGAATTAGTTTTCAAACATTAGACTCTGTATTAAAAAAATTATGGCACCTCAAAATGGATCTCATTAAGTCAATAAATCAAAGGCAAAATAATAAAAAGTTCATACCGCTCTGCTTGCAGAGCTGAGCCAAAACCCAAATTTTACACTAAGTTGCAGAAAAATTCTTGTACACTTTGCACATTTTTAAAGAGCTTACACAAGACTTTATATTGCAGCCTTTTAGTTTCTAAAGCAATTCATTGAACACTTTCCAACTTTCTAAAAATAAGAATAAAACAAATGTCTATTTGGGTACAAATGTTGCTTTGCACCTTAAGAAAACTCCCTTTAAAATGATCTGAAGAAAAGAAGAGTGCTGTGATAAATTAGGACTTTTGCAGGGAGTTGGTTGAAAAGGTATACATACAACAGTTTAATACCAATGTTACCCTACATTTAGTAAAGATTTAATTGCTGTCAGTAAACAGAGGAGAATGCACAACTCCAAGCTTGCATCAAAGTGTTTGTTCTAGTACCCTCTGCACTCTGGCTTCTTTAGTACTGCACTGTATTTCAGAGGTGAACTGTCTGCTTTGAGCTGCACCTGCACCAATGAGAAGACTGAAATGATCTGGGGAAAAAAGAAACAAGAGATTCTGATTATTTTTGGTGCTTTACAGCCTGTGTGGCTGTGCACAGCAAGCTGGTTGATGGTCAAGAAACTGGTACATTTGTTAGGTTTTTATCTTACACAAAACTGTAACAGTTGATCAATCACATGTTAGCAGTACTGGGTTTAATTAGACCGTGTCTCAAACTGTTAGATGTTTTTAAAGGATAAATAAAATGTTTGCAGGTCTCACCTGTTCTACAGGGGCATTTTCTGTGTTATCTGATTTCCACACCAGCCTGAGCTCAGATTTCTTCCCCACCTTACGATGGTGGAATGAGACCAAGTCTGCAATGAGCTACAAACAGAAAACAAAAAGTTTTAAACTTAAAGAAACATATATTACTGCATCACTGGTTTATTTATTTCACTTTTTTGTGCTCTTGACTGATCTACTTATGTTTTTGTAGGATGACTGCAGAGTTTAAAGTTATTGATAACAACACAATCATGAACTCAAACTGAACCTTTCAGTTTACTATGAAGCTGGAAAATCTGAAAATGTTTTCGATGAGCTGATGGAGCTGACCTTGCAGTAGATGCGTTTCTGTACACCATATTGGAGTACGAGCACATCAAAGGATTTATCCAGAACCCCCATTACCATGGCCTCAGAATCCAGCGGTCCACACTCCTTGTGAGACAAACAAGCAAAAGGCATAAAAAACATAGATTTAACATTAAGAAAATAAGATGAAACATCAACAACCTGACAACAAGGTTCTAAAATAAATAAACTGTCAACATTCGCAAATTGTTGAGTAGATGTCACAATGACTGATTTGTTTCTTGTGCTGAGATGAGTTTTGTGATATTTGCTCACCTTTACAAACACTGCAAAGAAAAGATCCGAGCTGAGCTCATGGACTCTCTTGGCATTAGTCTTCTTGTCATTACAGTGTGATGCCACCTTTTGAACTTCCACCATTGAAAGGCTTAAACGAGGCCCGCACTCTGTGTGCAAACATCCAGAAGACATGTATGATTATTAACATGACAGAGGAGGAAACAAGGACAAAGTTATAGAAAATACAGCAGCAGTCTTTGGAACAAAAAAACTGTCATTTGTTTGAAATGCATATTTTGTGTGTCTGACAGAGAGGCCTGTGTAGAAACAATACATACTGAGCGAAGCTGCAAGCAGCCGGTGCACAATGATGTCAGGATATCGTCGGATGGGTGATGTGAAGTGTGTGTACAGAGGAACGTTAAGGGCGTAGTGCTTAAAATGCTCTTCCTCCTTTTTTACACCTGAGCAGAAGTACATCGCCATCTGACACAAAACCAGATAAAATATTCAAGTTATTACTGGGCAAATTTCATGCTCAAACAGTGGGAGATGTTCAGGTTCTGACGTAAAGTTCTTTAGTTATACAGCACTTTCATAAGAGCCTGGTGGAAAACAAAATTAATTAATTTAGAGGTGACATTATAGCAATGTTCAAACAGACAAGCATGAAACTGAAGAGATTTCTGACCTGCATGGGTCTGGAGCACATGTTGGTGAGGACTTCTTTTCTGGCTCTGGAATACTCATCATCACCAACAACAGTGTTGAGACTCTTCTGCTCGTTGGACAAGTAGAAATGACAATTTGTTCATTAACAACTGAGCTTTGGATCTGACCAACGAGTCTGGTGGTTTATGTAAGAAATGTTTCATTTGTGTTTTTAATTTTTGATAAAGTATGTCAAACATGTTTTCTTGGGGTCATTAGTGTGCAGTTTAGAGTAATTCCATTGCCTCCATTTTTTTTCCAGCAGCTATTTTGGAAATCTAAAATGGTTGTCCCTTAAAATAGATTGTGATGGTCACCACTGGATCCTCTGTAATTTAAAACATGAGTTTAGACATCAAGGTCATGACTATGTGGCATAGAAAAAAGGTTAGATGGCCAAATGTGTATTTTGGTGGCCATTTTGAAAATCCAAGATAGTTGTCATCTAAGATGAATTTTGGTGGTCACAACTGGATCCTTTATACTTGAAAACATGAGTTTAGACACCAAGATCATGGCTTTGTGCAGACTAAGTTAGATGACAAAATGGGAATTCTGGCAGCCATTTGGAAAAGTGTCCCATAAAATCCAAAAAAAAAAAAAAAAAAAAAAAAAAAAAAAAAAAAAAAAAAAACCAAATGGAGCCAATGGAATTACTCTTAAGTACACTCTAACACTTCCAGTAAACTAAACACAAATGTAGAAAATCAACTAGGTCATGTAACCAACATCTCTAACTATGTTTCACTTCTGTTTCAGGACAAGGCAAAGGGTTGAAAACTAACCTATAAAAACAACCTTGAAACTTCAGACACAAACAGCTAAGATAATGAAGTCATTTAACCGTTACAGGTACTGACATGTAGCGCTCCTGCAGAGGAAAAGTCTACGTTGATTCCCAGCTGGTTGCACAGCTCCTGTAGCTCATCCAGCATCTTGACTTTGGGAGGTGGGTGGCATCGCAGCAGAGCCAGCTCAGGGAATTTTTTGTAAATGTGGTGCGCAGTGGCAATGTTAGCCAGCAGCATGAACTCCTCCACCAACCTGAGGAGAAGGTTTACAATACAATCATGGACAGGATTTAAGAAGTGAAATTTAACATCAGATTTTATGCAGAAAGAAGTTTTCATAAAAGTCAGTTTCAGGGGAAAAATGACTCACTTGTTACTGTCTTTGTACTGGTAAATATAGCAGCCTTGAGGCATCATTGTCTCTTTGTCTAACGTGAAAGAGAGTTTTAGCTGAAACAAACAAATTATATTAGATTTAAAAAAGACAAAAGCAAATTGAAACAAGAAATCAGTTAAATTTAAATTAAAGTGAAGTTTTTTCTTTTAAAATCTCTTCCAAAAGGAAGTTGACAGCCTGCCTACTATTTATAACTCAATATAAAACAAAATAATCACATTACAAGCAGCATTGTCACATTTTGGTATTCTGAAATATAGACATACAAATTTTATCAATTGCCCAGAGTGTAGACCTTTATTTCAATTTTTTTAATATGACTTGTGACGCTTTTCTATAATGCTGCAATTTTGTAGTTACTCAAAATAAATATCTACTACAGTGCATGTAAAGCAGGGCTATTTCACTGGTGATCTGTGGGTGACTTCAGTCCAGCTTGCCATTGAGTTTATAAAAAATTTAAAATAAATATGGATATATTTTTTACTTCATGTAATACAAAAATGGATTTTTAATAAATTTTAGATTTAAAAATTAATTACTCAACACAGCAAAATAAACCATTTTAAAAGGTAAAGATGATAATACTCGTTCTTTTACATGCAGTGCTTCCTTTATCATTATCAAGCAGGCGGGCCCATTAAAATTTAGTGTGGAAGCAAACAATTAGTCAAAATTTACTCCTGTGTAAAATGTCCTGATGTATCTCAGTAAACCAGGTAAAAAATCAAAAAGAAAAAAATTGTATAGGTCTTCTGGACGGGTTCTTCTCTAATGAAACGTTTCGTCTCTCCTCCAAGAGACTTCTTCAGTGTGATAGTTTCAGGCAAAATTGTGTATGTGTATAATACAACCCAAAACTTTATAGATGATTTTTGGAGTTACATTTTTCACATTATACAGGCAAAAACAATTCAAGCTCAGATTTGTTGTGTAATGATTGCAGATAAAAAGAAAGCCTTGTTTGAAATGTTAAACTTACTGGTCCAGAAGAAGTTGAACAAAAATCAATGTGTCTGAATGCTGAGCTCTTCCTTTATGGCACTTCACCACCCTGCTTGATTTCCAATATTTATTTTTGACAGTTGTCCTATTTGTTCCCTTTTGTTTCGGGTTAAGCAGATTTATTTTTGTATTTCCACTGAAACATCATCTCTAAAATGCTACACCTGTTTGATTCCACCATATTCGTTTACCTACAGACTACAGCCTGCATAATGAAAAGCATTCAGGTGACTCAAGCCTTCAGTTGGTTTATGGTGAATTCATCTGAGTGTGTATCTTCATTTCAGAATTTAAAAAAAAAAACTACCAATGTTTGGAAAATTACTGGAGTAAAGCATTTCAAACTGCCTCATAAGTAGCTTTAAGCCTGGTAAAGCAAAAATTTCTTGACACCATCAGACCAACCTGGTCGAGTCTGAGGGCTCCACCGGAGAAACGTTGAGCTCGAAGGTTCTTGGCAATAGAGTGCAGGTTGAGAACAGCCTGGTGGATTTCATCAATAGGATGCCCAGGGTCCATAGGTGGGAGCTCATCAGCAGAGAACAACTTCTCAGGGGCTTCGATCATGCTCTGAGCGTGGTCATAGCTCAGCTTCACACAAGAGCGAATGACTGATCGACCAAACCATTCGCTCAGGATCTAACAAAAACATCTGTAAATTAGATACTGCGAAACAAGAAAAACAGCAGGTTTTCCCTCTAAATGTCATCACTATAGTAAATCTCATCTTAACGTATGACTCAGGCTGAACTGTACCAGTCCAGGGTATACACAAAAATTCTTGAGTTACGGTATTAAACTTTTTAATACCTTTTTTATACCATCTCGATGCTTTTTAATACCAAGCTACAATTGTAGCAACAACCTCTTGAACCTACAGTTAAAAGTTAGAATTACTTCTTTGCCTCAATAGAATCACTGATCTATATACAATTATTTGTTATTTAACCCTAGAACATGACAAAAAAGTGATTTCATTATTATGTGAACAAGGAGCACACACCCTTTCTCCAGTGCTATCAGCCTGGAGAAATGCTCCAGGCTGCTCTCGCACACCCCAGGAACAAAAAAATAATAAAAATAATAAAAAAAATAATCGTGACGTCCATCTGTTTTTTAAAGATGTATTAAAACTTATCCTAACTTTACCTTCACAATCAAAACCTTTTTGTCTTCATATACATGATAATACCAGAATATTACTATAAAAGGACAACTGTAAACACATTATCAATCAAGCACATTAAAAAAATTGCAGTTTTAAAGTTATTTCATACTAAGCAGATGTGATATATTTTTCAAATATCATCTTTTGAATTTAACACAACTGCAAAATCACCCATCCTGTGTCAACCTTTATCTCCTTTATGACGTTTATTACTTTTTAATGGTGTTAACTTTTGCGTATTTGACTTACTACCTTTTAATACTTTTTACAACCCCGTGGACACCTTGTAGTCACGTTTTACATGAACATACCTTTCCTTCAGGAGTGATTTTCCAAATGACAGAGAACGTGAGCCTATCAGCCTGAGGATTCAGACTGCACAGCTCCTCACACAGCAGCCTTGGCAACATGGGAACCACCTTAAGAATAGTAATGAATTAGCAAACTAATATAGCTGAGAGGTTTAATTACAGAGTCAGATACAGATAAAGACAGTGAAAAATTATGCCTAAAGCTGGTTTGACTCTAGGTGTTAAAACTCACCTTTTGAACTAGGTACACACTTGTAGCTCGTTGGCTGGCGACAGAATCCAGAGCACTGTCCTGCTCCACAAAATAACTCACGTCAGCGATGTGAACACCAACTTCAAAGTTGCCTGAGATAAAAACAATATGTTAGTACAAAATACTTTTACAATAAAAAAACGTGAGAAAAAAAAACACATTCATAACAAAGATTTGGAAAAACAGCAAAGCAGTTTACCATCTGGGAGTTGTTTACAGGACAAGGCATCGTCAAGATCTCTGGCAGTTGTAGGGTCAATAGTAAAGATGCACTCCTCCCTAAACATCATAAACATTACTTTGTGAAATTACTGTATTTATTTGTGTATAATACTAGGCCTGTCGCGATAGTCAATAAATCAATTAATTACACGATAAATTTTTTTGAGGTCGGTAAAAAAAATGAGGACGATAAGTTTCATTTTCCTGCTTGTTTGTTTACTTCCTCTCTCTCCCTCTCTGTGCTCCGCTGCACATGGGCTCAGCTGACTCCTCCCCTCCTGTTTTCTTAGTGTCGGGAGGAGTGAACTCTCGCGTTAGCGTGAGAGCTCGTAGCAATAACAAACTAAAGAAACGTTTCAAAGCAGAACGCGGCTGCTGCAGTGTCGGAGCACTAGAGCCTGAATTATGAGACAGAGAGAGAGACCCAAAAAACCTGTAGCTGTCCCAACAACTCATGAGGAAAACTGAACTGTCTGATTTCCTCCCCACACAGTGCTCTGCTTGTCTCCTCACTTACTGTCCCCTCCTCACACACACACAGACACGTTTGTTCTTCTATCCTCATGGGGACTTTGCATTGACTTTTATTCATTTACCAGTATTTTCTATTACAATTTGACCCTAAACCTAGCCTAAACTTTACATGGGATGTGAACTGGGCTTATGTCCCCATAAGAAACAGTGGGTCCTCACCAGGCTGTGTAGTTTGCTTCATCTCTAAAGAGATGCTGCTCTTTAATATTGTCTATTTACCATCTTAGTTGTGTGTGTGGTGTTTAATTTATATTTTGTTGTTCTTTAGTTTTTTTTTAATTCAAGTGCATTTTTTGTTAGAGACTGAGAGTCCATTTTGTTAAACATTCTTTAAAAATTAAAGTTTATTGATTTATTACACTTACATATTACGCTTTTATAATTATTAGTTGTAAAATGGTCACCAGGCAATATTATCGCTTATCGCAATAATTTGTGAGACAATTAATCGCCCAGCAAAATTTGTTATCGTGACAGGCCTATATAATACGGTCTCATGTATAATACGACCCCCCCTTTTTTTTTTTAGCTTAAAAAGCATAAAAAATTTAATCCCCAAACTACTTCCAATTTCATAGATTTCAAGATTTTTCAGCCTTTGCAGTCTTTATACATATCAGTAAAATGATCGTTGGACTGTTCTTTTATTTTAACAACATATGTACTAAAAGGTATTTTGACAACAAATATATATCAGCTGTAGCAGCATCATATGAATTCTGGCATTTTACACATAGTCCACCAGGATGATCCAACACAAAAGTCAGAGAGTTCACATGAGATTTGGGCCATCTTCTGGGGGAAAAGCAGATTATTTCCTACTCGCGAGCACCCCCTCTGCTGAGGAAACTTTTCAGGGATACAAACTTTTTCAGAACACCGGTAGAAGGCAGCCATTACAGATGAACATGTTTGTTGTTGTTCCAGGAGCGGCTCGGTCACACGCTAATGTCATTAGTTTATCATTACTGAGCTGCAGGACTGCTTTTCCCCCTTTTCACATCATGTCGCCTGCTTGGATCTGTTATTATCTCGTTCTGAAGAACGGAGGAGTGTCAGAGGTAAGCTTGTTTCAACAGCTTTTTACGACGCGGTCTAATTTCCGGACTGAGGCATTTTGTGAATGAAGCTGATATTTCAGTTAAAATACATAAGTAAAAATATTTATCYGAGTATAGTACTACCCSCCAACTTTATGGATGATTTTATGGATTTGATTTTACGTATTATACTTGAATAAATACGGTAGCTGCAGAGTCAGGAGTAAAATGTGAACTGAAAGAGACGTTAAAGTCTAACCTAAGGTCTCTCCTCTTCCTGATCTCCTCTGGCGGAATGGTCCAGGGTAAGTTCTTAGGAAGACAGTCCAACACCTCCTCTGAGAACTCGGAGAAATCAACATCATACTCCATCAGGAGGCCCTCTGTCTCTGGCTCGATTTCTCCAGCTTGGCCCAGTGACTTCGCAAGTTGGCTGAAAGATAACATCAGTAGGATAAAACATCTGTCAAACCACAACAAATGATTCTAACGCAACACTCACCCTTCTGCAAAGTTGCTATTGACCGCCCAATTGGTGACCCGACAGATGAACAAGGTGCTGGTGTAGTCAGCTGGACGGGAACTGAAGTCTTGGGGACAGTCACTTAAAGGAACATTAATCCGTGGCACCCGGTGGTCTACAGGAGAGAACCAGGCAAAGGGCTTGTCTGGTAGGAACTTCAGGAAGCCAGTCACAGCTCGGGAGTGCTTCTTCTCAACAATGTACACCACCTGATGAACAGGACAACTCTGAAATCTGTCCTTTACAACACATCAGTCATGCAATAAGAAACAAAAATTATCTACTAAATAGAGGCAGGAAAAAGTCAACTGACTTCACATCACTAAGTGTACTAACAATTATAATAAAAGATAGGCTCCTGTGAAGATGGGGCCTGAAATTCACTTTTGAAACTGAGGGGAAATTGCCCCTTACATGTTTCAGAGTGGGGGGATTTATACATTTTGGGGGAGATTATCACTTATGAGCATGATTACAGGTCCATATATGTGGTTTTCATTTGCCTCCTCCTGCCTTCCTAGCTGTTATCTCTGCTGCTCTCTCATCTCTCTCCCTGTTTGAGAGGCTCTTTCAAAAGTCAGTGTCTCTAAATGGGCGAACAGCCCAATCCGTGTTGACGTTGTCTGGCAGTTCAGAAGTCACCAACAGAGACGATCTCTTACATGCTTAAAAAGTGTGGATAAAACACCCATTTGTAACATTTATTCAAAACCACTGTGAAAATAATTTGTTTTCCTACATTTTAATGCAGGAAAAGTCTCAGTCTCTACCAACCAAGGTGGTCAGAACAAACATCAGTGTGAAAACAGTCCGATGCAAACGTCCAAGTTATCACACATCGTTATCATTTATTGTATGCAGGAATTTCCTGCATTATAAAGACTGGATTTGTGGGGATCGATCATATAATGCTCAATACCTGCAATGATTTTCATGCCCTGACATTAGATAAATATTAGTTTGCAGGACCGAGTCACTCAAAATATCAAACTGTTTATTATACAACAGAAAAATTAATATCCAAGCATGCCTTCGGTTAGGGATTTTTGGGGAAACATTTGAGGGAAAAAGAACTAAAGCTCACCTTAGCAGTCTTTTGTAGGGTTCCTCCATTGGCTTGTGATGTTGAAGAGTCTTCCAAAGGTTTCCCTAATTTCACACAAAAAATATTGAATGCAGCCTTTCACATTAACTACGTAGCTTGCTACTTTCACTGTCACTTTTCAGTACCTGCATTACTGATTAAGGTGTTCTGACATTTGCTGACCAGTTCAACCACTTCACTAGACTTGTCGTCCACAGCAACACTGGGACTCAGAGCGCACTCTGTCTTCTTCTGAGCTGCTTGCTGCAACTGGTCCATCTGGGTCTCGGACTCACTGCCACCTTCACAGTCAGTATCAGACTTGACCTAAAGATAGAAGATTTCATTCGTAATCAGGACACTCACAGATCATTTGTTTTACTGCTTGCTGGAAAACAAGTCTTCTAAATTCATTTTTTATGTATCTTTAAATAAGCATTGTGGGGTTGTTTGATTCATGAAAGATAAAACACAGATGACAGGCTTTCAAGTAAATATGAGTTTAATCCCAAATAATGGCATCATTGTATTTAGCTGTGATTACTTGTAATTACGCTTATTTCATTTAGAATCCATTGAAAACCTTTTGAGACAAAGTATTTTAAAAAATATCAACCTACAGTACCAATGGGCTGTTACCACTGTACTTTTATGAAGTGGTATTGTGGATAATGAGACTATGAGCCGTTTTCAGTTGAGGAATGTGGTGTGTGTGGACCAGGGTTATTACAGTTAACTAAAACTAACTAAATAGCGAAAACTGAAATTGAAAAAACATTTTAGTTAACTAAAATAAACAAAAACTGTAATAAAATGAAAAAAAAAATGCTAATTAAAACTGTATAATCTTTTTACAAAACTAACTAAAACTGAAATTATAGATAGAATATCCTTAGTTTTACTGTTTGTCCTTTTTTTTTCTTTTTTTTTTCGTATTAGCTGTGGGCAGCTTACAGCACCTCATGGTCCGTAACAACACTTGTTTACAATCAGCTGCTGCTCAGCATCATCTNGTATATTTTTGAACGAGTTACAAAAAAAAAACACATTAAGGCACTTTCCATATAATAAAAATTTATATTTTTTGTTTCAGTCCTACATTTGTTTAAAATCATCTTTATTGCTTGTAATCTCATTTTGTCCGTATTTCACTTTAAAAACATAAAAATACAAAAGTATTTAGGTTATTGGTGTAATTGGTAAAATTGATAAAATTGAAACAAATGAGAGAAATCCCAACAGGATTTAAAAGCTTGAGTCGAAATGCATTCTGGGAAATGTAGTTCTGACTGAACCCGCTGTTCTGATTGGCCGCAGCGTGACCTTTTACGTGTCACGTGGTTTAAAATCTTCAGCAGGGTGGCGCGGAAACTTGTCCCACCACTATCGCGCAGCTAAACCCGGATTTTTAAAAGTTTTGTTTACATTTGCGACCATTGTTCTGCGGGTAAGTCACTTGTGCTGTTAACGTGTTTTTGCTTTTTGTGTCGTAATGACACGTGCGCAACAATTTGCTCTGTTTTACTGCTTTGGCCTTACTACGAAAAAATGTAAATGAAACCCGTCGTTTTTATCAGCTAAACATACACTGAAAGTTAATTGTGTGTCTTGTAATGACACGGCTGCTTGACTAACAACTACCTTATTTGTTTATCAGTAAAATGAGTGTGTTGGAGGTGAAGTTCATCGGGGACGGAGATGTTTTGGATCACATCGTGGACAAACAGGAGGGTATGAGCCCTACTTTTATTTCTGAAATGTTCCAGAGCATATTTGTCCCTTCGGTGTGTTTCTGACCTTCTGTTTGTTTGTGCTTTTATTTTGAAAAGGTGTGCAGAGCAGCGCTGGCTCTGTGCAGAAGATGGTGAAGTTTAAGAGGCCGGCAGGACTGCAGGGCTGCAGAGAGGACGCAGAACTGAATCCTGACGAAAGCGGTGTCTTTGATGAGCAAAATTATATCCAAGCTTTGGGAGCAGAAAGCACTGAAGGTATCCCACATGTCTGCTCTATCACTGGGGATGACACAATCATATGCATGCTGGTTTTAGTTCTGGGTTTTGGTTCAGTCTTCCCACCTGCTTTTTTGCCACACAGGCAGCCTTAGAGGTTTTTATTTAATGAAGTTTAGTTTGAGTTTATCTACAGACAGCAGGTTGGCTCAGTTGGAAGCAGGGTTATTATAGTTAACTAAAACTAACTAAATAATAAAAACTGAAATTGAAAGAACATTTTGGTTAACTAAAATAACTGTAGTAAAATGAAGAAAAAAAGAAATACCTAAGTAAAACTGTTTAATCCTTTTACAAAACTAATTGAAATTATAGATGGAATATCCTTAGTTTTAGTGTTTGTCCATTTATTTCTTTTTTTTTTTTTCATATTAGCTGTGGGCAGTTTACAGCACCTCATGGTCCGTAACAACACTTGTTTACAATCAGCTGCTGCTCAGCATCGTCTGCTAAATGACGACAGTAACAGTTGGGAGAAAGCGTCCACTTTAGGATTTATTTAAAAATGACTGCGAGAAAAATCAAAGCAAGTGTCTTGTAGTGGAAACAGGTGATAAAACAGGTGGAATACTTCTCAAGGGAAAAACTGTATGAATTAAGCTCTCACAAGATGGCTAACTATGACTATCTTGACACACTAGCTTCTCTCAGTAGCTCTTGTGAAAAACAAACAACAGGTATCCCCGGGTTAGAGACAACTATTATCATCATCCTAAAATAATCGTCCAAATCATCAGTTGGCTAAATTGAGTTACGTAATTATTTTAGGAAGGTGTTGCTATAATGGACTGTTTTAACTAGTGATCAAATAGCTGTTAGTTGACTCACAGGAACATCACAAGCTTGAAGATGCATTGGCAAAAAAACTAGAAAAAACTAATACTAGAACTAATAAAAACTAAACTAAAACTAAGCATTAAAAATGCAATAATAACTAATAAAAACTAGCAAATCCACTGTCAAAACTAATTAAAACAAACTGATTAATAGAAAAAAGTCACAACAAAATAAAACTAAACTATAAAGAAAAATCCAAAACTATTATAACCTTGGTGTGGACAACAGGGATTTTATACCTTATAATATACATGTTATTCATCATATTTAGGAAGTCTGAAGCAGAAATAAAGACTTGATGGAATTTTTTTACATTTGTCTTTGTTCATCAATGCAGAGTTTGCAACAGAATTCAGTTTATAAGCTACAGGTAAAACACAAGGATAATAACATATGATTAACCAGCTGGATGCTGGAGAGTCATGTTTAACCAATCAGTGCCAAAAGTGAAGCACACAATGCTATCAGTGAAAGTCACAGACACAACAGGGTGGTGTAGTGTTCTGAAGTGCTCAGCTTATTTAGTATGTCTTTGGGTGAAAACTAAACTCACTGATTCAAAGACTAAAGTGCATTTTCTACGACAGTGTATTAAGGTCACTTTGCAGATAAAAAACAGGAGGGCAAATCTCTGTCAAAAAACTCTGATGTAAGCGGTAAGAGAATTAAAGAGACTGAAGCAACAGGAGCAATCAAAATAATCATGGAGCCCAAAGAGAAAAATTATTATATATAAAAATTATTTCAAAACTCTATGCAGCCTTCCAGTATCACCGTCAATTTCCCAAACATGTGGTGACTCCTTCTGTTTCGGTAAATCACACACATGGTTTTAAATATTCAAGTCAGTATAGGATAATCAATGCCAGGTTTGAAGTGTCTCTGTGTTTTAGTTTTTTTACAGCAGATTAAATATGCTCAAGGTAGTGAAAACATTGGTGCTATTGCCCTTCAGCCATTCCTGAAAACTTCTGTTTTTTCCTCATAAATTTACGAGTTCTTTTCTTGTAAATTTCAGACTTTACGGAGTCAGAACAGTATTTATTTAAATATTGAAAATTTCTGCCTTTATGGAAATTTCTGTGTGTGTGTGTGGGGGGG
>NW_013952417.1:1116248-1119125 GCF_001266775.1 Austrofundulus limnaeus | reverse complement strand
CACACACACACATATAAAATGTGTTTGTTGATGCTTATAAATAAGTGTTTACCTTCCACTGCTCCCGCGGTAGCATTCGAACCACTACTATGTCTCCATTGAATGCTCTGTTGCGAGCAACAACACCATCCAGGAAAATATCATGTTTGTCATCCTATGAAAATGAAATTAAGAAATAAGTTTTCTATTGGTCTTTAATGATTCAAACAATTTTAACAAGATGGATTTGAACAAGACATTTATTTTACAAACACTTGTAAGCTGGGTTTAGACTAAGGCTTTGAAAATATTTTGTATTCGCTTACAGGAGAGGGAATGAAAGCTTCGGTGTAATTCTTAGGATTGATTCTTAATTGTCCCTGCAGAGAAAAACACAAAATAATCAATGTATAAATATTAATTCAACAATGATAAAGCATTATGTAGAGATATTTTGCATAGCAAAAGCCTTCTATGGCCTAGTAACACATTAACTGTTCACACAAGGACACATAAAGATCATGTTTCAGTGTTTGGATCATACCTGAAGGAGCTCCCCTCTTTTGAGACCCTGGGAAACCTCCTCAAAGCTCATGTAGGTTTCAAATACCTGTTTCTTTGTTTTATTCTCTCCTTTGTTGTTAGCCTGAGAATTTGTTTTTGAAGCTGGAAAAGATAAAAGTCAGTGGATTAATGAGCATGTGCAGAGTTTTAAACCATCTCATAAATGTATATACTTTTGTTGTTATGAGAATAATGATAAAAAAAGCAGTCCTCTGTAACTGACCTGGTGGTGGCTGAAGTTTCTTGTCTTTATTGTGAAGGGGTTTGGGCCTTGATGTCTGCTGATCAACCCCACAATTTAATTTAGTTTTAGCCGCTCTGCATTGCTCGCCTTCGGGGTGTTCTGCTTTGTTCTTCAACTTCTTCATCTTTTCTTGCTCCTGTGTTTTTGTACTAACTTTCACTGGGGACTGGGATAACTCAACAAATGCCTCAGCCTCTTTGGAGGCAACAATACTGTTAGAAACCTCTTTTTTCCTTTGCTGCTTCTGATATTTCTTCGTGCTGATCGCTTTTGAAGGACCAATCTCCTCTCCGGACTCAATATCTCCGTCCTGACTAGTGGCGGTGTCCCTTCTCTGTCCTCGTCGCTGCAGCTCAGACACACCTTGCTTCCTTTCACACTCCTGCTGAACATCACGAGCACTTATTTTCTCCATGTATAAATACAACGAACTCTCCTCTCTTTTGTTGTTCAAAGAGGATGGAGAGAAGTCACCTGGATCACAAACATTCATAAGCATTTGGTCCTTTTTTGGTTGTGTTTTATTAGGCCTACAGCTATGGGCTTGCACCACTGGGTTGAAAGCATTTCCTCCTTGTTGGGATGACAAATGCGCTGCATATTCTTCAAGATACAACGTGAACTTACTACTGCGGTGCTGGCTGAGGAGCCTGGCATATGCAGTTTTTTGTGGAGAGGCGCTCGACTGGTTCTGATTGCGTTTGGCCTCTCGATTTAGGTTTGTTTTCTTGGACTGCTGAGGGGAATCCATGAAACAACCTTTAAAAGCCTTTTCTCTGTCAAGACAAAATAATAAAACAAAAGAAAGAAAGCAAAAACAACAGTGAAAAGGCCAGATTCTAATAACAAGAAGTTACTGGAAACAGGAAGCGTCACTACTCACCCTACTAAAAAAACCAGAATACTGTATAAGCTGGATACACAGTTATGAAAATATGGATAATTTATGTTGTTACATCTCTTCTTCTGTGTAGCTTTGCATTTTCTTACTTATCTGCCACAGCTTGATAATTAGTTTAGGCATTTTTGTCATCTTACACCACTTTTTAATTTGATTGCCTACATTCAGTATATGTCCACATGCATCACTTAGTTATTTCTACCATTGTCTAATGTGCTTAATCTGTGTTTATTGTGTCTCGATTGGTCTTGTCTAATGTGACATACTGAATATCATTGCTGCTTTTCAACTTATCGTTTCTTGTTGCTGATCAGTGCTTGTAGTTCTTGTACTCCACATGCTAATTTGGTCCCGGGTAAAGAAAAAACTTCAAATCAAAATGGTGTTAATACAGTTAACTATTATCACACAACTTGTATCAAATGAAAGCATCTCGCTGGCTTAAATAGCATCTTTAAGTTCTATTGTATTTGTTGATTTACCACTTCAAACCATAAAAACATAAAAGAATAACCCTCAAAAAATTTACGACTACTAAAATGTCCGTTAATTTCACGGATCATTCATTTTTCAGGTTTAATCAGTACATGGTTAGTTTGGTTAATTTAATAAATATATACACAGCACACCTATTATAAATGGATAACACAAGAAAGGGAAAACACTTGTTTCCATTGTGGGACAAAGTACAACAGTTAAATTAGCATTAGCTAAGAATTAGCTTAGCTACTCTCAACGAAAAGCAACACTTTCACTGACGGCTTTTCTGTCACACAAAATACGACACACTTTATGATAAACAACTAGTAAATAAAAGTAAAAAGTGTCATAGATTACCAAATGGGTGACGTTTTCCAATACGACGGTAAGTTTCGTTACGCTAATTATTGCTAACAGAAGGAACGGCTACTTCCTGTTCTTCTTCTTCTTTTTCTTGTCAGATCGCAGTTTGGAGGCGCATACCGCCACCTACTGTACATGAGTGTGTAACTTCACAGCATCCACCTAATAAATTCTGTTTTAATTTGATATTTTGTAAATATAAAAACAACGCTTTTCTGATAATACTGATTTCCTCTTTGTTCTCATCTGTTCACAAAGTTCCTTTTAAACTCCATTCTCCTCCTGCTTCTCTAATTTTTACATTCAGCCTCTCTCTTTCAGCTGCATATACAGTATATATATATAT
>NW_013952417.1:1108915-1110118 GCF_001266775.1 Austrofundulus limnaeus | reverse complement strand
AACAAACAAACAAACAAACAAACAAACAAACAAACAAACAAACAAACAAACAAACAAACAAACAAACAAACAAACAAACAAACAAACAAACACAGGTATTAACAGATTTAATCAAACTGCACCTCCCCTAACAGTGGCATGCATGCATTAAAGAACCTTCCAGAGAGCAAAGTGTGGGTGGAAAATGGCTGCTACTTCAGCCTCTCTAAGTGTTGCAGTTGTACGGACCCAAGTTAAAGCATGCACACGAAGCACCGACTGCCCATCAAATATTCATCAGAGCACTAGAGGCAGGGCAGCTTGTAAAAGAAGATGAAATAGGATGCAGGAGCTGTCACTTTGTGTAGCGTCTCATCTTTTTTTTTTTGCTCCAATGCAATCTTCAGCATGCATCCTGTGTTGGAAGTTGGCTGGGTGGTGCGAGGTCGCTGAAGTACATCTGTAAAATGACTACAAGTTATAACACAAACAGCAGATTTGAAAAATACTTCCAAATCAGCATTATTTCTTCTGTTTTCAGTTACCTTCCTTTCCATGAAGTGCTGTCTTTTGACATCCTTTTGCATGTAGACATGATGACGGTGCCATACGATGTGAGACCAGACAGGCAGAAATGTCCTCACTGCTGTTTGCAGCGCATGGAACCAGAGAGAGCTCTGCACCATCACCTTCCAGTGTCATGGCAACGGCCTGCGAGTCACCCTGGGCGAGCTGCACTCTCAACGCCCATTAAGTCAGGAGCTGACTTCAGATCAGCCCTGGAGAGTGACTGATGACATGTGTGCACACAGGAAAAACACAAAGGGGAAATACTACACTTTTTAGGATTTTTGCGATCAGTGGCAAACACACTCATGAAGAGCAATGATGATGATGATGATGATGATGATGATCATCATCATCATCATCATCCTCCTCCTCCTCCTCCTGATGAAATTATTGGGGTTTAGGTTTATATACTGATTTTAATTATATACACATGGTATAGTCTTATGATAGAACTGTAAAGATTGTTAAATGTGACTGTTTTGCTTAACTTGATGATTTTATATTAACAGGTACATGCCTGAAAACAAATTTAACACATAACTGAACTCTCCAGGTCATTCTCCTGACTTTGGCCTCTGTGGCAGGAAGGCTCATGGCCGGCCTCCTGAACTTTTGTTTTTGGGACGTCAGGAGCAGTCCCTTATTGAGTGGGGG
>NW_013952417.1:1106766-1108836 GCF_001266775.1 Austrofundulus limnaeus | reverse complement strand
GTGTTATGATTGTTGTCTGTGTTAATGTTTTATTTTAGTTTCTGTCTTGTCATCTGTTTTATTCCTCCTGTCTGCCTTTGCTCCAGCCCCGCCCACTTTCACCTGCTCCTCATGTTTCTCTCCCAGGTGTTTCCTATTTGTGCTCGTTAGTCTCACCTTTATATTCTGAGTCTTGTCTTCAATTCCCTGTCAGATCATTGTGCTGTTCACAGCCTGTATGTTTGTTGCCTTGCCTTGCCTAGTTACACCAAGTTAGTTTTTGAGCTGCCCTGCCATCCTTCTTTGTTAAATAAATCACCTTTTTGCCTTTTTGGATTTTTGCCTGCACTACAGGTTCATTACTGCCTGAAAATCGTAGCACCTGCAGCTGAAATACCAAAAGTAAATAAAAATGTGACTCATACAGTTACAGGTTGTACCAACAGTATTTTTCTTGATGGAACTGATAAAGAAAAAAATCATGAATATTGTAAAAATATCTGGCAGAAAAAAGATCAAAAGATTGGGCTGACATGGACATGATGTTTATAAAGGAAATAATGAATTATGTTATTGAGCCATTTACTACATACATCTGTAATTTATCATTTTTAACTGGATTATTTCCAGACAACATGAAAATAGCCAAGATAATCCCTCTTTTTAAGAGTGGTGAGAAATGTATGTTCAATAATTACAGACCAATATCTTTGTTGCCACAGTTTTCAAAAATTCTAGAGAAGTTATTTGTGACCAGATTAGATCAATTTATTGATAAACATAATATATTAAGTAGCAGTCAGTAAAGGTTTAGAGCTAACAATTCCACATCAATGGCACACATGGACTTAGTAGAGCAAATAACTGCTGCTGATCAAAAACAATACTGTGTTAGTGTTTATGTTGAATTGAAGAAAGCTTTCAACACCACTGACCACACCATTCTTATTGAAAAATAGAACAAATACGGTATTAGAGGACCAGCCCTACAGTGGGTATCTAGCTATTTGAAAAATAGAAAACAGTTTGTTCAAATAAATGATGTAAGATCTGAATTAAGTAATGTCACATGTGGAGTGCCCCAAGGTTCAGTACTTGGACCAAAGTTATTTATTTTATATGTGAACAACTTGGTAAATGTGTCAGGGTTGTTCAAATGTGTTTTATTTGCAGACGAAACAACATTCTTTTGTTTTGGTAAAGATGTGGAATGGATGTTGGTGGTGATGCAGACAGAATTTGTTAAAAATACAAACTTGGTTTCAACTCAAATTATCAAACAATAAATCAATCAAACTAATTTATTTCAAACATGATGACCATGATGCCTATCATTAAATTTAGATAAGACTAATTATACAATATTCGGTAACAGAAAGAAAACTGTCAATGTTCCTTTTAGAGTTGATGGTGTTGAGATCTGTAGACTCAGTGAGGTGAAGTTTTTGGGTGTCATTGATGAGAAACTGACATGGGGACCTCACATAAATCATTTAAGAACAAAAATAGCCAAATCCATTGCAGTATTGTACAAAGTAAAGGATTTATTTAATGATAAAGCTCTGTTTATATTATATAATTTAACAATTGTTCCACACTTGATCTACCATATTGATGTTTGGGGAAAAGCATGTAAAACAATTATTAATCCTATTTTTATTTTACAGAAAAGAGCTGTAAGAATTATCACCAGAAAACATTACAGCCACCTGACAAATTCATTGTTCCATCAGTTGAAGTTATTGAAATTCTATGATTTGGTTGATTATAGTATTTTATCAGTTTTGTATAGGGCTCATAAAAACACATTACCTTCAAACATCCAACTACACTTTATTAAAAGAAAGAGTTGTTATAATCTCAAGGGGATAGAAATGTTTGTGAGACCTAAAGTCAGAACCAGTTTAAAGGAACGGAGTACTTCAGTCCGGGGAATTAAATTATGGAATAATCTGGAAGATGACATTAAAAATGCCAGATCAATATGTATATTTAAGAGAATGATAAAGGTTAATTTGCTGGAGAAATATGTAAATGTATGAATTGTTGTTCAATGAGTTAAACCTTTGTTATTTTTCTTCTTTTGTAAAC
>NW_013952417.1:1104396-1106391 GCF_001266775.1 Austrofundulus limnaeus | reverse complement strand
TTATTATTATTATTATTCACGTGTTTTGAATGTGGAACATACATTTAATAGTTCAGTTTTTCTTGTCTTATTGTTTGAAGCAATTGTGGCTGAGTGGTTAGGAGAGTCTCCTCTGATCTGAGAGTTGGCAGTTGGATTCCACCACGATTCAGTCACATGTCGAAGTGTCCCTGGGCAAGGCACTGAAACTCTGCCTCTCATCAGTGTGATGTTTCTTTATGTATCTGTGTTAGTTTTGTAGAGAGATCTGAGTGCTGTGTGGATGTGTGGATGTGTAAATGAGGGCACAGATAGAAAGGTATTACAGTCCATTTTCTATTTAAATGTTATAAAATACATAAATGTTTCTTCTCATTCTATTCTACATCTAATTTAGTTTAATTCGAATGCAGTTTGTTCATCTTTCTGATTTTATTTTTCCCCTAACACCTAACTCCCTGCCTGTTCAGCACCGGACAGCTCCGGTCCCCCACGCTCCGCCCACCTTCCTGCAGAAACATCCGCCCACTCTGGTGGGCAACGATTCACACCGCCTCTTATGGTTCTTACTGGGAGGGAATCACTTCGCTCCCCCTTCCTTCCTCTTCATCCTCTTCCTCACAGAGTGATAAATAGACCGCGCAGCTTGAAAGGTGGCTGAAAGTCGCGCTTGTCTCCAGGAAATGCCTGTAACATCCAGGTTCCAGGCGGTCCTGCCGGCGGTCAGGACGTTTATCTGGGGATGATTCCCTCCGTGTCCCCTCTGCGTCTGTGAATCGGAGCCATGGTTCTAATGATCCTCCCCTTCCTTCTGCACACAGGACTGGTTCTGGGCTCAAACTACGGCTATGTGGAATGGTCGGACAATGACCGAGACGAGAAGCACCCCCCGGTCCTCAGCACCCAGAAGCAGCCCACCTTGCACGCGCCGGCAGCGGCCACGGAGCGCACCGTGGTGGCGCACAAGATCGAAGAGGACCTGCCGCGGGTGGTGACGGCTTTCCTGCACACGGGGGACTCCTCCGCCCTGAGGCAGGCCAACTGCTCCCGGAGGTGCGAGCTGAGCAACCTGCGGGGGGGCCTCCACGTGGCCTCTCACTACTCCCTGCACAGCATCCTGGACACGGTGGCGCACGCCACCAACTTCCTGAACATGATCCTGCAGACCAACAACAGGTCCCGGGAGCAGACCCTCCCCAGGGACATCCACTGGTACCACGCGCTGGTCCAGAGCATCCTGGAGGGGGACCCGAAAATCCACAGAGCCGTGGTGACCCTGCACCCGGACTCTCCGGCTCCGGAGCCCCTCGTTTTCCTCCAGGCGACCAGGACCGAGAAGGAGGTGGTGCTGCAGGACCTGTCCGGCTCCGCGCACCGCCAGCTGAAGAACCGGAGCCCCGAGTCCGACTGGTTTAACGAGTTCAGGGACGTGAAGAGGTCGCACGCGCACAGGAGAGGCTCCAGCGGCTGGGGGTCCTACAGCGAAGGCTACCTGTTGAACAAAAACCACATCAAGTGGTCGGCGCCGTACCTGGAGTGTGAACACGGGACGTTTGTGCCTTACTGGCTGCTGACACTGTCTGCGGGCTTTTATGAACTGAAGGGGGGCTCTGCTCCAGAGTTCAGGTAGGACACCTGCGGGGGCGGGAAGGGGAAGGGTGGGCTACTTATTTAACGTGATCATGGTTGATTGATTCCGTTAGATCAGGGGTGTCAAACTCATTTTCACCGAGGGCCACATGAGCGTTATGGTGGCCCTCGAAGGGCCACTTGTAATGAACTTTGATGTTTCCTGCTTAACTTTGTCTAAACAAAGTTTTAACACGTCTTCTTTAAACACTGATAAGAACTAAGTGTATGACTGACTAAATCTGAAATAAATACAGAAATATTATTAAAAGTAAAAAAAAAGTTTTACTCACTGAGTTTCTAGTGAGTAGCTGCATTATGACAGATTTACTTTATGTTTGATGGTGACTTTAAAGCAGCTTATTTTCAGACATTAGTACTGTGCTA
>NW_013952417.1:1087073-1103101 GCF_001266775.1 Austrofundulus limnaeus | reverse complement strand
TAGGTAGGTAGGTAGGTAGGTAGGTAGGTAGGTAGGTAGGTAGGTAGGTAGGTAGATAAACTTTATTGTCATCGTTGCGCTGAAAAAGAATCAAAAACAATGAACAAGATGTTTGTAGCTCCCATACTGTATTTAAATAAGAACATTATAAAATAAAATAACAGTAGACCATTTCAAAGTGTCAAGTAGACATTATTGCACACAACCATAACAGCACCAAGTAAACCATGTGTGTTTAGAAGTTTGCCATTGGAAACTGATCTTGAGTCTGTTCCTCCTGGTCCTCACAGTGAACCTTCTACCTGATGGTTGTCTGATGAACAAATTGTTCCCGGGGTGTGATGAGTCTCTGTGTGTGTGTGTGTGTGTGTTGTGCTCTCTGGAGGCAACAGAATCTGTGTAATTCCTTCAGAGAGGGCATCCAACAATGTCCTGAGCCACCTTTATTATTCTCTGGAGCGCTTTCTTCTGAGCCACTGTACAGAGAACCACTCACACAGACACACAACTAAAGTTGACCAAAGTACTGTACAATTTAGTTAGACAAAATATTCAACAATAAAAAAGTAAATAAATTTGAAACACTAAAAATAACAAAGATAAGTTAAAATTAAAACACTTAAATTTGATTCCTGTTAGTTTGATTTCTTTAATGCCTGGAGCTGTTTCTCTTCAACAACACACAGACGCATGGACCATTTACATGGCGTGAAACAAAACATGAGTCATCAGACCAGCCTACTATCTTTCACTTCATTACTCAGCTTGCCTTTGGTGGTAAACACAAATCAGTGTGGACACTGCACAGGTGATACACAGAGTTAGGAATGTTAAAACATTCTGTGCTCTGACTTTCTGTTAAAAACAGCGTGAAGGCTTCAGGGTGGCACAACAGTTGTTAGAACAGAATCACTTCCCAGCCTGGGGATTTTCTTACACTTAGCATCTTCTCCGTATGCATGCATGGATTTTCTTTGAGTTCTCCGGTTTCCTCCAGCAGACAAAAAACACATGATGCATGTTTAGGTTAGTTGGCAAGTCTAAGTGGAGCTGAATGGTTGTCTTGTTTGTCTCTAAGGGTAGCAGCCTTCACTCTCCATGTACATCAGTGAACTTGGACCTAAAAATTTGACCACAAATATAAATGAAGTATTAAATCAAAGACCCAAGAGAATCAAACCCATGGCCTTCTTGCTGTGAGGCGACATGCTAACCACCGAGCCGTCGGGCTGCCATTTAACATCTTATTGCAACAAAAGTTTCAGCCAAGTTGCTTAATTTACACTCTTCTGTCTGTGATAAATTTCCAAACTCCACTGTAAAAAAAGAAACAACAACAAAAAATACTTGGCTGTAAAATTTGCCATATTTATTCATGTATAACACGATCTCGAGTATACTGTAATACGATAATTGTTTTTGAGCTTAAAAAGCATAAAATCGAATCATAAATAACCTGTGAAATACTACTGACACCTCCCCTACCCCATTTTATGGATGATTTTTAGGGTTAAATTTCTAGTATTATACATGAATAAATTCAGTAAAAAATCTCTACCATCTTTGTTTGTCTGTTTAATTTGCTGACGGCGCCATGAATTCTGTGATACCATTAGCCGAGTTAGATACTCAGATGAAGGTGATGTTTTCAGGGTTTTATCAGCCACGTGAGTAGGTGCCTACAAATTGAGACAGCCTACGGCACGGGGCAGTGACATCAGTGACAGACAGATGTGACCTGCGTCGGCTGCAACCCACGAATTGAGACACAGCCAGAGTAGCAACAGAAATAACATGACTCAGAACTAACCAGCAGTTGTAATGTTTGCCTTGTGCTGTGGACGTGTTTTCACTCTGGCATCCTTTTCATCAAAAATACTGTCCAAAAGGAGAAAAGTGGACAAATAGTGTCGAGTTTTTCAGGAAAAAATGGACAAGTTCCTATTTATTAACAGAAGTAGTGCTTGGTTTGTATGCAGCAAGTTTCAGTCTTCAAGGAATGTAGTATTCTGTGCCACTAAGAGACACAACATGGTGAAAAATACAATAATATAATATAATAATGACACAACAGCTTGCAAGGACAACTGAGAAAACATGAATAGTTGGTGAATCTGAAGAAACAATAGTCTGTTTTCATCCGGAGCTGAGGTTAGCGATGCTGCAGTGAAAGCTAGCTACCTAACTGCTAATGAAATAGCATTAGCATCCAAGCCGTACACTGAGGGTGAGTTTGTAAAAACATGCATGATTAGGTGGCAGAAATCGTACGCCCTGAGAAGAGACAAGCTTTTGCCAACATTAGCCAGACCAGAAACACTGCTGTTGATAGGATTTCTGAACTCTCAGTCAGCTGAAACAAGACGTCAATTCATTTATTGCAATTTCGTGGCATCACACATATTGCTCAGCTGGCCATGTTTATTCGTGGAGTTGATAAGATGTTAACCATCACAGAAGAGGTTCTGGAGTTAGTGTCATTGATGGATACCAGAACAGCTGATGACATCTCCTCTCTTGTCGGAGCACTGGACAGAGTCAGAGTGGACTGGTCCCTCACTGTCAGCCTGCAACCAATGATGCACCATCAATAATCAGGAAAAAGACAGGTGTTGTGACAAAACTCTGAGAGATAGTACAAGCCACAAACAGAGGAGATGGGACTTTTCATCAGGAGGGACTGTGTTATAAGTCCTTAAAAACGTATCACGTCATGGAGGTAGTTGTTTGCACTGTTAATTTTATCCGAGCAAGAGGTCTGAACCATGAACAGTTTGACTGCTTTCTCAGTGACAAAAACATTACCTGCCATACCACACCGTAAGGTGGTTAAGCTGGAGCTGTACTGAAGCGTTTCTACCATCAGCGGGAGGAAATTGAGCAGTTCATGGAGGAAAAAAAAAGCGAAACCAGTGAAGGAATTTAAATCTCCAGAATGGCTGCAGGACATTGCATTATTGGTGGATGTTACAGAGTTCTTGAATAATCTGAACAAAAGGTTGTAAGACCACCAAAAAGTTGTAACACAATATAATGACATCATTCGTACATTCAAGCTGACCTTGTGGGAGACACAGCTGCAAACGGTGAGCTTGCTCATTTTCCCCGTCTGAAGGATCTGTGTGCAGCTGGAGTTAACGCTGGCAGGAAACACAGAGACGAGACCACAGGACAGGAGGGAGTTTGAAAAGCAGGTTCGAGTTTTTGGTGAACTTGAGACAGAGTTTGCAGTATTTTGCTGACCTGACATGAAGATTTGTAAAAGGATTGTTCATTAAATATAACATTTTCATAGTGTTCTTTAAATTTGTTGCAATAAAAAAGGGGAAGAACTTCGACTTGTTATTATTTATTAGTTATTATCCTGTGATTTTACTGTTTCGGCCCATGTGAGATCAAATTAGGCTGAATGAGTTTGACACCCCTGATCTAAAAATATATTTTATTATCATTTGTAGTTTGAAACATATTTGGAGTGTTTTACACACTTGTTTCTCTTCAACATTACTAAATCAAAATTATTGGTAAATGTCCAAATATGCAAATGAGGTGCTTCTGTCATTTAGCGACTTTTAGGACAGCCAATAGAGAATTTTCTTACTGAGGTGTTGGCAGCAGTAGTCCGCCACTCGAAATCTCACTCCAAGCTCAGATCAAAACTTTAGAGCCCTGCGTTTGTACAATATACTGTTCTTATAATGTACAAGTGTGTTTGGGTTCAAAAATGTATTTTCTTCCATAACATCAATACACCTCTGATGTCCATAGCTGAATTAAACCAACACAATGAGAATATTTAACAAGCTGAGAGGATTACAAAAGACCAGCTTCTTTCATTTTTGTCCTGGGAGATTTACAAATATTGACTGTAATTAAATATATTCATAATTATATCAATCAGCTGCTCAGCTCAGCCTAAAGCTGTTTGTGAGTTCAAATGGTTGATAGTTTATGAATTTATGTGATGTTTGGCATTAAGATGCAATAAAATCCTGCGGTCATATTTGTGAACTCAAACATGAAACTGACGCTTTCCAACATGAGGAGCATGGTTTGTTGAGGTTTTTTTACTGACTAAAGGCAAACATGAAGATGCTTTCATGCCAAAATATTAGTTTAATTTAGTTTTGACACACGCTTTGTTGAAGCACAAAGAGCTCTTGACTTGATCTGGCCTCATTGAAATAATAATAAAAATGAACAAACAAACAAACAACCTCCGAGTCTAAAGTCCACCATGTCACTCCTCTTCCTCAATTATCATCGATCTGTGTACAAGCCTACCGACAATGTGGTGTGTTTGAGGAAATGGGAAAAATAGGTTTCATGGTGCAGTGACGCACTTCCTGGTCACACAACGTTCTCTAATTGCGCACCAAATGCGGAAAAATGCGCACATTATGGCAAAAAATTATTCATCATTACATCTGGTTTTAACATTACTTTTATAAAGCTTGAAGTCCTTGTTGTCCAATCCAGCTCAGTGTTTTTTACAGAAGTCCTGTGAAAGCATCACAGCTTTGCCGATCTGAGAGGATTAAAAGACAAAAAATTCCAGTATCCGCATCGTGATCCGGAACATCGCCAACATTTAATGGTGTGTTACATGTGCGAGTACCCACATGTGTTGTAAATGTCATGACAATCCGTCCACAAGTTTCTGAGTAATGTCCACAGACAGACCGACAAACAGACCGACAAACAGACCGACAAACAGACCGACAAACAGACCGACATACGCGACCGAAAACATTACCTTATTGGCGGAGGTAATTACAACAACTTAATAACTTGCTTGAAACCAGAGGAAAAGTTATTAAAAATATAAATTTTGGCCAAAGGGCTTGTTAAAATGTTTTGATGATTCCCCAAAAGAGAATTCTGGGGAGTTGTTGTGAACATTTAATATTTAATATCTTTTCTGTTTAGATAAGGCTTTGTTTGATCTTAGTTTGGAAAAATACACTCTAGTTCTGACCAGACTGATGAACTAGTCTGCTGCTGTTCTAAGTTAACTTAGTAGAAGGATTATATTATAATTATAAAACTGGCTCTAGACTGCATGGGGAAGTGCTAAAGCCAGCTGCTGCTGTTACTGTTTGCATTTACAAATTAAACTACTGTTTAACTTGAAGTCATAACTAAACTCTATATCTTCAAACTGAGCTTGTTCAAAGATCTAATTTTAAAACAGAACCCTACTTTAAAAGATTTTAACTCTCAGTTAAACAAACATTAGATGAATGTTGTTTATGCTTTCAGTATTGTTGTAAAGTGAATGTAAGAGCTGGATTTGCACAGAAGGAACCAGTAAAACTCTACTAAACTCATAAACTGGCATAATTTTGTTACAGCTTCCAGACACACAGTGCTCCTTTCTACTCCATTTTCTGTGATGTGTTGAGTTCTGCCGCTTCTCCCACCAATATCAACAAGACCACCGCCACACTCCCGTCGTCTGCAGACTTCTCATCTGCTTTCAACTCCATGCAGCCACACATCTTAGCTGAAAGGCTCATTGCACGCAGGCCTCCACATCAACCGTCAACTTATTCTTTGGATTACACAGTTTCTCACCAACACCGTCACCAAGAGTGTTCTTAAATAACTCCCTCTCTGGCATCCTCTTCAACTCCACTGGCTCACTGCAAGGCTGTCCCCTCACTGCTTCTTTTCATGTCATACACAGATAACTGCAAATGTCCAGCCCAATTCTCACATTGTAAAGTTTGCTGATGAAACTGGACTTCTTGTCTTCGCTCTCTGGTCACACACAGCAGAGTTTAGTCGAGGTGTGTGAAAGCACATGCTTGGAGCTCAACACCAACAAAACAAAGGAGATAACAGTTACTCCCAATCCCCTGGCCCACCTTTTAGATCCCACCCATGTACTGTTTTCACAGTTTATATGGATGCAGGTTGCAGACTCTGCCGTCCAAGCTGCAGGACACAAACAAGAAAAACAGCCTTCTCCTCAGGCCAATTCTGCTTCTAAACTATAAACATTGGTTTACACAAGGCCAACTTTTTAATGGTGTACATTTTTTGTCAACATTTTTTTAGCTTGTTCACCCATGGGTTTTATAGCTTATTTATCCAAGCATTTATATTTATACATATATGCATTTTACAGATTTGTGTCTTTTTATCCATGTATTTACAACTTTTCATCTATGGGGCAATATTATGTGTTTCTCAGGCATACATTTAAATTCTATACCATAATAAAGTATCTATGTAAACTTTAGCTGTTATTAAAATGCTGTTTTTATGTTTAAATAGAAAATAAACTTATCTTCTCATCACTTCCTCTTCTAAACGCCTTGAAATTGGCCTCTGTCTCTTTAAGAACCTCCTTCCGCTTCTGTCTTGTCCCATTTCAGTGCGGGGGGGGGGGGTCGCACGCTATGATGCAGTCCACTTGGCATCCGAAAATACATATCCTCAAAGTTGATTTTACATGATATTGCCCCTTTAATATGAGGGCTGGGCTTTGAAGCAATAAGAATATATATCGCAGTAGACACATGAACAATATCAATAGAAAACACGTCAGATTGTTGATATTTCACCAAACTCTGATCCAGAACCGTACAGCATTTTGATGGAATTTAAGCTGAGGAGGGATTTTAGCCACTCAGCCTCTTACGGCCCAGCTAAGCAAGGTTGGTGGCAACTCACTGACTCTTAGGTACGTAAGCTAGCAACATCATGTTGAGTAATGTGCGCAGTAGCTGTTTCATGTTTCGCCGCAGTGCCTCATAACTGCTTAAGAATAAAAAAAGAACAATGTAGAGAGAAAGAAATAAAATGAGTGCAACAGCTCGAGAGAAAATTGTGGACAAAAGAAGAAAGTTCCCGTCACCAGTTTAACAGTATTCCAGTTTTTCTTGGTTGCTTCGATGCAGCAGTCAGCTCAAACTCCACACACAGGCCTAAACACTGATGGTCAAAGTGACACATTGCGTTTGTAACGGCTCTAACTGAATCACAACACTTAAAATATGAAACAAATCAAGTATGGCCTCCAAACAACACAACTTGCAACCGAGTTTGTGAGCTCTTCAATCAGTCATTAATGGACACCAAAATACAACACTTGGTGCACCAATGATTGTCATTGTAGCCTGTTACATCCCTTTCATGCCATTTCAATTCAATTCAATTCAAAAATACTTTATTGATACCAAATTTCCCTCTGGGATCAATAAAGTATTGATCCCTCTGGGATCAATACTTTATTGATCCCAGAGGGAAATTTGGTAAATTTTGGTAATTTGTTATCCTTCTACACAGGCTGTGTCAAATTTTCCTTCTTGCTAAGAACTAGATCCAGGATCAGTAATCCTTTTGATGCAAATTTTATTGCTCCCATTACTGTTTTTCCAACTGTGGCTGAAAACTGAAATACTGTAAATATAAACCAAAATAAAATCTATAAAGATAATATAAATAAATTCCATTAGCATATAAGAAATACCCACTCAGTCTCTTCTGCCTTGGACCTCATCCATCACCTTGTAAGGTCTACAGACTGGTTGTTAAGTGAATGTTTTTGTACAGGAGTGTTGAACAGGTGCTTCAGTGATTTCAGACTGATCTAAGTATCTTCTGATAATCAGGAACAGTTTCTGTTTGGTCACCAGAGCTAAAACAGTGGAGTCTGGACTGCTGCAATGACGCCTGTGGTCACTGTTTTGCAAAAGAGAAAATGTGTCCATGTTATGAGAAATGATTAATTATTAATGATTAATACATATGCAAGACATGACTTCTGCTCTGCTGAATTGATGATGAAAACTGAGTTTCTTTAATTGGGTCAAAGCAACCAAGAAAAACTGTAATCAGCCTTTTTTCTCCTAGTCCCTATTTCAAATAAAACAAAAAACGAATCAATAATTATCAATATCGACTGATATGAAACGTTCATATAGTGAGACTTTTTTTGCCATATTGCCCAGCGCCAAATAATATAAGCATTTTTATGACTTAAATTTATCTGTGCTTTTATGCATTTTTAACCCCTGAAAGATGCTGTCTGATTTATCTTTTTTGTTGTGAGTGTGGTTTTGATCTGCACGTTGTTAATGCACTTGTGTTTTATTTTCTGTTTTAGTTACATATGTTGTGTTTTGCTGCAGCTCTTTCTGTATTTGTGCTCTGTGGGTCAGCTTGTGTCCTTGGAGTTGGTGCAGCTGTTGTTTAATATACTACCTTTTTAAAATTGGCCCATCGGGACAAATAAAGTGAATGGAATCAAACTGAATCACTCTGGTTTTGAAATTTCTAAAATAGAAACGTGGTTGGCTGCGAACAGAAGAGCATGTCTTTTCCATCATAAACCTATCCCTGTCTCATTCGCCTTACATCAAAAGACCTCAAGGTTTTGCAAAACTAATTCAAAATGCAAGCGACATGCTCAGGTTGGAAGCAGAACGGTGAGACAATATGAGGGAGAAGAGAGGGTGCCTCGGGGCGCTGGTACACACAGCTTACTCTACGTTCAGCAAAGCGGTTTAGTTGGAAATGATTGCTTCTTTCAGTCTCTCAGTTTAGCTTTAAACGTGCAACAAACAACAATCTGGGAGCTTTGAGAAACAGAAAAACAGTGGAAACAGGCCAACGAAATGAAACAAACAGCTCAGCAACACTGCAGATTTTTAAGGCACTTACAGAACAGAATCCAGGTTACATGGAGGCAGTGTTGGCAGAAAGGTAGTGGATATAAAAAGAAAAGTTCAGAAACACAAGCAGATGTCATAAAGCATGTAGAGTTTGCCAAGCATCATTTAGTCATGCTTTGTTGTTTTTGTTTACTTAATAAGAAATGTTCAAAACCTTTAAAACCTTTCTCTAGTTGTTTGTTTCACTCCCCAACAGGCAGATGGAGATAACAGGTGTCGACCGCCACATCAGAACAAAGACAGAAGATGCTTGTGATTGTGCAGCCTTTCTTTTGTTAGAAAAACAGACCGAAGAACGTAATCAGAGATTACGCATCCCAAATGTGTATGTGTAGGAGTGAGTGTGAGTGATGTGAAAGAGAGTCACGAACAGATATAGAAACTGGGCTCTCCTCCAAACACAGCAGCAAAAGTGTGAACCGATCAGTTTACAGAGCCTAATGGAGTTATATTACAGCCACTTTCATCAGTGTTTTACCCTGTTAAACACTTCACACTGTGAATCCAGATAATTTTCATATACAGACCTGTTTGTTTCATGTCATGTCATGGTTTTGTGTGTCATTTTTGTTGAGAAAGTTTTCTTTATTCAAAAATGTTTGTCTAATAAAGTAGATGAGCAGCCTAGGCATGCTAGTCACTTGCCTCTCCAATGCTAACGCCAGCTTATCCCAGCTAGTTGCTAGCCTCTCCAATGAATAGTCTCCTTTTCATTTGCTAGTGCCGACCTATCATTAACCAGATCAATAACTAGCTTAGGAAAAGATATAGCCTCTTGCTACATGGATGTAGCGACCTATGATTGTGCAATAGTCTTAATTTTGGCCCTCATACCGTGCCGTAATACCAAACCCACTGCCTGATTCACTAAAAGAGTGCAGCACCTGTTTTTTTAGTCTCCACACTATTTGCAAATGTTTGTCTCAAACATGCAACCACAAAATAGAGAGAAAGGAGGAAACTATATATATTTTTTCACAATGAGCTACAGGTTTAAAGATAAAGAGCAGGAACATATCCTGAATGGGTATAAAAAAGACTGGTTTGTTTGGATTCCCCTGGCACCCCTTCGTGATGATGGAGGATAAGTGTAGCTGCAGTGTTGCCAGATGGGAAATGTTGAATTATCGTTTCAGCAGCTCAAATTTATCGTATTTTGAGGAAAATCATCGTACACACCCAAGTTACATTCTAGAGAGGCTCAAATTTACAAATACATCCTGCTCATCTCACAATATGCTCTGTATTCAACAAACTGCACATTCTTTTGTTTATAATAAAGTTAAAAAGCACTGTTGGGTGTCTGTTTTTTTTTTACAAAAGCTTTATTGTAAACAAGAACAAAACATGGAGTCTGGAGAAATGCTGCATATAAAAAGAAATATTAGATAAAATGACTAGAATAAAATGTAAATTATAGGCAAAGTTAAAATGAAATCAGGAAAAGAACAAATCATTGTAGTTTATTGTACTTTTGATTAGTCAAGAAATAAATTGAGTTCATACTGAGCAAATTAAATCAGCAAGCCTCCAAAATCTGTTTTTTTTCTTTTAAAAAATAGCTTCTGGATGACACCTGGATGTTTATTAAATGTAAATGTTGCTTATACTCCTCACCTTCTCAGTCCCACCTTTTCTTTCTGATTTTACAGTTATTATTTCTTTCACATAAGTACTATTATATTTATCTTTGCTGCTACTAGTTGCCATCATAACCCCAACGTGGGAGGGGGGGTTCTCCCCCAGAAAATTTTGAATGAAGTAGGTGCTGTTTCCTGCATTCTGGTGTATTTGCATGTTGTTAAACATATTTTAAACTACATAAATAAACACTTTTGTATCTATTTTAGAGACAGATTCTACATTCAACTCAATGAATCATCCTTTTTGTGTCTCATTGGACGTTTGATTCTTTGACCAGCTGGTAGGAAGTAGAGTTTTAAAAGGGTTAAAAACGACTGCGTCGTGGCAGCCAGCCGTCTCTTTAGAGACAGTAGTTTGTCAAGAGAACAAAAATAAAGTTTCTTCTGTTGCACCTTTTTTAATATATATAGATTAATATATGTTTTTATTCTACTGTCACAGCACTAACCCTCCTTTCAATTGGCTAGGGACCGGCAAAGGGATCTATTTTAAACATAGAAATGTTTTTATTAACATCCCATCATGGATCAGTCGCAGCAGCAGTATTCATTTCATGTCTGGATGGGATGGATATCTGTCTGCAGCAGGGAGAGACGCAGCGTGAAGAAGCCTCCTGTCGGTGCTCTGGGACCAGGGAGGAGCTCTCAGCAGCACAATGGAGAAATGTGTTCACGGCAGAGTCTCTATGAGTTTCAATAACACCAGAAAAAGAGTCGYTAGATTTTCACTAGTCACTTTTCTGAATAACAGTCTCTAGAGGGTCTGAAAAGTCTGTAAATATAGCGAGAAAGTCGCTAAATCGGCATCGCTGTGTTCCACAACCCGCCACCTCTCATGTCAGCGAGCAGCGTGTCGGGTCGATTACGTCACACATTGGAGCGGTCAAATTTTCGTACATTACGGGTTTTTTGGGATTATTGATCGTACATCGTACAGAGGGCAAAATTATCATACAAATACGATAATTATCGTACACCTGGCAACACTGTGTAGCTGTGATGAAGGTGCTCTGGTCGTCAGTGTGGATGATGATCTGGGCAGAGTATCCTGAGTGAATCCAAACACTGTGTGATAAAGACAGGTTTTATTTATAGACTAATATGTTATCCTCTGGATGTTGTCAGGATCTGTTTCTTTTGTTAGTTTTGGTTTATGGTCTTTTGTATTTTATTAGTTCGTGATTTTTGAGGGGTTCAGCATTAACTCCTCAGTCAGTTCCCTGCTTCACTCAGGCAGCCTGCCACGCCCACTCTCACCTGTTTCCAATCTGTGTTCAGCCCACTTGTCTCCAATCACATCATACCATTGAAGGAAATTTGTGATCAATAAATGGAAGTCTGAATGACATAGCAGAAAACCAGTTGAATCTCTTTAAAATGTTTTTATTCTCTTCTGACTCCAATCAGCTCCATGGCAGCAGTCAGAAGACTTGGTGCCTCATCAGAAAAGCAAATTAGTCTTCTAGCAGCTGCTCTAAGGCTGCAAACTCAATAACTAACACAAAAATATTCTCACATAATGATGAATCAGCCTTTTAACATACAGTATGTCTCTTCCCGGTTACACCCCTGAAGGTGGTAACTTTTACATCAGACGTTGGAACTTTATCAACTTTTGTTAAGACAGAAAGAACACATTGATAAGACACACCGATGCTCATTTGCTTTTTAAACCTTATGGCTGCAATGATCAGAAAGTATAAAAGTACAAAACTGGATTCAGTCAAATCAGTTACAAAATTTCTTTCCCCTTCATCCTCAGCAGTTTTTACCCCTCTTTAAAAAAATATTTGTTTTGAGCTTCTAAAGTCAATTCAGCATCTTTGGGTCTTGATCTGTCAACCATGACATATGTGATTTTTCAGGCTTGAACGTGAGTTAAGTTGTAGATATTATGAATTGGCAAAAATGAACCCAGGGTGCAGGCAGCTTCTAAAAGGAAAAAAATAAAGATTTATTAAACAAAAATTGCTGACAGTGCAGCTCAAAAACTCACTTGTGGCGTGGCGTGGCGTGGCGTGGCGTGGCGTGGCGTGGCGTGGCGAGGCGTGGCGAGGCGAGGCGAGGCGAGGCGAGGCAGCAAACATACAGGCTGTGAACAGCACAATGATCAGACAGGGAAGTGATGACAAGACAGAATATAAAGGTGAGACTAACGAGCACAAACAGGAAACACCTGGGAGAGAAACATGAGGATCAGGTGAGAGTGGGCGGGGCTGGAGCAAAGGCAGACAGGAGGAAGAAAACATGAACACAGACAACAATCATAACAGATATACAGTACATCCAGTGATTACTTTCTTAGTTTTTGTTTCTGTTAACAGACAGACAATCAAACACGTACAGTGGTGATTCCATCACTGCACATCCTTCATGGTGGCTGGCAATGATACCGGTTCATTCTAATGTTGACTTTTATGGAAATATAACAATTCAATAATCTGTCATGCATCTAATCAATGAATGAAAACATGTGAGTGTGAAAACCTGGAGACTACTGGGAACAATGTCCGGCCTGTTAACTCCTGTTTTATACAATGAAAGCTTCTTTTCCACCAAAATAAAGTTTAACAAGAAAAGAGGCAAAGATTTCTAAAACGTTTAAACTTTCTGGATGAAAGAAAAAAAAACACCACATCAAATGAACGGTTTTAGTGATGGTCATCCAACATGGCTGCTGTTTCCGTTCCTATCTTCTAACTTTCTCCATCGTCATTGCAGTTAATGTATTTCCCATTTTCATCTTCTTCATTCATTCCTCTCAATTTGCTCCTTTTCAGCCACTTCTTCTGTAACACATTTGACCTGACATCCCTGAGGATTGTTCCTCCTGTTAATTTTCATTTTTCATTCTGTCATCAGTCCTCCTTTGACCTTTTGTTCTTTTGTGAGTTTTATCCAATCTCACACAATGTTGGCACCTCTTCCTGTCTTTCCATTCTTATCTCTCTTTTACAACACCTGTCGCGGTCACCGTCATGCTTCATTTTTTTTTATTCTAATACAGTTTCTTTTAATGTAATCCTCAAATAATTTCAATGTTCTGATTTTTTTCTCCCTGCTCTCCTCTCTGTCTTGTTTCTTTGCGTCCTCTGTCTCTCTGACAGGGGTGTCGTTCGGGTGGACGTGAACCTACAGGACGTGGACATCGACCAGTGCTCCAACAATGGCTGGTTTGCTGGGACTCATCGCTGTAATCTCACCAGCATGGAGGTGAGTCTCTGTTCATTTTTCACAGTTAGCAAGCTGTGGTTTTCTTTCGTACCAGCATTGCTCTGTACAAACCCAGATCAACGATCATCACATTCAGTCAGTTGTTTTTCACTTATGTTCAATCTGTTCTGTTCAAGATGCCATTAAAAGCATCTCGTTTGCTGTAATTCAGAGAGGACCAATCTATGCAGGAAAAGCTTACAAACAGCATTTCACTGGAACCTTTCTGCTTGACATCACTTCACCTGCATTGGTGAAAGTGACTAAGTGTAGCTCTCACTGGGCTCAACTAAAGTGAAAAAAATCTAGACAACACTTGAATGGTAGCCTGGCTCTTGCCTTCCTACGCAGTTCAGCTCAGTTCTAGATTCCCTTCTCTGCTCTGCTGGGATTTCTCCCACAGACGGGAATTTCTCTGGTAAAATTTCAACTGGGTCAATCAGCGATCAGAAGGAGGAGTTCTGAACGATGATGTTGATTTTCTGCACCGTTTTAGTCTGCCTGTAGTTTAGCAATGGCAGCGGAGGAAGTGAAGGAAGCCAGTTTGTGTTGACAAGGCTTCCAAATTAAATTAAAATTGTCTCTCAAATCCTGCAGCTCTCATTTGCAGCCATGTTGTCCAGCTCGGTACTTCTCTCTTCCCAGTAGGGGATGGTTGTTTACAGCGCACGCCATGTCTGGTTAGCTTCTTAGCTTAGCTTCCTTCATGGTCGAGTTGGCGCACTACATGCATCACGGCTAAATGTTAGCCATTGGGTAAAATCAGATCCAGTCATTTTAATGTTCAACAGAGACTACGCCTTCAGCAAGAAATAATTTTTCAATAGCCGAGAGTCCAGACCCTCTGTACGGAGCAAAGCAAAGAACATGGGGCTGGTTTTTATCGGGCTACTTGAACAGAGGTTATATTTCAAACTGTACTGTAACAGCTTTGGTCATTTCATATCTTTCCTTTTTAGACAACTTCATACCCACAGTAGGAGATGCCCAAATGTTGATTGTTTAATCTACTAAAGTACAGTTTTGAAATGCAGATAAGCAGTTTTAAAACAGTTTAATTGTTATTGTTCAGGATCTCAGGACAGATGGAAAGAAAAAAACACAGCTCAGTTATTATGAAGGATTAAGCTCCTAAAATAACACAACAGTTGGATATGTTTGCCTGAAAACACAATCAGACTAGGTTGTGCTTTCTCAGTATTTCATTTAAACAGTGTTCACTGCAGTTTGCACTGTTTAGTCTCTGCCTGGTGTTGTATGCACCACAACAGACTGACTGAAGGAGTAAAGGTTTCTCCTCTTGCTGCAGGAGGAGGAACTGGTAGCAAAGATGAACCAAATGTGTTTATGCAAATGAATACATGCAACCATATTTCCAGTAATTTATTAATCTTAGCAGTTTGATCTGAAAGGAGAGCTGGTATCTGTAATAACTCAAGAATATGGTGCATGGGTCATAACCATTATACCCACTGATACAAACAGCTTACAAAATGCTAATCACTTTGAATGACATGATAATCACAAAGTAAGAAGTGAGGGTATTTTCTTTGAAGAAGCAACTGACTGGCATCTCTGCTACAATAAAAAAATCTAAATATTTTGTTTATTTTAATCAAAATGACATGACAACACAAAGAAACTTCTGTTGATCATCTAAATTCAAACACTAAGACATATTAGTAGCACTTTGTAATAACTACACCTGATTTAGCCTTACTTAAACATTAATAAAGGGTTAGTTAAATGTGAAATCAAGAAATAAAATACAATTTTTTTAAGTGAAGCCATTTTGTTTATTTAGTTAAATGATTAAGCAAGCAGCCACTGCAGTGGTCTATGTTAGTTTGCCTTTTTTAGCCTGTGCATATGGAGAAAGTTTAGTGTGCGCTCAGTCAGCAAAGCTCATGAGTTATTAAGTATGAATTAACATTTACTATGTTGGCTTTAGAAGTAATTAGACTTTATAGGTAAAGCATTAATAAATATGTTAATTTATAGTTTATTAGGAATCATCCTTAATAATGTTTTGAAGGTTTTTTTCTTAATGATTAAGTAAAGCTAAATAAGGTGTAGCAATTACAAAGTGTTACAGACATATTGGAATATAACAGCTCAAATAGTATAGCATTTTTTTATGTAGGCAAAGACATATTGTGTACACGTTATGCAAACAGCTTTAATTTATGACTTACTGTGATTGGTTAAAACACAAAGAAAACAAATCAACAACTGTACAACATGAGTGCTGCCATCAGGGTTGTTATCTGCAATTATAAAGGTTGTCATGCTGATGTGTGAGAATGGAGGTTATCAGTGTGACGGAAGCAGCAGGCGGCAGATATCATGTTTTATCACTGAGCGTGATGGCAGACAGGGAACGAGGAGATAGATGTGTAAGTTGTGTCTGTTGGAGTGATATGGATGTGTGTGTGTGTGTGTGTGTGTGTGTGTGTGTGTGTGTGTGTGTGTGTGTGTGTGTGTGTGT
>NW_013952417.1:1070642-1086531 GCF_001266775.1 Austrofundulus limnaeus | reverse complement strand
TGTGTGTGTGTGTGTGTGTGTGTGTGTGTGTGTGTGTGTGTTTACTTCTAGAATGAAGACATACTGCCTTTCTTGCCAAAGATTTTAACAAAGATCTTGCATAATTTATTACCTCTTGGAGTATGTGATGAGGAAGGTACCTAACGGTGGTTCAGTATCTTAAAAACTGACTGAGATATTTTTTGTGTTCACTAAGTTCAATCAGCCGTGGCTGCCGTCTGAATCAGGTTGACTCTTGTAGATGTACATCCAGTGGTTACTTTCTGGAAGTTTCACAAGATATTTTGCTAAGAGACACACAAAAATATAGACAAGTATTGACTGCCTTTGATGATAATGGGTGATAATAATTGTAGGGGTCACCTCGAGTGAAGAAACAAGATTTTCTGCATCTAAGCGGGCCTCGGATGAGCCTGAGAAGAAGACAGGAACTCTGTTACACTCTGAACTTTATTTAGGCCATGACAGGTCATTCTAACCGTGGAAGAGAACACTGTTCTCTTAATCAGATAATGGACAGAACAATCTCCTTTGTTTGTGATTCATTTGTCATTTAACTAAGAATGTTTATCCATTTGTTAAATCAATGATAATGACTGTCACAGGAAAAGTAGAACAACTTCTTTTCTCTTAACGTGCCTTAAAGATTTTTAATGGTATAAAAAATCACAGAGAATCTGATTACAATGTTTTCTTTGTGTTTTTATGCAAATCACTGTTTTTATTTTACTGTGAACACAGTAATATAAATTGTGGATTTTTCCTGAGAAAATTGTTCATTTGTCTGAACTAACAAGGTGGTTTAGAGTTGATTATGGACAGAAATGTTGCAGCTAATCATTATAAATGTTTTCCAGTGATTTCATTTGGGCTCTATCAGAAGAAAGTTAAAAAGAGGTTATCATGTTGTTTGTTTGCTCAACCATACAGTAACCTTGACTGGCGCCTGGCGAAATCTTTAGCTTTCCTTTTCTCTGACTCATCTTTAAGCCTGAGGGCGGGAACCCAAAGTTGTCCGCTCTTATCACTAACCCGGACAGCTTTGAGGGACACACTCTGACTTCCTTACTAAAACAAGGAAATAGCTGTTGCTCCTCTTCGGAGGAACTCAGCTTGTGAACTGAAAATCCAACTCAAGCGCCAAAGAGGGGATTTTTACAGCCAAGGATTCGACAAGCCTGTCGGATTCCCACGCAAGGTTTCAAAACCTCCAAAGCAATTATTTTCCCCTTCCGTCGTGAAGGTGATTTTATTTTGAAGGAGAAACCGGATTCAGCTCGATTTTCTGTCTCAGGACTGAGGCAGACCAGAAAGATTACCGGATAAATAACACATGTTTTGCCAATGACTGGTGAGCGGACCGACAACAGTCTTTCTGACTGATCAGAGGTGAGCCAGCCTTACTACTCAGAAGGTGTCTAAAGAAGTCATCATCAGGTAAAAAAGCTGAAGTGTTTTGGTGATCGGGTCCAGCGGAAACTGGGTTGAGAAAAGACGTGCAGATCCGGTTGACTCACATTTTCATAAAAAGTAAAACATTAGAAATACTAACCTTACTTTTTCCTTCTTTTGTTGCACTATTTGCCTTGCCAGAATCTAAGTAATATGCCAGTAAATGTTTGGTTTATTTAACATCAGAACTGACGTTACTGTTCTATTATAAGTAATTTGAGTTGATATGGATTGAATTCGGATGCAGATTTATATCTTATTAATTCTGAAAGCTTGTAATAAGAAACTGATTACCCACAATTAAGTTGTTAACTCATGATTTGTTTGATTTATGTAAATAAATGATTGCATATCGTTATGGATCAAATTGAACTACATCTGAGTGTTGTACTTATTGTGTGTCCTTTTCACTCCGCACAGACAAGATATTAACGAAGAAGAAGAAATTCCTTGGTAAATAATTTCCTCATATGCTTGTGTATGAGAGGTGGGAAAGGATTATATTCCTGTAAGCCAGCTCTTCCATCATTCATCTAATACTCTGGATGGTCACTTTAAGATGATCATTGCAGAGTTTACTTCTTCTCTGATTTATTTCCATCACGTTTCATAAGTAGTCAGCTGATGAGTCAGTACCTTCTTGAGTCAGTAATGTTGTTGATGAAATGAAATGTAGGGGCATACTGAAAAGCTGAGAAATGAAACTTGTTACTTTTTTATTTTTTTATTCACTTTTTTCTTTTAGAGGAATGTAAACATCTCATGCACCAAGTTTTTTTTTTAACTCACATTGGGACATATTAGCTATTTATTGTATTTAAGCACTTGAATATACACTTGGGAGCAGGTTAGAAAAATTAAAAACACATGATTTTTACACCAAATAGGAACTTGTTGATAAATAGAGAAGATTCTGTCTTTGGAATTAAATGGAAGCCATAAGATAAGATGTCAAAGAAACGGCAAGTTGTGAGGAGAAGCAAGAGATGTCTGGAGTCACTTTGTATGGTTCTGGGAAATAAAATCACAAATGTTGATTTCAATCAAATGTTTAGGCAGAGAGTTAAAACTCTCCCTCTGGGCTAAATTTTCAATCCAGATTATGTGTGGGCATGAGCTGGAGGTGTAAACTAATATCCTGCTGAATGTAGCCATCGTGGAATAACTGAAAACTACAAATATCAAAAGACCAAGGGGGACTGACAAACAATCATTAAAAATTAAAATGTATGGAAATCACAAAAGTCTCAGTCACAGCAATATGTGTGGATGTTTTGCTAAACAGCATTAAATGCAGTGGAACACACTCACTGCAGCTGCTTTACCTAACTGGTTTCTTTAGTTTGTCAAAAGAAAATCAAGTTTTTACCTGACGTGAGGATCTCATCACAGTTATAAATGACACATACAGGGGTTGGACAATGAAACAGAAACACCTGTAATTTTAGTGTGGGAGGTTTCATGGCTAAATTGGACCAGCCTGGTGGCCAATCTTCATTAATTGCACATTGCACCAGTAAGAGCAGAGTGTGAAGGTTCAGTTAACAGGGTAAGAGCACAGTTTTGCTCAAAATATTGCAATGCACACAGCATTATGGGCGACATACCAGAGTTCAAAAGAGGACAAACTGTTGGTGCACGTCTTGTTGGTGCATCTGTGACCAAGACAGCAAGTCTTTGTGATGTATCAAGAGCCACAGTATCCAGGGTAATGTCAGCATACCACCAAGAAGGACCAACCTCATCCAACAGGATTAACTGTGGATGCAAGAGGAAGGGGTTGTATGGGCTAAACCAGGTGTTTCAGTTTCATTGTCCAACCCCTGTAGATACTTCATTATGGTATAAAATTTCAATATATGCTTGTGATGGACTTGCAACCTGTCCTGAGTGTACCCCTCCCCTCGCACTGTGACTGCTGGATATGGGCACCAGTGACCCCCGTGACCCTGAAAGGAAGAAATAGGTATTGATAATGGATGGATGGATGGATGGATGGATGGATGGATGGATGGATGGATGGATGGATGGATGGATGGATGGATGGATGGATGGATGGATGGCNGATGGATGGATGGATGGATGGATGGATGGATGGATGGATGGATGGATGGATGGATGGATGGATGGATGGATGGATGGATGGCTGCCTGGGAAACACAAAATATTGCCCCTTTAAATGTTAGTTTGTTAATCCAGTCAGATTTATTTATTTATTTGTTTAGTACCTCAGAACTTGAAACTAAAATTTGGTTACAACGTCACGTTAACGTAACCTTGTTTTTGTTGCAGCTTGGAAAACCAGTACTTCAGTAACCAGATGTGTTTTACATGTTTCACTGTAACGCTTCCTAATAGAAGTAATTCTGTTCAATGTGTATGATGACGACGATACAAACCAACAACAACAATGTTTATTACTGCAGCTTATCACGTGTAATTTTCAACGCGGCCACAATCAATGAACTTGTAGCTGGTTGGGGGTTGAGCTACATTTCAAGAGACATTTCAGTTGAGTTTTCAAACTTGAAATTCAGTAATTCCAGCTTTTAAGCACAAAAAAATGCACCATTAAACTTAATTTCTCCAAACTGAGTTTCCATGGCAGGCAAGATGATAATTGTTCACAACATTTCCACAGAACATTGCTTCAAAAAGTCAGACTTTTCTTTTAAATCTATAAATCTGTGAGAAATAAATTAAATCCTACCCAAGACGCAGAAATAAACTGAGTAAACTTTTGTTAATTGATGAACAAAACATCTGTCAAACCATTTTTTGAAACAATTTTTTGTAAAAAGCTGTGCCTTTTTATCTTGTTTTCTCACATCATTGGTCATTTTGAAGCAGCTCTATCTTTCAGTGCCTCATTGCGTTCAGTTTTTTCTTCTGCTCAGCTTGTTCATTGCTTGATGCAGTTGAGTTCTGCTGTTTAGCCAGCCCAGTACCCAAACCTCAGCGAGCCTCTTTCAAAACTTTACCAGAGTTTTATTGTTGGAATCAAAGCCTGATCAGTGAGTTGAAAGGTTTCAGGGAAAAAACGATTTTTACTGCTCAAGTAACGTTTGACAGGACCACAGACTCAACACAAATCGAGCAGGAGAGAAGTGCTTCTGGCACCAATATCTCCACGAAACAAACAGATCATTTCAGAGTTTTGCTAAATAAATTTTTTTTGGGAAATGAGCTGTGGAAAGTCATTGTGAGGCTCATTGTTTTCTCTCCCCAGCACAAACTTACCCCCTGGGAAGAGAAACGTAATAATGAGATTTTAGTGATGTGAAGGAGCGTTGTTTGATCTCCACACTGTGCTGCTCTGCCTTTCACATGTAGGCTGCAGTTTTACCTTTTAGTCTACTTAGAGGATAAAACCTCTATTTTTATCAAGTGTTGTGTTTTTGTTAGTTAAGCCAACATGGATTTGATAATATTTAGTACCTCGTTTAAACTCTTGTCATAAAAACATAAAATTTAAATAGTTTGTATATCTAAAAGGTTGTTTCTGTAATATTGCGAGTAATTTATTGCATTCAGAGCTAAAATAATATATTTTTCAAATCACTAGAAAAAAACCTCAATGTGTTTCTAACATCTAACAAACATTTGTTTAGCCCTATTATGCTTTTGGTTAAGATTAAAGTTCAGATTTTTTGTGTCTACTAAAGGAAGACACAGACACTGTCTGTCATGTCTTTGTTTTAATTTTAACATTGTTCTGACATTTTGTGTTGTACTGCTGCCTCTTGACCAAGTCGTCATTGTAAATCAGAATTGGTTCTCAACTTACCTGTTAAAATAAAGGTTATATATGGGAAAGAGGCCCTATCTGTTTGAACACCAATTATCTAATAATTGTTAAGTAAGAAAGTTGTAATTTATTAAAATTTTCTTTGGTAGTTAAATTGAGTTGTTTTAGGTAGACTGTTTGGTTTGTCATACTCTTTCTGAAGCCCAAAAGTCTGGTAGTATGTTATTTTCATTGAATGACCTCCCTTTGACTTGCTCAACTGGCAAGCAAATGCAAATTGTGACACAGCAAAAAACTAGCAACAGCTTACAAAAGATCACCAGAGACTGTGGTAAGCATTTGTCTTTTTTTCCACAGTCCAGGGGTATCTCAGGGGTAGGCAATCCAGGTCCTCGAGTGCCGCTGTCCTGCATGTTTTACTTGTTCCTCTTCTCCAGCACACCTGATTTGAATGAATGGTGATTAACAGGCTTCTGCAGAACTTGTAAGAGCTAATTCAAAAACTGAATCAGGTGTAATGGAGCAGGGAAAGAAGAAAAACATGGAGAACTGCACTTGTGGACCAGGATTGCCTACCCCTGGTCTAACTAAACACTTTGAAATTGGCCTCCGTCTCTTTAAAAACCTTCTACCGCTTCAGACACTTCCACTTCAGCATGTCTTCACAACAGTGCTTTGGAGAAGGGCTGTTCTGTGGTGACTGAGCTCCAGGGAGGTGCTTTGTACCAGCAAGCATTTAGGCAGCTCCACATGGCTACCACTGAAGATTCAAGGATTTCTCAAACATGTATGAATGAATCAAAGCAACACTCTTGGTATGTTTTTGACATGATACAAAGCTCAAAAAGTAAAAAAAACATAAAATTTTCATGCCTCTATTCTTGTGGCATGTACAGGACTTATTGTGCTGCTCACTGCTCTCTTGCCTCCCACAGTCCAATAGCCAGCAGCTCTAATAGCCCCATCAGTGACTTATCAGCCCTGGTGGCACATCTTTTCATGGAAGTGTCTGACTATTAGCTCAGTCACGTGATATCTTCTAGGAATAAGGAGAGGATGTGTTTCATCCAAAGTCAGCTGTGCACTTATTAGCTGACCTCCCACTTTAAGAAGTCCACTAGTGTCCAGAAATGGGCCCAGATTGTTAAGTAGCCATGCTGCTCCACAAATTTGAAGTCATTCGTGAAGACCTTTTTCCGAACCGTGTGATTAACTTGGGCCTGGTGAAGCTGGTCTTTATCAAGGTTCAAGTTACACCTATCCCAGCTATAACAAATGTTCTCTTGCCTGCCTTTGAAAGACTTGATGATGCACTGCAGTCTAGCAGTGTCTTTAGACAGAATATTCCAGCTAAAAAACCTTCCAAATCCATCACTTCCTAGTTCACCATCTGACACAGTGGTGATACAGGCTATGACCTCTGGCCATAGTTCTGGATTGTGGTCAACAAGGCTGAAGAACTTGTCCTGTGTTTGACATTAAAAATGTAACCCAGCACCACTTTTGAGAATGTGGAAAAGGTTCACATCATCCACCTCACCTCCTTGAACTAATTCTGCTACTTCAACAGCCAGAGCAGATTTCCAAATTATGTCTGGTTTCAGATCAAGTCTTGCTCTAACAAAGAGGAAGCTCACTTCACTGTAATCACAATTATTGGTAAGTTTCAAAAAGGCACCAGCACCCACAGCTTTTATGGATGTGTCACAGAAAATTATGATATTTTCCCAGAGGTGGAAAAAGTACTAAAATAATGTACTCAAGTAAAAGCACAGTTAAGCCTGTATTATACTTCAATAAGACGTGGGACAGCGGGTTGATGATTGCGCAATTTCAGCGCGTCTTTTCCTGACCGAGAATAAACGGGCTGAAGACGCGGTGGGCCATAAATGATCATAAATCCTCTCGCTGCCTTCCCTCAGCTCATATAAAGTATATAAATTACAATAACGATGGCCAGATATTGTTTTTTTCCACTCAACATCAGTGTTAAGTTGAGTGCAGTTGGGCCGTTCTTTTTATTTATTTTATTTTTTTAATGGTGGACAGAAAAAAAAACGTGACCAGCTACGCGCTCACGTACCTCCTTGGGACCTGGATCAAACCAGCAGCTCTTTGAGCTCTTTTTAAAACTGGCTTCAGACAAAAAAATATATAATTTTAAACAAAGTAACGCAGAAGTAATTGAGCTGTTTGGGGTCCTGTTCTGGTCCAGCTCCAACTCCTCGACACTGCCACAGCTGAGGACCACTGGCCCCCTGCGGTGCTCCTGATGAACAAACACACTCACAAACTCTGGACCTATCACACTGAGAGCCGCAACGTCCCGTCGGCACAGTTCTGACAGGAGGCCATGCACAAGACGGCTGTCACCGGGGAGAACAGCGGGAGAGCAGATGGAAGCGACGCAATTTTTTGTCACTCAGCAGGGGGAAAAGATGTGCGAATCGAAGTATAAAACAGGTTTTACTCAGGATGTGGCCATCCTGGAGCCAAGTTTGTGTCAAGGGGTCATTAGCAAGCTCCTCGTTTCTGGGCCACCTATCATGTGACTTGAATGAATGAATGAATGAATGAATGAATGAATGAATGAATGAATGAATGAATGAATGAATGAATGAATGAATGAATGAACACAGGCTACATTCACACTAAAGGCAAATGTGACCCAAATCAATTGTTTTTCCTGACAGTCTAAACGTTACAAATGTGATTTTTGCAAATCCGTCCTAGGCCTTTTCAGTATGTGGTACCAAATCAGATACTTATCTGATGTTTTTCACAGCGACCTCAGTCTGAATGATCATCTCATTTCATCAGATTTTTACTTCAGTGAGGTGGGAGTAAGCAGATCAATGCGCACAATACTAACCTCGAGTCATGCTGTTCAAATCTTGTAACTCCACGTCTTCAGCTACAGAACAGAAATCCATTTGTTTCATATTTTTTATTTTAGTTTTCCATGTCCTGGATGACTGATAATCCACAGAAATATATGATAGTAACATTATCAGCCGGTATCAATACTTAGATTAATGGGTTGATCCTTTCAGCACGTCGCTCCCGTTCCATAAATACAAGCTGCACCAAAGCAGCTGGCCATAGGCAGTTTCAATATAAACACTTAACTAATCAAGCATATCAGATAATTATTTAACCAGCTCTGATTGTATAAAAACTTCATAATCAACATGCTAACATCTAGTTTTTGCTATAACTCAGTAAACAAGCCAAATGAAACAACTACAGTCTGTGTTACTGTCACACTGACTAATGACCAATTAGATGTGCAGGGCTCTATAGTTTCATTAGTGTGTGTGCAAGAAAGCTGTCAGGTCATTGGTCACAGAGCAGGAGAGGGCTGGTAATTAATTTACCATAAAATTCCATATGAATCATGCATTCATTTATTAACTCTACTGACATTGACAGAATATTTTTGATTCTCACGATAATACGGGACAAGGTGCATCTCGTTTCAGCTCCATACGGCATGCGTACTTTTGTTTCTAAATACGAGATGATTCCATTTCTATAGGGACGGTTGGCAACTGAGGCCAACTTGGTGGTTGCTATTTTCATTGTACTCCAGCAGACGTAGTGGGCCCAGTAGGAGGAGTCTGAACACAATTGGCTGCTGTAAGTGTTTTTAGAGAATCTTTAGATTTTTTCCAAATTCTCTGCTTTTCCTTTCACAGTTGTTCATCCCAGTCATATACATCAGTAGAGACATCTCTCAAAATGGAGCAAGCTCAGTGCTGAAATGCTCTACAAAGACAAGGGAGTTAAACAGGCTGGTAATAACTGACAGAACTCCACTCTTTGTAAACCAATTTGAGAGGCAAATGCAGGTGATGGAGGGATCTCAGCGGCAACAATTCAGGCGGAACCAAGAAAACTTTCTTGATCTATCAGCATAATAAATGCTTCAACTCTAAGGCCAATGACCAACAGAGGATCATCAATGAGCCCCAGATGAGAGTGTCACCTGGTCTTCCTACGATGGCAAAGATGGAACTTTGTCACAAACAATAGAGTGGGTGAACCAAAGGTGGGGAACACAGGTGACATTGATGGCAGATTGTGAGTAGTGGAGTGCGGCCGGGAAACAATTTCCTCATCACCTCCACCTTTCTGGGATGTTCTAAAAAAAGAAAAAAGAAAAAAAGGACATTTTTCTTGGATATCTAAGTGCCTTCATTCTATTAGGTTTGGTGGTGGAGAAACCCAGGGAGCAGGCAAAACTCAAAGATCCAAAAACAAAGTTTTATTTTACCAACTAAAATGCTGATACGGCAGAAATAAAACTTACTATTCCAAACACAGAGGAGCACAGGGCATGAAGCAAATGGGCCAAAAGCACAATGAAGCTGAATTCATTCAGCCTGGTTTCATTCTGTGGCTTCTTAACCCAATATCAATCTGATGTTTGGCACATTCAGCTTTGGTGCAGGCAGCCTCAGCTGCAGCCCGTGCTTTGGCTGGAACCAGGTTTGCACTTGACTCTCTTGAGCTGTATGAACTTGACGTTTTAGCTGATCTACGATCTGATCCAACCTTCTGGAAAATGGAAGGAGTTTAGTGAGTGCAGGATATTTCAGCATGTCCCTGCAACCTGGAAAGGAGAAGCAGATAAAAAAATGAAAGTATAGACAATGTTTGCATAAACTGGTATAAAATGTTGAAGATTAGTTATTTAAGATGGCAACAGTCCATTTTGGTCATGGCAATACTAAGGTTAGTTATTGGCACATTAATTTTGTCAGAACTAAACTTTATTTCAAATTGATATTGTTCAATAAACTATCTCCAACAGGTAAGATATTAATTATTCATATCCTTTCCACACAATTCCACTTCAAAAGGTAAATACAGTATATCCCTTTTCAGTAGATTAAAGAAATGAAAGTTTGATCTCAAAGTGAACCATGACTTTGCTGTTTTAATTCAACACACTGCACATCTGTCCTTTTATAAAATATAAAACCTTTTAAATTCCCACACTGTTAGCAAAAACAAAAAAAAAAACTACTAAAGGCAAATCTGGCAAATCAAGAATTGCCATTAGACTATTCTTCTTATCACTGATTGACAAATAGAACCATTGTACCATATAACAATGACCCAATTTAAAACAAACTGAACACCAGTCTGTCATTTCCTTTTCCCATTATCAGAATCCTTCATGAGCTAACCACCATTTCCTGGCCCATTTTACTTTCCCACATCTTTTATTGACTCGTGTATCCATGCAGATAGAACACTGACACAAACCTTTGGGAGATGTGGGTTAAATTTGTCTGAACGTGGTGAAGCTGGTTGGCTCTCCTCCATCTTTCTGGTCCGTTTGCTCAGAAACAGCAAGGCTGTGAAGGAAGGAAGAATGTGTCACCATGAAGCAAATAGAAGACTTCATGCATTATGGATCCTCAGTCGTAGAGGAACAGTCTTACATAAGGACTCTGCTTATATAATAATTAGATGAAGACCCGAGGATGATGATTTAAGAGAGTGATTTGTGATTTGATTCATCCATGTAGGTTTATGTAATTTATTCCTCTTATCGTGTATTCTTTTGCTTTTAAAGTTGTATTGAAAAAGTGGTATATTTGCACGTCTCGGCCTGTAAGTGTGTGTGTTTGTTTGTGTGTGAGAGTGTGTTTTCTGAAACATGCTGCTGGAAATAAAGGGCTTCAAAGGCAGAGCTCCGCTAATGAGTGTAAAATGCTGTGACAGCCAAAGAGGGTTACCCCCTCTGACTCTCCTCAGGGCTTTTTTCTTTATATTTAGCAGAACTCCCACTTCTCCTCTTCTACAGCTTTTGCACACTCTCTGTGTCCGTGGTGCTTTTCCCAAATGCAGCTCCTCATTTGTATTTTGGAGCCAACGAGATCCTCTGAGGAAGGCATAAAGAGCAGACAGAGATATTAGCCCATCTGTCAACAACATGCTTTAATTTTGCTTCAGCTCGCTCCGCACATTAAATACATCAACTGCAAAGCACGGTTCAGGAAATGCACTTTTATTAGTTTATTGCTGCTTTAAATGCTGTGTTAGCCTTTCATTGAACATTGTTGCACCACCCTCCCCCTGCCACACACACACACCTCATGATAAACATTTAATTGACTTCAGTGCTTAATTTTTGGTTTACCCTTATGGTTTTTATTAAAGCAGAACTCTAATCAAACTTAAAAAAGAGCAATGTAAATGTGAATAAAAATGTAAATGTACTTTATTATCAATGCATGTTCCTGTGCAATGATGAAATTTGTGCTCTACATTTGATCACATTTGAGAAACACCCAAGTGGAGCAGCAGGCAGCTATGTAAGAGCCTGGGGAGCAGTTTGAGTTTAAAGATAATGAGTTTATGTTTAAAAAAAGCAGATTTTTTTGTTGTTTTACCTGTTGTATTACTTATGGTTTGAAGTGGGAAATGGGATTCAGAGGAAATGAAAACTATTCACCTCTTTCCTTCTGTGTTGTTGCCTTACAGAATGCAGTTTACGGTAAATTGATTTTACTTGAATACTGTATAAGGAATGGACTTACACAAAGTGCTCCAAATTATTGAAGCTAAATCTATCCATCCATACCTGTTTCTTCCTTTCAGGGTCACTGGTGCCCATATCCAGCAGTCACTGTGCAAGGGACAGGGTCCACCTTGGACAGGTTGCAAGTCGAGACGAATAACCATTCACTCACTAGGGACAATTTAGAGTTATCAATTAACTTAACAGTCAGTTCTCAGAGAAATGCATGCACGGAGAGAACATGTAAACTCTACCCAGTGCTGGGATTTGATCCGGCAACCTTTCAGCTGAGAGGCATCAGCTCTACCAACTGAGCCACTTCATGAAACCGTTTCATATGCACCTGACTGTGATTTGTGTCCATTCTTCATGATCAAACTGCTCCAGCTCCTTTACAGTGGATGGGTGCTGCTTGTGTTGAACAATCTTCAAATCAAAACAGAGATTCTCACTTGGATTGAAGTCTGGACCCTAACTCGGCCACTGCAGGACCTTTAACTTGAGTGTTGCTACAGCAGTGTGTTTAGGTCCATTGTCCTGCTGGAAAGTGAATGAAGAAATGGGTTAAAGGTAAATAATGAATGGATGAATGGATGGATGGATGGATGGTGTCTGTTGTTTAATGCTTAGAGGTGTTGAACCAGGGTTGATTCTGAGAGTCATCAAAACAGTTGTACTATAAATGTACTGAGATTATTTGACCACTACATTGCCCACATGTGGATCTCTTTAAACCCTCTATGGTACCATCTTGTCTCCAGGCATGCTGCTTCCAGACCTCATGGTCTTTTTCAGCTTTTTAAGTTAAAATGAGGCATATTGAACTATTCAATGCTAATAAGGATCTTTTCAGTACATGTGGACATCTCACACAGCTCCACAGCTCCTCTACAGAGATGTTCATTCTTTTTTTACCCAGAAATTGTATCTAAAAAATTGTCAGTGGTTAGTAAAGTATTTTTATAGGAAATTTAAAGGAAATTACAAAAATACTGCATGTGGCCTTGTGACATGGTATGGTATGGTATGGTATGGTATGGTATGGTATGGTATGGTATGGTATGGTATGGTATGGTATGGTATGGTATGGTATGGTATGGTATGGTATGGTATGGTATGGTATGGTATGGTTAATAAGCAGCATGGTGGATCAGTGGTTAGCACTGATGCCTCACAGTAAGAGGATCCTGGTTTCGATCCTTGGTTTGGACCTGGGGTCTTTCTGTGTGGATTTCTGAATTTTGCCTGAAACTCTCAGACTGAAGAAGTCTCTTGGAGGAGAGACGAAACGTTTCATTAGAGAAGAACCCGTCCAGAAGACCTATACAATTTTTTTCTTTTTGATTTTTTACCTGGATTACTGAGATGCATCAGGACTTACTGTGTGGAGTTTGCATGTTCTCCTCGTGCTTGCGTGGCTTTACTTTGGGTACTCCAGTTTCCCCCCACACACCAAAAACATGTACAATAGGTTGCCTTCAGACCCAAGCCTCCCTTGAAAAAGAGATCTGCAATGTCAATGGGATTTACCTGGTTAAATAACAGTAAAATAAAAACAAATATTTCAGTGGGGGGCTGAGACAACATTGTACCAAAGGACACCAAAACATACAAGATTAGAATATAATCATAGTAAAGAAATCATAGATTAGTGTTTTTTTATTTTTTATTGGTACAATTATTAGAAGTATCTATACTGTCGGTCTGATCCAAAAATATTTTTCAATGCATTTGAAAGAAAACGATGTTCCCATTTTCAAATGATTTTAATTCCAAGCTGTAAGGCAACAAAGTGGAAAGAATACCAAAGAGGATACTTTTGAAACTTGTACATTTTATTTCTATTCCTGTTTTAACTCCATTGTTTTCCTTTTCTGTCAGAATCTGACTATGTTTAGAGGCTGAACAGATAAAAATATTTTGAGGCTTGGTAAGTTCTTACTCCATCTGCCAACAGGTCTTTGTTTTTAGGAAAGTGTTTGACTTGATCATTTCAGAGACTCTCAAATTCATTTAATGCCCTTAATTCAAGCATTACCAGAGCTTCATGCAGCCTCATGTTTAAAAATGGTTTTCCATGTAGGAGACCACAGGGAGCATCTTGTAAATGAACATGAATGCACTGTGTGATATCATTAAAATACGGCCATTTTGAATTCATTCATGTGTAATACAGAAGCACCAAATGGTGTTTGTTTTTCTGTTCTGCTGATAGATGTCTTTTTTTAATTACATTGTTTCAGAAACATATTTGTTTCTGGGCCATTGCTTCAGTAAATAAAAATCTTATCAGAGGCAGAGAATTATATGTGTTGGCTTATATTTTACAACTTTTCACAATATAAATTCTGACAAACACTGAGTCATCATTTTTTGGAATATGTTTATTGCACTTTTTCATTTTACAGGGAAAAAATAAACAGATATAATCTAAAACTGTTTCATTTTACCAGCTGAGCCTTCAGGTTTTGCAAAACACAACATTAAATAAATAAATATTTGAAGAAGAAATGGAGCTAATTTATCAAGAGTGGATAAATGTAAAACAATGAAATTAATACTTTATGCCTCCTCTGGCTGTTAGAGTTCTTTGAGGTATTAACTTTACTAATGAAAAGCAATAATCTTCATCCATTGGGTTCCAGCTTAAAGGCATACACAGATTAGATTCACAGAAAATCATGATTTATTTTTTATTTAAAATGTACATTTCTAATTAAATGGTGCACCAGACTGTTTAATGGACATATCACAGAGTATTTTGTCTTTAACATATACAAAACAGTTTTTTTTTGTTGTATCAGATGCATTATAAGAAAATGACTTTATATGACTACAATACTTCATTTAAAGGTATTAAAATCATCTGTGTAATGATCTCCTCTGGTTCTATAGCTAATATTCAATCCCACATAATCAGATATTTAAAAGTTTAAAATGTTAAACATAGACACCATAGCCACAGATAAATGGCCTGTTAACTGTTCAGTTCATACATTTCAGGAGGAACAACTTGGACTCTTGTGGCTTGATTTGAAGACAGCAGATTACCGGTACTAAATACCAAATTAATAATAGTCTGTAATAAAAGTGGGTGTGTTTCCTAAGACTTCATCCTTAAAGAATAACAGGTGCAGCAGAGGTGCAGACCGCACCTAATAAAACGAGGATTCAGCGTGTGCCACTGATGGAAGCAAAGCAGACACAATAAAAGTCAGAGTTGCAGAGGTCAGCAACACACAGCTCCAGAGCTGCATGACTCTAGCCTTGACAAATTAAAAAACGTGTTTTATTAGTTTAATTTTTATTTGTGATATGATTCTTTAACATCAACTTTAAAAAAAAAGATTTAAATAGTTTATAAACCAAATCATACATCCCAGCTCACAGATCCCCTGCTGCACCGCCTGCTGCGGCTGTTCATCACTGTAGGTGAGTGCAGAGGTGATTGACAGGTGCAGGGAGGTAATCTCTCATTTTTATTGACATAGATTTCAAAGAAAAACAAAATCACATTAATTGAGCATATTGTCAGAGTGTAAAAATTGTAATGCAAGCTGAGGGATCACTCTGACTTCAGACATGTCAAGTTGTAGATTGTCTGTAGGAAGGATTTTATCTCTATTTGCATGAATACAGAAGTATAGGGCAGTCTTCCCTTATACATTCAAATTAATTAAGGTGCCTCCACATCCTGGTCAATTGTCCCACAAATTTATTGTCAAAATTGAAATTTAGCAGGGTTAAAACACAGTAGATACTGTATCAGAATAGGTTTAACATGTAGGCCTATGATCAGAGGAAACAGATGTCCACTGGACAGGGTGCAGCAGAGGTGCAGAAAGGTAAGTTCTCTTATTTGTTAAGGGTGGAGGTCTGAGCTCTGAGTAATTACCGAACACTGAGAAAGGTTTAACAGATTTATTGAATAAATGTGAAAATGAGCATTGGGAGCTGGCCACCGGGATCAGCAGATCTGGACACAAGAAGCTGGGGTTAAGTCGGTTCAGATAAATTATATTATTTAGAAAAATAATATATCTCACCGATCKTCTTTGGATGGGTTGGGTCCGAGTGGAAACATCAACTGTTGAGTTTTGGTTCCGGGTGGTGTTGATGCTGCTGCGGGGTTTTCTCGTGGTCCAAAAACAAGC
>NW_013952417.1:1060649-1070139 GCF_001266775.1 Austrofundulus limnaeus | reverse complement strand
CAGGGGCTGAGGCAGGAGACGTGGGTCCAAGAGACATAAATAGGATCGTTACCAGGAGAGCAGATGGCAGGCAGGGTCCGACAGGGGCTGAGGCAGGAGACGTGGGTCCAGGAGACATAAGCAGGGTCGGGGTCACAAGGCAAGAGAGGAACAAGGAACAAAATAGCTGGAAGATCATAGACAGGGCTAGTGATAATCTGGCAAGGAACAAGAGACTGGAGCAGAGCTATATACTATGGAAGGCAGGTGTCATGAATGAGCTTGATTGTATTTTCTGTGACGGGAGGGGCAGAGGCAATGAGCAGGGCAAGAATGACAGGAGCAGGAAATGAGCATGACAAGGCAGACAGAAGCAGGATCATAACATTATTTGTTTAAAGGTAAACATGATCACATTAAATGTGAATATTTCAGGGTAAAGATGTGTAAGATCTGGCCTATAGAAATATAAGCCTTTCCCACATCTCTCATACACAAGGTTATGAGGAAATTATTTATCAAGGATTTTTTCTTATTCTTCGTCAATATCCTGACTGTGCGGAGTGAAAAGGACACACAATAAGTACAACACTCAGATGTAGTTCAATTTGATTCATAACGATATGCGATCGTTTATTTACATAAATCAAACAAATCATGAGTTAACAACTTAATTGTGGGTAATCAATTTCCTATTACAAGCTTTCAGAATTAATAAGATATAAATCTGCGTCCGATTTCAATCCATATGAACTCAAATTACTTATAATAGAACAGTAACGTCAGTTCTGATGTTAAATAAACCAACATTAAGATTCTGGCAAGACAGAATAGTAATAGAAAAAGGAGGAAAAGTAAGGTTAGTATTTCTACTGTTTTACTTTTTATCATAATGTGAGTCGACCGGAACTGCACGTCTTTTCTTAACCCAGTTTCTGCTGGACTGGTCACCAAACACTTCAGCCTTTTTACCTGATGATGACTTCTTTAGACACCATCTGAGTAGCGAGGCTGGCTCACCTCTGATCAGTCAGAAAGACTGTTGTCGGTCCGCTCACCGTTCGTTGGCAATACGTGTTATTTCTCCAGTAACCTTCTGCGTCTGCCTCAGTCCTGAGCCAGAAAATGGAGCTGAATCCAGTTTCTCCTTCAAAATAAAATCACCTTCACCATCGGAAGGAAAAATTAATCCCTTTGGAGGTTTTGAAACCTTGCGTGGGAATCCGACAGGCTTGTCGAATCCTTGGCTGTAAAAATCCCCTCTTTGGCGCTTGAGTTGGATTTTCAGCTCACAAGCTGAGTTCCTCCGAAGAGGAGCAACAGCTATTTCCTTGTTTTAGTAAGGAAGTCAGAGTGTGTCCCTCAAAGCTGTCCGGGTTAGTAATAAGAGCGGAAAAACTTTGGGTTCCCGCCCTCAGGCTTAAAGATGAGTCAGAGAAAAGGAAAGCTAAAGATTTCGCCAGGCGCCAGTCAAGGTTACTGTATGGTTGAGCAAACAAACATGATAACCTCTTTTTAACTTTCTTCTGATAGACCCCAAATGAAATCACTGGAAAACATTTATAATGATTAGCTGCAACATTTCTGTCCATAATTAACTCTAAACCACCTTGTTAATTCAGACAAATGAAAGATTTTCTCGGAAAAAAATCCACAATTATATTACTGTGTTCACAGTAAAATAATAACAGTGATTTGCGTAAAAACACAATGAATACATTGTAATCAGATTCTCTGTAATTTTTTTTATACCATTAAAAATCTTTAAGGCACGTTAAGAGAAAAGAAGTTGTTCTACTTTTCCTGTGACAGTCATTATCATTGATTTAACAAATGGATTAAGATTCTTAGTTAAATGACAAATGAATCACGAACAAAGGAGATTGTTCTGTCCATTATCTGATTAAGAGAACAGTGTTCTCTTCCACGGTTAGAATGGCCTGTCATGGCCTAAATAAAGTTCAGAGTGTAACAGAGTTCCTGTCTTCTTCTCAGGCTCATCTGAGGCCTGCTTAGAGGCAGAAAATCTTGTTTCTTCACTCGAGGTGACCCCTACAATTATTAGACTTTTTTTTACACATCAAGCTTTACTTGTACACTGTAAAAAATGAAATGTTGGATTTACTTAACCATGTTATGTTACCTGGTTCCACTTAACTGAGTTGAGTAAATTCAAAGCAGTATACCAGTTTTTTAGTCAAAGAACATGAGTATGTTGCTTTGAATTTACTCAACTCAGTTAAGTGGAACCAGGTAACATAACATGGTTACGTAAATCCAACATTTCATTTTTAGAGTGTATCAACTCATTATCAAGCAACAGTTAAATAATGAAGTTTTCACCTGTGATTGTTTTAATGATGATCATAGTAAATCTAACTTCTTTATGAATAGAAACTTGTGCCGAAACTACGGTGTACGAAACACTATTTTTACGCAAGAGATGGTGAGTAAAGCAAACGATTTAAGTAATGTTGTTAACAACAAACTTTATTTTGCGGGGGAAAATAAAGAAAATAATACATTTCTTCATCTGGCAGCATTTTCTTCAAAGCGACCTGGCAGTAGCGCAGTAACAAACCGCAGCTTTGTTTGGACAGAAACAATAATGACAAACTCCACGCAATTATTTGTCAACACTGGCAGGAAAAGTTATCTGCTCTGGGCCAATTATAGGTGAGCATTTGGACCGGACCTGTAAAAGATCATGGGCTCCTTTATTTATTTATTTTTTCTCTTCACAACCCGTCAGCTTGGATCTGGAGATCGGATGGTTGCGCACAGGTTTGGGCCAGAGATGTGGCACAAAATACAAAATTCTTATTTTATTTTTAAGCTGATTTGGTCGACCCGGCTGGGATCAGAGCCAAAACATTTTTTGCATGTCAGTCAGGCTCATGATCATCCGGACCCAGAGCTGGAGAATTTGCGTAAACCCTCCGACTGTTCGTGTTGTGTGCACTGCTCCCCATTTAAATACTTTATTAACTTATTATCAAGAGCTTGTTCCCATTTTCAAATCATTGTACAAGTTATGGACTGTACTGCCTTTTGGAGAATACTTCACCAACATGAACATCAAGTAGATAAACTCCAGCCTCCAGCTTGTGACGCGTGCACGCATCATCAGCTGAGCTGCAAAACCCAAACATGTGGATCTGATGACTTATAAACAGATTTAGTCCTGATCTTAATGCTGTCGGTTTTGTCTGTGCCTCTGTCTGTATGTAGACACAGAGACATCCGTCAAAACTTGTCAGTGTCGGGTGCAGCCTGTAAATGGGACCAGCTGATGGGCAGGGCCATAAAGTGGTGTGCCCAATGGCCCCCTGGCCCCCCCTATTCTGGCGCCGGTGTGTTTATGACATATTCAGAGAAGAGACAGTTAAAGGACAAGAACGTTTATAAGATGGAAAAGAGAGTGAGGGTGTGGTGCAGAGAGGGACCCTCATCAGGGAGGTTTTATGCTCTGTAGACAAGCACTATTCACTCTCTAATCTACTGCCTGCAGCTCAGCTGCTGCCATGACTAAACATAAGAGCCTGTCAACACAGCAGTAACAGTCAGATCTTTAACAAGTGAGACCTCCCAGCTGAGTTAATGAGGGGAACTGGGGACCACCCACTCACATGTCACCATGGGATAACTTCAGGGATCCTTTCACAAGTTTAAAAATACCAAATGAGAGTTGTATTCCACTATCATACAGCTGCACAATAAACATTTTAACTGTCATATACTGTATGTAAACCACAGTCTTGAAGTTTCCCTAAGATGCCCTTTAAGATGGATCTCACCTGGCTCAGAACCAATGTTGTGAGTCCAATCCCTGACACAGGCTACAGTCAGCCACCAATCAATAAGTGGCTTTATATCTCAGATTTGACTCAGAGTGATAGAGGAAAAACTCCTGCAGGCTTAGGACCAAGGTCTTCTCTCTCCTCCAATGTTTCTGTGGTTTCTTCTGTCTTGTGAAACAACAGCAGATAGCTTCAGTACCCTGGAGACAGCATGGTTGTAATGCTTTTAGGGTTTATTGCTTTCAGCGTATTTATAGATCTCCAGGGCGCTGAGTGGTTTCTCTCTCTCATTCCCAGCCTGTTTCTGTCTCCTGCCAACTCTCATCGTGGTGTCACATTCACAACTTTATATCTCATTGCATGGTGAGACAATCTAATCACAAAGCACAAGCTGTATCACAAACATTGGGGATGCTCTGTGTGAAAATTTACAAATATATATATACTTAGATTATTTCAGGGTACTTCAGTGAAACAATCTAATTCACATCCATGGAAAGTATGTTTTCTTGCTATATTGACATGACAGTGTATAAAAGACACTAACAAAAAAATTATAAATAAAGGACAGTTTTTGTCACCAGATATTAAAGTCAAAACATTAAGTTTTGGTCTTGTGCCACTAATTAAACCTCAAAGTACAAGTTGGAGACCACTCAGCAACTACCACTCCAAGTTTGATTTTAATATTTAAAAATATTTAGCTGAGTTGTATGCATACACTCACAAATGAGCTAAGAATATTGGTTTGTGTTAACTTTCTGCCAGAAAAGAAACAGAGGTTAACTCACTCAGGCTGTCTTAAAGCACTTTTTAAAAACCTTTATTTCTCTTGTTGTTTTTTTTACATTTTGATTTTAATCTCAAATCAGGGAAACAACATAAAAAAATCATCATCAATGTTTTTTTTAACATGGTCTTATTCTACTGTCATAGTTTGTTGTCTCCTTTTGGGTCATTTAATATCTTGTGACTTTGGTTTAAATTTTTTTTTTTTACTTGATAAATCATTTTCCCCAATGAATTTTCAACAAACCTTATGCAAAAACGTTTGTTGTATATATTTTCGAACCGTTCAAGTTAATCAAATGAAGATTTAAATTTATTTTTCTAAACATTTTCTGCAATAGCTCTGTATTTACACACATTTCCAGCACATTGGAGTTAGATTAGACAGCCATGCTAATGTTTGCTAAAAGCAGAGTTTATCTCACTGACATGCAGACAAATTCTGCATTGATTTGAACTGATTTAATCTTGTACTCAGTGTTCTAAACAAATACAACTTACTGATTTGATTGTTACATATGTCTGTATCACTACTGAAAATACAGGGGTTGGACAATGAAACTGAAACACCTGTCATTTTAGTGGGGGAGGTTTCATGGCTAAATTGGACCAGCCTGGTGGTCAATCTTCATTAACTGCACATTGCACCAGTAAGAGCAGAGTGTTAAGGTTCAATTAGCAGGGTAAGAGCACAGTTTGGCTCAAAATATTGCAATGCACACAACATTATGTGTGACATACCAGAGTTCAAAAGAGGACAAATTATTGGTGCACATCTTGCTGGTGCATCTGTGACGAAGACAGCAAGTCTTAGTGATGTATCAAGAGCCACGGTATCCAGAGTAATGTCAGCATACCACCAAGAAGGACCAACCACATCCAACAGGATTAACTGTGGACGTTAGAGGAAGCTGTCTGAAAGGGATGCCATGGTCTAAAACCAGGTGTTTCACTTTCATTGTCTAACCCCTGTATATCTCAATGTTAACGATGATCCTAAATCTACAAACTGAATAATGAAACAAAAACATTCAGTAAGCAGCATTAATGACATTGTGTACAGGTCATAGAGATGCAGACTTCAGGGGTTGGCAGATGACACAAGTGTTCTTAATTCCTTTAACCAAGGGACCCCACTTCAGAAAACTCTTAAAAGTTTAAAATTCTCAGTTTCCTATTTGTTTTTTTGTTTTGTTTTGACAAAACAAAACAAAAAAAACCTTTGGTTTAAATGCACATAACATTTACTTTGTTACATATTTCAGGTTAAGGTTAAGTTTAGGCTCTGAAAATTCTTTGTTTGTTTTAGGAATCCAACCTGTTCAAACAAATGTATGAGTGGGTGAATTATTTTTTTATGCTGCTGACAATGAGAGTTATTCTGACTGATCAAAAAGCACAAGTCAGAGCATTAGCATTCTCATAGTGATGCAATCAGGGTGTGATTTACTTTTGTATTTTGGAAATTGCGTGACCAAATGTGTGAGCCTTCTGGGAAAAACATCTAAAAACTTGCTTTGCCAAACATTTCTTTCTCTGATTCATTTTATTTGGCTTAAATCTGTAATTACACACAACAGTTAACATCACTCTGAGTATCATAGTTTTTCAACAGATTTGTGGTTAAGTTTTAGGCGCATAGTGGTTTTAGTTAGAAATCAAACTTTTCAAATCAAATGTGTAAAAATGGGTTTACAGGATTTGCTGTTGCTGATTGTTGGAGCTGCGATGAATTAACAAGAGTCAGAGCAATCTAACACTGATGCTACAGAAAATCAGGATGATTTACTTGCTGGATTATGTTTGGTTTATGCCACCTTCAGGACCATTATCCTAGTTTTAGCATTATGAAGTTTTGCATGAAAGATTCAGTTTTACAGACCTTTCCTGGCACAATATTTCAAAAAGGCAATAAAATTTATCACCTTTTTCCTGTTACAAATCAGCAAATTAAACGGGAGTAAATACTGTTCCATTTCAAGCTTTTCCCTCAATAAACAAGCAAAATTTTTAATATTTGTTTGAACTTTACAGCCAGGTTTCCTTAACAAGCTGTTTTTGCCACTATATATAGTTTTGCACTTTCAGTTTTGAGCTTTGGCACCCATTTGCTTTCAAAAGTTTTACCCCTAACCTTGCGTGTGTTAGAGAAAAAAAGGTGAATTTAAATCCCTCCGTATATCAACTCCCCCACATTCAGATCAAAAAGCCTTTTCAAAACAATCTCACCTTAAACCAGCCTTCTAATAAAGGTGATCCATCAACCTGAGACATGTCAGATTACTGTTTCATTTCATCGTCATACTCACTGAGGAAAAACTATGCTGGCCTTGGTAGTCTTCAGCTTTTAGAGTGCATCTTTGTGTGCATGGGTGGTTAAAGATGGAGCTTTGTCTTTGTGAGGAAGTTTGGAAGTGTAAAACCCAATCTTCATATTCTCTATTGATTATATTTGTGCCATCTGTGTGCCATCACAGCTATTGTCTTCATGTGTATTTAGCTCCAAAACTAGTTTTAGAGATCTATAGGCAGAAGGTACAATGATTAAAAAATGATGTTGCTCCATTTGGACCCACAGAGTCTAATAAAATCTTAAAATAGACCTCATATTTCATCGTTGCCCACCCCGCAGTCTCAAGGTTTCCCTTATTAATGAGTATTTCCCTTCTTGGCTGTGAGAAAAGTTCATAAGACGGTCCCGAATGCACAGTAATACTTGGTGATATAGCTTTTATTTTGTCTAACTATGATGTATGGAAGTAAGCATCCCTGGCTCAGAAGGAACCATGAACGTTCACAATCTTGGTGAGTCGGCAAGTGAAAGTTTTTCTGTTGGTTTTTGTGGTAGCAAGATTTACCAAGAATGCAGAAACACGTTGGAATAAATGCACAGAAAGTCTGCGTGTATGGTCGTCAAATGATTTAATCTGAGCAACAACACAGCAGAGGCCAATCAGGAAGTCTGTCGAGTTGTGGCTGGCTCTCATCAGTGGAGAGCCAATGATATAACATCATGAGACACATTTACAACCAATCACAATTCGACAAATGTAACCACCTAACCAATAACAGGGCTCTCAGCCCAGRARCTACCTTATCAAAATAAGAGAGGTCATGCATTGCTGGAGTCTTGAAGTCTGGGGCAAACAGATTAAAACAGCCAAAAGTAGTTATCATAAGACATTAGTACTGGACAGCATCAAAGTGAAACAGATATAAATAATTAGTCCATAACAGTTTTCATCATAGGGTGAATTCTACAGTGAAAATAAGAAAGGCAAGTGTCGGGAAAAAAAACTAAATGAAGAGACAAAGTCAGATAATAAGCTTAGACAAAGCAAAGTCAAGTCAAACACACTTGCAAGAAATAAGGATTAACTGTTTCTCAGAGATGAGGGAAAACTCTTTGAAAATCAGTACAGGAATGCAAATAACGCCTAATCTTTACTTTCGATCACACGCATACACCAATGGGCAATCAAAGGCAATAAGGTGTTCAGCGTCTTGTCCAGAGACACTTTGACATGTCATCACAGACAGGTGGAATCAAACGTCGACTCTTTCATCGGAGAATTACGTCTCTAACCATTGATCCACAGCCACTCATTTACAATGTACCGGTAGAATATCCTATTTCAACCCCGACTGTGGTATCTGTCTCGGTCACACCAGCAAGCCCTGATTGGCTGGCAGCAGATTGAGCTCAGCTGTTCTCCGTTTCCTGAAATGACTCCTGGGGCTTTATAATGACTCACTGTAGATCAGACCTTTGCTAGAACATCTCACACTCAATGGTATAGTTCATGGCTGTCCCTCTTTGTCCTCCTTGAGTCAATGTTCCCAAAAAATGCTGTCTGCCAACATGCTGCCATGCCTAAACTATAACCAAATACTGTACACCTACTACCTCACCTACGACCTTCAAACCATTCTGACCTACATATGCTCCTCTTCGTCCTCCCAGATTCCATCCTCCCCTTCTTCTCTAATGCCTGAAACTCAGTCTGACCAGCTTCCTCTTGCCTCCACAGATTCTGAACCTCGCAGTTGTAAACACTGTAAACTAGAAGCACTCTGAGAGTGCAAACCTCTGCCAAAGGAGTGATGGAAACACATTTGCAGAATAAGATCTGATGTAGTGAACATTTAACCAGGCAGTATGCATGGGATAGTCAGAGACTCGTCACCCATCGTTATTCATCCACAAACTGGTCCCGGATTAAGCTCCTACATTTTCATCAGTCAGATTCCATCGTATAAAACGTCTGTTTTATCCCCTTCTATGACTTTGTAATGGTTTGACTATCGTTCTAAACTGCTGCTTCCTGGTACAATCGGCTCAGCATCTGAGCGCTTTTAGCACAAACAAACACTCCCATGAACTTCTGACCAATCACAAAATAAAGTTATTATGTGGAGGGGGTACCTTACATGGTTGGTCAGTTGTTCCCTCTGTTAGGTACCAGCTTCAGCTCGGCTACAGCAGGACCCTCCCCCGCTGTCAGCATCTCCTCAGTTATTGCTGTAACGTGAAGAGAATCACATTTCTTTTTCTACGTCTCCAGACAGCATGTAGCATCACCAATACTAGTTGATAACAGAATAATCACAACTTTCCCGATGGTGGGCATCCTGGGAGGTGTAGTCCCAACGACTTTGCGACTTGTACTTCCTGTTTCCTGCAGGCATGCGTCTGACGTAATGACACTTTGCGTAGCCTGGCTGTTTCAATTGAAATAAAAGAAAAATTCCTGTTTCCGCATCGTGATCCAGAACATCCTCAAAATTTAACGATGTGTTCCTTGGGCCAATATCCACAAGTGTTAAAAATGTCATGACAATCCGTCCACAAGTTTTTGAGTAATTTTGTCCACAGACCAACAGAACAACTGACAGACATACGTGACCGAAAACATATATAT
>NW_013952417.1:1056492-1060285 GCF_001266775.1 Austrofundulus limnaeus | reverse complement strand
CCGTTGGCGGAGGTAATAAATCCACTTTTGTATTTTCTCTCCTGAGTATGTTACCTTCCTCTGCCAAAACATTGACAGTTTTAGCTGAATTGATCACAGGGATGCAGTATCTAATCAGAAATGCAAAAAACAGTTTCATTTGTCATAAAAAAAATCAATGATGACATTTACAAATGCACACTCACTTGCACATCATTACTGGTCAGAAAGAAGCAATCAAATCCAGAGGTTAGCTGAGGTCTAGAGTTAGCTCTGGAGTTACACACAAGTCTGTGTTTAGTGTCATCATTTGTAATGAGCAAGTTGTGACCCAATCATTCAAAACTCATGAGTCGTTTTAATGAATTAGATGGTTATAATTCTTTAACTCATTACTGCACTGATTTTCCCCTGCTACAACTAACTGTAACTAACTTTGTGCAGATGCTATGGTAACTGTATTTTATATATAGAATCAAGTTAACCTCTATAGCCCTGTGGGAATCACAAATCTGAAGTGTGACTCTTGAATCAAATGAGCTATCAGGACAGTGTTGGGTTCTGTAGTGGTTTGGACCCACGTGGCAAACATTGTGAAGACACAGAGGTAATTTAAAAATTAAATATTTTATTAAAACAAAAAGCTGGCGAGGCAGCAAAAAACTTACAATGATAGATCACGGGTGGAAACGAGAAAGGAGAGGCAATGATCCAGCCGGTAAATGCAGAAAGGAGAAAGGTTATATAGAGCAGTGGAAAGTGGAACCGGAGTGATGACTTTGTGGGGACAGGTGTGAGTGGAGAGAGAACAGGAGAACACTGGGATTGGCTGAGGAGAGAGTAAACAAAGAGCAGGAAACACAAGGACAACAAGGAACAAAAACACAGACTTTGACCGTTTGTGAGTCGTACTGCTGAGTGTTTTGCTACGGATAGCAAATCAGGCATCACACCCCAGGTATATCATAACTATTTCTACTAGTATTTATGGTCACTGCTTAACTCGTCTTTTGGTCTTTTACATTTGCTTTTCTAGTGACCTTTACTTACAAACTATAATTTTTTTGTTTTTGCATTTTACTTTATGCTATATTAATGTCCCCAATGTGCAGAGTTGAAACATTAGGTAAACACTGAATTAGACTAAGTGTATTTCAACAATGTAGGCATGAATAATGTATATATGAATATATATTTTGCACTGCAAAATACTGGCACAGTGTATGTGCATCATTAGCTGTAGAAAGGTCAAAGCTTACTCGTGCCCTCTGGTAGGATCCCTCACTTAGCTGAGTTAAACGTCTGCAGTTATGGACATCGTGTCAAAGTAGTTATTCCTTTAAATAATCTGTTCCCTCCACCTGAACCTCCTCATGTAGTTTCAAAGTGAGAAAAATAATTATTCACTACACGCTGTTAATATATATTCAAAATAAAAAGATACATTTAGTCATTTCCATTTCCTAAATGAAACACATAACTCAAAAACCTTTTTGGGGAGTAATTATTTTAATTTCAGATTAGTTAAAAAAAAAATAAATAAAAATTGCCATCACTGGTCATTACATAACAACGATGTCTGTTTTCTGTATAACTGAGGCTCTGCACTAAAAAGTTATACAGCATCTCAAAATAGGGAGGAATAAAAAGCCTTATTAATGCCCCTTCCTATGCCTTGTTGGCTTTAATAAACAAATAAATAAAGATACATACTTCTCTCATGAGAACAAAAGATAATAATAATAAAGGAAGGGCAGCAGCTCTCTTCCTCTGGTAGGTATTATATTCCTGCTGAGTTGCTGTTCATGTTTTATATGCAAAAGTGAATTTGAGAGAAGAGAACACTTTTATTAAAAGGCCACCTTTTTTCTACACAACTATGCTTGAAAGATTTGGTTGCACATTAAAGAACCATAGTACAACATCCGTATTTTCAGAATAAGACACCATAAGGTGGAATAATTCCCAGCTATATTAATGAATATATGGACATGTTTAAATCCAGAACCTCTAAACTGAAGCTACAGAACAGCATAAATCAATAAAACTGTGTCTTTTTAATTCCATCCAATTTTACAGTATTTATTTTTATTTACATGTATTTATTGTTTTAATTTATTTAGAAATATCCTGTCAGTTTCTGTAAACATATTTTAAAAACAGAGGTTAGCGTCTTGAAACTGAAAAGAGTCAATGGCACAAAACACAACAGAGCCATCACTGGTGAATGCAGCAAGAAACTTTATTTGTACAGGTACACTGAATCTGCTTTATTCAGAAATTATTTGTACATCCCTTTAGCTGCATTACTACTGAGATGTTTCTTCTTCTTTCAGCTGTTCTATTTTCAGGGGGTCATCCTCCTCCATCTCACTTTATCCTCTGCATCCTCCATCCTCACTCCAAATACCTTCTCTTTAACTGCATCTATATAAGTGTCTCCTCTTTGTCTTTTTCCCAGCAGCTGCATCTCTAACATCCTTCTACCAATATACCCACTGTCTGTTGTTGGCACACGTTGAAACCCTCTCAGCCTGGCTATAACGGAAAAAAAAACGTTTTGTTTTAAGCCAGTAATTCATGACATACTTTAATGATCCAGTTTTTCATGGCACCCTGTGTATTAGTAGATAAAATGATTATAGCCAGAACAATATTTGCTAACAACAATCAATCTTATATATTTCTTGCATTCATCTCTGTGTTTTCAATTGACCCAGCAAGGCCCGAAATCTTGCTTTGTTTAGATGATATACCAGTGTTTTTTTCCCACTCTGCAGAGTCACCACCTTAACATGGTGGTGGTGGGGTTTGAAAACCTCTATGTTATATAACCTCTATGTCTATAACAAGCCACTGGCCCCTGGTAGGATCTCCCATGGCAAACAGGCCTTTGGAGAGGGGGCAGTAAGAGCAATTGAAATCTCCTTGATGAACTCTGTCGTCCCTAATTTACACTACATGCAGTCCGGCTCCACGACGCTGCGGCCCGACCTCCGCAGCAAATACACAACCATTCTAACCAATGAGAGTATTTACACTGGCTCTGCATGGTGGCACAGGGCAGCGGTGAGTGAACGGCGATCTGGCAAAATTAAAATCAATCCTATTTTTGCCGGACCCCGGAGCTGCTCCGGAGTCAATCTACAAAGATCACATCGCACCAACATGAAAAGGAACAAGCACAACATCTGTATTTTCAGAATAAGACACCACAAGGCGGAATAATTTTGTTGAAATCCCAGCTATATCAATAAATATATGGATATATTTCTACACAAATGCTATAAGAACGTGTGGTTCTGGTTGGGAAGCAGATGGCAAAATGGAGCATGAAGCATATGTGTACACACACGATACACGTGGATTTTATTTTGAAATCAGAAGTTTCAAAAAAACGACAGCGATACAGTTTCAACCATAGATATCAAAAGCTTTTATATCGATGTTTTCAGCTGTGTTTGGAGTTTGTCTTTCACAGAATTTATTGTTTTTTGCTCTGACTTCCACATTTATCACTGGATTTATCGCGCAGTCTCCTTCCTGCAAACACTCCCTCCTCTCTGTGTCGCACCTGAGCGGAGCTGAGCGGAGCGGACGCTCTATAAATTGGGTTGCAAAGGAACAGCTGTGAACTGCGCAGAGCAGCGGAGCGGAGCGGAGTCGCATGTAGTGTAAATCCGGGGTCAAAGGGTTCTTCTTCGGGCAACATTTCCACAAGCAATTCAAAAAATCTCCCAAAAAAATCCAAAGGCAAGTCAGGAAATTTTTTATTCATCTGGATTTATCTTTGTTCTCCACAGTGGGGGGGGGG
>NW_013952417.1:1047106-1056417 GCF_001266775.1 Austrofundulus limnaeus | reverse complement strand
TTTCTTTACAAGTCTCTTGAAAAACACACTCCCTCTCTTTAACTCTATAACCCTCTTATTCATTCACTCCCAGACGGGCAGCGACTCTAATCTCTAGCCCCTCCCACCAGACACACCATTTCCTCATTTGTCTCCATTAAACAACTTTACATTTCTTTCCAGCAAAGTGCACTGGTTTAAACACAAAACAAATACCAAGTTAGCATTTTAGTTCATATTCTCCTAATCATTAACAAACAAAAAGAAACCCCGAATAAATAAATAAATAAATAAATAAATAAATAAATAAACGAATTAATAACAAAATCACCTGATCATGGAATAAAATGAAAACATCCCACCTATTTCTATTATCTACGGAAGCAGCTGTCTCACTTGTGAGCACCTAGTGATCGAGCCTTGGCTCCGGGGGCTCAGCCGGGCCAAGTCCAAAAGAACAACAGGAGACCACCTCAACATGGACATGGACATGGAACCCAACGTCACTCGTGCTTAAGGAGTTGGTTGCAGATGCAAAAACTGGTAGCTGCATTTCCATCTTCCAAAACATCTTCAGAAATTCACTTTTATGTTAAAACTGTTGACATCAGCAATTATTACTGTAAAAATGGCTGATGGATTTTTTTACATGAATAATGAAAACAAAGAGATTTTTAATTTCTGTTGTTCCCACTCTATGTGCAGAACCTGTAAATTTCTATCACTCTTTGTAAAAAGAACAATAAGGTTAAGTTACTCTAGGTGGGAGGACTGCACATATTTTTCTTCTAAGAATAAAATTACAGGGGCATCATAACTCCTGAACCTGCTTATTTTTGCTTGTGCATCACTGGAGCACTGATTTATATCTGTTTGAATCTGTTTTTTTTTATGCCAAGCTTTTCCTCTTCAGCTCTGACATTTGTACCCTCTGCAGCATCTCCCTCTCACTGCTTCCCACTTTGGAGATATGGAGCTGTTTGTAAAGCAGCTTTGTAAAACAACTTATCTGTGCAGAGGTTCAGCAGGGAGCCTGAGCATGCAGAGCTTTTCCATAAGAACAGAAATAAATATTTTACAAAACTAAAATAATGGCAAGAGGGAGAGCATTTATAACACCACAATGATGTATTTTTATAATAAATTTATTAGTTAATTGAAAAATAAAAAATGTGAATTCTGATCAACAATACTTTTTATGACTCAGTGGTTTTAACTGATACATGCATTAGAAATACAATCCTGCTGTTGTTTACAGCAGCCAGTTTAATACTTTAACTTAACATGCAATTAAAAATGCAATTTATCAACTTTCATATGAAATTTATTGTCTTCATTTAGTGCAATTTCATGCTCTGACATGCATGAGTGGTTTCTTAGCTTGTGTGGGCACATATTTTCTACATCGTGAGAACCATTTTCCAAAAAGAGGCAGCATTGTGGGGAACGAATATGCATCGTGGGGAACAATGCCCTGTTCTCACGGATATGGATGCTAATTTCGGGTGTGGGGTTAAGTTTGGGACCAAAGTGTGAATTGAGTATAGGTCAGTTTTACGGTCAGGTAGGTACCTGTGAGGTTAGGGTTGGTGGTCAGGTTTAGGCTGTAGAAAATAATGGAAGTCAATGCCAGGTCCCCATAAAGATAGCTGTACCAGACTCTCTCTGTGTGTGTGTGTGTGTGTGTGTGTGTGTGTGTGTGTGTGTGTGTGTGTGTGTGTGTGTGTGTGTGTGTGTGTGTGTGTGTGTGTGTGTGNGTGTGTGTGTGTGTGTGTGTGTGTGTGTGTGTGTGTGTGTGTGTGAACTCCAGATGGCCTGTAAGCCTGTGCGGCTCAAGCAAGATTTTTATTGGCGCACCTAAATTCTGCAAACAGCCCCTAACTCCTAATTTAGATATTAATTAGTTTTCCTGTTACTTGGCAAAGCCCATTGATTTCCCCCGACACTGGTTGTGTTTATAAGCGAGGAGTCCATGGCTTCACTCTGCAGATGATTGTGTGGAAGGTGTAGGAGAATCAATAACATGTATGAAACAAAACAAGTTCATTAAATAAGACTAAACACTGTGACGGACCTGGGAAAGATCAGAACCATCAGCACTGGAGATTTGGCTATTTAGATTTTGATGAGTTATTTAGTGTTCATGACACTGGAATTTTGTGATTTTTTTTTTCTGTTACAAAAATGTCTGTGAACCACTGCCTTGTGTACATTTACTTTTTTTTTGCAGAATCTTAAGCTATTTTGAGAAAAACATGATAAGAATTGTAGTCTATATAATTTTTCAGAAAACCAGTTGATTCTTTTCTAAAAAGTTTTATTCAAAAACCTGACTCCATTACAGCTCACAGCCAGTCAGGCCAGTGTGTTCAAGGCCTTGGGTCTTATCTGAACTGTAACAACCCCTCTCAGCAGCCCAGTGTCTGCAGGCCACTCAGAATGATTAATAATGAGATATACCTCAGTAAAATCACATGAAAACATGAAACCTGACTTCCTGGTCACACCCCTGGGGGCAGTACCTTTTACGCCAGACATTGGAATGTAAAACAAACTTTGCTTATGTTACAAAGTGGGACATTGATAAAGGCCATCTTTCTTCCTCTGTTTACAGTATATGACTGCACAAAGTGTAAAATACAAGACTGGATCTTAAAATGATCCAAGATTAGTTGTAACTTTATTTGATAAACATATTTGATTGATTGATTGCTTGATTGCTTGATTGATTATGCCTTTATTGTCATTGTATGAAGCACAAGGAAAATGAAATTACATATATACGTATATATCCTTATACTGTATGTATTAGCTCAGCGCTAGTGCGACAAACAAGCGAAATTGAGGTCCTCCATCCATATTTTCAGTTGAAGGCTGAGTCATTTCCTCTCTGTCATGTGGATGGAGGACCTCAGTGACAAGAGGAGAATGTGTAGCGCTGAGCTAATACATATACATGGTGATAGCGTCGGGGCTAATGCTAAAGCTAACAGGCTAAGTTGAGGTTCTTCTTCCATGAAGCAGCTCTGTTGTCCTCCATCTATATTTTCAGTTCCAGGCTGAGTCATTTCTACCTTCTCCTCTCTGTCAACGCTCTCTGGTTTCATTTAAAAGAGTCGATTGTCAGATATTGTCCAAGATTAACCTTCAGGGTGGATATAGCTCGCTAGCAGCCTCGCACTGATAACCTCATTGATGTCATCATTTACCCAGAATGCTTTGTATGTAAATAAAATGGCCCTGTCCATGTAATGTATTTTTAAAAAAATAAGTTTGCCTACAGCATTTTTAGTCTTTATTTTACAGTTAAAATATTTATTTATCAAATAAAATCTAATGTTACAACTAATCATAGATCCCTTTAAATTCAGTTAATTTGTCACAAAATTTTCTTTGATTCCCTTACTTGGCATAACATAAATTACGTCAATAAAAACTACAACAAATTTATATGAAAAATTCTCTTCATAAGTTTTTAACATCTGCTCATCAGAACAGGATGATTCTAAACATTTCCCAACCCAAGAAATTCAATTTTTATTCCTCCCAGTCATAAAAATATTCATTATAAAGGTAGTTGTACTACTTTTCTTTTTCCACTCTTCTATCATTCCCTCCCCAACCCTTAGCCGCTTCCAAAGTTGCTTCACATTTGTACACATTTGCAAATGATACTCTTCTCATTCCAATGTGGTCTCTGATCCATTGTCTTCTTTCTCTGGGTGTAGGTTCTACATCCTCATTTTCATTTGACAGTTTGGGATCCCCTGGTGGAGAGGAGAAGGTGTTCAGTTGTTCTCCAGTAGCAGTTTGGGGGAACTCCTTCAGTTTGTGGTACTGATGGAGAGCCTGGTTCTGATTCTGCGGTTGGGGGGGGGATCCTCTTGCTGTGGTTTTGAATCTTCAGATGCCTCCTGAGCCTGCTAATAACTGAACATAACAAAATAAATATGACCAGATTTTCTCTCGCAATCAACACCATCTTTTCCACACTGAGATTGGAGCGCAGCTGTCCCAGTGAAATGGTGGGCGAGTGTCTGGTTCTTGGGTGTGGAACCTCATCTGTTTAGCGCCGCTTTCCATTGAAGATGTGGAAGATTTGTACATATTTGGATTTATGATAACTGGATTCCTGCTGATCGGCTGTGGAGGAGTCCTGGCTTATTGGAAAATAAAAGCGATCCTGACAGCAGTCCGGGCCTGTGAGAAACTGTCAGGAACCTTGGATGGAGTCTCCCGCACCGGAAACGCAAAGACTCAAATGTTGGGGGATATAATTCACAAACTGGACGTGATTCTGACGAGAATCACAGTTTAACAGCATGCCCATGCGATGTAGGATTACACCTGGGTTAAGTTTCAGATGGAAAGAGAGGCGAGGAGGTAATGAATTTGGAACAATGGCATTTTTGCCATCACAGAGATGCAGTTGCAGACTTAAGGCAGTGAGAAAATCAAGGCTACTTGTCCCGAAACAATTATGTTCATGTTTTGGATCCCTGCAGCTGCTGACCTTGGCTCGGCAGTTATCAACTCCCTGGATGACACGTGAAATGAAGGCTTGACTCCCCATCCCCTACCCATATCACTCGTGGGTGGATCAGTCTGAAGGCCACGATGGGTGGAGACAGAGCACTGACTCTGGTGATTTGTACTTTGGTTGATAACAACTTGTTTTGGACTCTGGAGGTCTTTGACTGGTTCCAGTACTGAGTATTAACCTGAAATGTCACCAGCTCCGCTGAATCCCACCCCATACCTGTATTTGACCCCCAGCCCCCTCACTTCTTTAGCTGCCTTGCACTGAGCGAATGGGTTCTTTTTTTGAGTGTACTATCCTGTGTTTCTGTAAACATAGGATCAGAACATCTTTTTTAACTCATCTTTCCTATTGTGTGTATTCCAAGCTGCAAAAGGTAGTGCGACCCTGTTGCGAAAGACCTGAACATCCGTTCTCCCCATTGTTTGTTATGTGTGTTATAAGAATGGATGTTCTTAATTGCAAGTTCTGTGTTTATCACTGACAATGGCAATAAAACTGATTCCGATTCTTTAACTTTTTCTTCTAGTTTTACAGTGACATGATGATTTTTTTCCCTGAACTACAAACTTTATCTAAACTAGCCTCTGCCTCACACCTTGAGCCTGTACAATGTTTGTCAATAAAGCAATGCTAATTTATGTAATTTACCATTTGTTTGTCTCTGCTTTTGTTTTTCCAGTGCACCCCAATCGGAGGTCACGGGTTTGTCCTGGACAAGTACAAGTGTCAGTGTCGTAGAGGGTTTTATCATCCAAGCCGAGTGGTGGTCAATGGATTTAAAAGTAGGTTAAAAATCTCTTTGTATTATTAAAACACAGTACAATTAGCTGTCAGATCAAAATTCTCAACCTTTCAAAAGCAAGATTTAAAAAATTTAGCACACAAAGGAGAAAACCAGACACCTTTGTTTGTTCTGATGGCACACTTTTAATCTGGCATTGTTGTTAAAGCTTTGAACAGGTATCCAGCTGTGAAACCTCAAGCTCATGACACATTATTTTGACTGTTTCTTTCTTTTTGTTCCCTGAAAATATGCAAAGCAGGCAATAACACATTTGCCTGCATCTCTGTCTGTGTGTGTACAAACGCTTCTGATACCTAGTTGGGGCAATTTTTGACTATTTTCCTGATATACACAGCCTGGTGAGGACACACTGTTCCTTTTGGGGAGAAAAGCCCGGGTCCCATTGGGGGAAATACCATTGGTGAGTCAGGGGTTTGGTTCAGGACCACGTTGTGAGATGAGTTTAAGTCAGGTTTTGGGTAAGGGGTCAAGGTTGTAAGGACTGATAAATGAATGGAAGTCAATGCAAAGTCCAAACACGTGTTTATAGTATGTGTGTGCGCACATGTCTGTTTGCTAGCAAAATATCTCTTGAACCACTGGATGGATCTTATTGAAATGATGTAAGATATCTGTGCTGAAATAAGAGAACAGGTGACTCCTAAATCACAGGCCTGTTGAATCACAGAGAACACATGTTGATGCATGAAATTATCTCAAAGATGTAGTCACCATTAATTTGCTGAACGGCAGCCATTATTTTTTCTTTGGCGATGCCTGCCTCAGCTTTAGGGCTTATGTGATTTGCAAAACAACGGGTGGACTTTTGCTGCAGGGGAGCAGCTTTTTATTATTAAAGTCTAGTCAGGTGTGGAGGTATCCTTTATGAGTGTCTGATGCATTTTGACATCTGGACTGAAAATGGTGCAGTATCCTTGGGTATAAAGCTTTCTCTGATGAGCAAAAACATGACTGCTGTGGTCCTCTTTCCTGATTCCAGGCTTCCTGCCCCTCAGAGAGGGTAATTTAATAAGCTGGAACTTAGGTGTGATGAGGCTTACAGTCAAAAGCTCAGTGTGGGGTGGGAGACTAATCCCCCCCCCCCACCCCCCATAGATACCCTTCAGTAGCTCCTTTTAGTGTCTTGTAGCTTAGAGCTAATTATCGTCAGAAAGTGATGGTGGCTGACCTAGAATTTGATGTGGTAGTGGCTGGAACCAATCTTCAACACATTCTCTGGGCTTTAAGTGACGGCAAAGGGTATTTGCTTAAAATTTAGCCAATAGCTACAAGTAGTTAACTCTGTCTATTAGCAAAAAAGTCTCATAAACTCATAAAACCTTCAGAAAATAATCAGTGAATGTCTTTCTACAACTGATTATCTTTTAGAACCACCTCAATTCAAGATGGTCATTACAACTAACTGATCGTAGGAAACTCAAAATTGGGCAATTCATCTTGACAATGGAGTTGGGACTATTGAGATTCTGAAACCTTCTTCACACTCCCTCCAAACTGCCCAAATCAGCTCAGATTGTCTCAGTTTCATGACAAAAATTACGTCACCGTGTTCTCACCATCGACCCTGCCACCCCTTTTGTTACAACCCACAGGCAGAACTTTTTACCATCCTAAACGAATTATTGTGTGATTTGTCAGAAAATCGTGGGAGTGTTTGTTTGTGCTGAAAGCGCTCGGACACTGCATTTTGCTTTAACCACTCTCTTAAAAAAAGAAAAAGAAAAAAATGTAAAAAAGCAGGAAAAGTAAAAAATGACTCGCTTCCTGAAGCTGACTGTTGTAGATAACAGGAAGCAGACATTTATAAAGAGTCAAACAACAAAAACTGATGGAGATTAAACAGATGTTGTGCATGGAGGAATCAGTCAGATAAAAATTGTGGAGCTTTAACTGTGAGAGATTTGAGGACAAATAATATCAGGTGACTGGTCTTAGATTCATTTATTTGTTTCACATTGTAGACTCCAGCTGGAAGAAACCCCGTGCAGTGATGTATACCTCAGCGGGAGGGGTTTCCCAGGCGCTCTGCACTGTTTGTCTCAGGAGCTATGAAATGTGTGTGCGAAAACGAACAACCATGTGACAGCTCGTCGACTGTTCGGCTTCAGAGGGAGTATGTTGAGACCTGACATGAACACAGCTCTCCACTGAACAGCAGGTGTTGATGTGAGCTCCTTCCTGGTCCCAAGCACTGACAGGAAGCTCAGTCCTCACACAGCGTAGCGTAGCTCCCAGCTCCAGGCAGATAATTCAACCCATCTTGGTGCAATGCTACTTGACTGATCTATTGGTGCATTCCATTGACATTGTATTTCGGACCTGGGATGTAATTTTCCAACAAACTATATGAAACCACATTCCAGTTAGCCCACAGGTGATTGTGTTGCTGCCACTGACCTAGCTACAACACTATTATAATATAAACAGTGACAAAAACAGAGCTCTACTATGAATGTCATGCAATTAAACATTGTTTTAATATACCACATGCACAAAAAATGCCGCTCTTCCATGAAAGTCATCTCTGTGGAGCTTATGAACAGACAATCCCATCCCTGAAGAAGAGCTGCCAGGCTCCATTAGGGTTATCATTGGTTGTTTCTTTGCCTGATTCCCTTGGCTGATTTATGTTGGTGGTATGTTTCCATTTTGTAATAAAGGATTTTTTTTTATTTCTTTATGGGATGTTTTCATACTTCAACCCTGATCTTTTCATCTCCAGAACTTTGACTCTGACCTGTTTGGAGAATTTCTTAGTCTTCATGCTGCTGCTTGGTTGGTGGTAGCTCACACTGCTGAAGCCAGATTCCCACTGTGCATTTTTCAGATGTAAAAAAATTAAATACCTCTTTAAAAAACTGTTGTGAAAGAATATATACTGTATATATATATATAAACATTTGGTTGTGAGTTTGAGTTGACGGCCTCAGTGTGACAGGTTCACCAACAGGTGATGTTTCTCACTCACAACCAAAGACAACAACAAAAATTTCACCCAACCTTAAGTGTAAGGTTAAGTTGTCTCCTTTTCCTCCAATCAGTAGCCAAACACTCCACCCCTACCACAATGTCCAATACCAAGAAGGATGACAACTTTTGTAATCAATGCATACAGTTTCATTGTGTACCAAATTACTTTATTTATTACGTCAGAATATTTAACATTAATTAGACAGGATATCGCTACTGAATCATATGAACTTCCACTACAGCTTATGAGCTCTGAGATGTTGAAGAGTTAGTAATCATTGCAGTGTCTGCTGTATTTATACTTATTTATTGAATTCAGATTTCAAAAGAAGCACTTTTGCTAAATGTAAACACTCAGACAATGACAAAAGGAAAATGTGATCTACAGACTGAATGCATTCAGAGCTTTAAAGGGTGTCATGTATTCACAGCAGAGGATTGAAGAAGATGGTGTGACATTTACAATATATATATACTTACAGGGGTAGACATAACCATTGTTTAGGTTGTCCGAGACAACCATATTTTCATTTCGACAACCAGATCCTGTCTCCTGGTTGTCTGGTGGACAACCAAGAAAAAAAGACCTTGATTAACAAGTTGCTAAATTACATTTTTTCTTGAGATTCCTTTGGACAACCAAAATGTTTTGCGGACAACCAGGTTTTGTCAACAGGTTGTCCGCTGGACAATTTCCTTATGTGGCAGATGTCCAAGAAAGAGTCTCAGGTATGAAAAACTGGACAGCACCAGGGCCTGACATGATCCATGCCTACTGGCTAAAGAAATTMRCTGCCCTCCATGAGAGACTGGCAGCTCAACTGAACCAGCTGCTACAAAATGGGACTCACCCTGAATGGTTAACTGAAGGGCGCACGATCCTCATCCAGAAGGATCCCTCAAAGGGTTCAGTCCCATCCATCGGCCGATAACCCGTCTCTCTACAACATGGAAGCTCATGTCAGGCATCATAGCGGCCAAGATAAGCGGGCACATGGATAAATACATGAGCAC
>NW_013952417.1:1035144-1044032 GCF_001266775.1 Austrofundulus limnaeus | reverse complement strand
ACCCTCAAGCTCCCAGGCCTCTGGTAGAGGACCCGAGCTCAGAGGATGAAAGAGACCACCCGCGGAGGGTGAGAAGGGAATTTTGGATTTTTTTTATATTCCTTTATTTCACTATTACCTTATTAGCTTAATTAAAAGCAGTATTCCTGCAATTATCACCCAAGGCTCTTTGATTTATTTTAATGATGATCTTTAATCCTTCAAGTTGATTTATTGAACAATTAATAAATAAGTCATTATGGTGTAGTGGAATAAAAATGAAATGCAGCAATGATCCTTGAAAACACCACAGTATGGAGATTGGTATCAAGCATAAATGTAACTATTTAGAACTTACTGATTGTGTCCTCACTTCCTCAGGTAAGAAGCAGGGCTCCAGCAGAGATGACATCTCAGACATGTCCAACGAGTGCCTGCCGTGTCGGGAGGGCTGCCCCTCCTGCCAGGACGATACCCCCTGCCTGGTGCAGGAGGATGGGGCTCTGCGGCTCGCCGTCACCTCCTTCCAGGGTCTCTGCATCATGTTGGACCTGGCCAGCATGTTTACAGTTTACCACTTCAGGAAAAACAAGGTGAGGGATGGAAAAAAAACTACACATCTGTCCTGTAAACATTGTCACACTCTTAATTATTTTAACTGGAAGCTAACAACCCGAGCCAAAACTAATACATCACCTATTCTGCATTCTGTACATTTATTTTGTATCTTTACATTGAGCTCTGAAAGTTGAGCTCTATTTAACTGCAAAACTTGGAGTCTTTCTGCAAAATATTTGCACTTGAAATAGAAGAATAACTGCTTTCAGGTTAAATTAGAAATTGACTGTGGTGAGCAGGCTTTCACTGTGACGTGACTCATCAACCTCCCACTCTGCTAAGTGCCAAAAGTCATTACGGATAATCAAAAAGGCCTAATTTCAGAAGAACTCTCAACAGCAAAAGGAAAGCCATGTAGAACAAGATGAATACAATTAAATTAATGTTAATAATTCTAACAAAGGGACTATCATAATTCTCTGTGTGGATCTTTTATGTTGTCACAAGTTATGATTGTAATGCAAATATATTTATTTGCTAAATTAAATTTATTGGATTGTTTATATGTTCTTTTTTAGTTCACACAACATTTATTTCACAGCGTTGTTATAGTGCACAGTTGTTTTATTCTGTTACAGTGGTGCTAATTAAGTCCTAATTAAGACTGTCTGTCTGGGTGAGGCCAAGGGGCAGCCAGCAAGTATTTATGGGGGTGGAAGTGGAGTTTGGGGAAGCATTGCATCCACCCATATGCATGAGCTGTCAGCAAAATCTCTCAAACACTGGGCAGCCTTTATTCAGATTCTCCAACAGTAAACAGAGTCTACAGATGACCAACCCGATTCATCAAAGTCAGTTGCAATGTTTTAATGTAACTAAGTGCAAATACTTTGTTACCGTACTTAAGTAGAAATTTTGGTTATCTTTACTTGAGTAATTATTTTTCACCCTACTTTTTACTTCTACTCCTTACATTTTTTTAAAAAGGTAAGTAGTAGAAAGTCATTTCTACTATTTCATTTCGGCTTGTTATTGTTAAAAGAAAATACTATCCTGAAAAGTTGTGGCTCCTCGATAGAGTGAATTTAATTGTGGTTGGAAGAGAAGAATAAACATGTACCATTCTGATACTGTATTAGTTTGTATACAATTTATCAAAGTTGCACGCCTTTAGAAAAAAAATTGTTTTGAAGAGGTCACCTTCCAGTAAAAGTATTTTGGAAAATCTAACCATTCATTTTTACTCAATACTTTTACTTTCATTACTTAAATACATTTTATGTCATAACTTTACTTTTGATACTTAAGTACAAAATAAATCAGATACTTTAAGACTTTTATTCAAGTAGTATTCTTATAGGAGACTTGAAATTTTACCAAAGTAATTTTATGATAAGATACTTGTACTTTTACTCAGGTATCACTTTCAGGTACTTTGTACAACACTGGTCAGTTGACCGTTGCTTACTTGGAGCGCAAACAAAACTCACTAATTCCATCCATCCATCCATCCATCCATCCATCCATCCATCCATCCATCATCTTCCTCTTTATCTGAAGTCAGGTCTCAGGGGCAGCAGCTTGATCAGTGAAGCCCAGACCTCTCTTTCCCCAGCCATCTCTTCCAGTTCTTCTGGGAGGACTCCAAGGTGTTCCCAGTCCAGCTGAGAGACACAGTCTCTCCAGCGTGTCCTGGGTCTTCTCGGGGTCTCCTCCCAGTTGAACATATGTGAAGGGAGGGGTCCAGGAGGCATCCTTACCAGATGAACCACCTCAACTTGACTCCTCTCGATGTGGAGGAGCAGCGGCTCTACTGAGTCTCTCCTGGATAACTGAACTTCTTACCCTATCTGTAAGGGAGAGTCCAGCTGCCCTGCAGAGAAAACTCTTTTTTTAAAACTCACTAAATATTTGATAAAAACATAGGAGCCACAAGCATTATTTCAATAAATTCTACGTTCATGTAAATTTATACATTTAAGAGAGAGGACAAGCTTCAATGAGTTGACTAGTGAATGTGCTGTTCTCAGTAATATCAACTGTAAAGTAAAAAAAAAAATAAGTAGGTTTACACCAGAAAGTGATTCCCAAATCTCACATCACAGTTTTTAGGAGCTTCTATAGCAACCGAATAAAATTCCTGAAATTCTGTTCTAGTCTTTGGTTTTGGTTTTTCCCCTCTTCCCAAAACTCTCTGTTGCACACTGAGAGCTTCCCTACTTCCTAATACGCTTTAAACTAATTTAACTGCAATGCCTGTAAAGAATCATGCATGTGACACACTCTGCCAACAGAAATGACATGAATACCTAAGATCCTCTCATCTGTAACAGCCCTCAGGCAGAGCAGAGCTGAAACTTTTATAGGTGAGCTATATATAGATTGCCTCGGTGCCTCTGAATCTCCCAGTTCACAAGAAATGTCCCTGGAGGCGTTTAGATTTACACAACAGACATCCATAACAGAAAGAGCCTCTGTGGGGGTGTGGGGGTAATTCAATTTAACCCAGAAAAAGTTCACATTTTCACAGAGAGGATGAAAAAATTAAATAGTTTGTTTTTTGTTTTTGCTGTTCACCAAATCTGAACTAAACATATCAGAGACTGCTTTAAATCTATAGAACTTACACAGCAAAAATACCAGTGTTAATTTCAACACCAACGAAGTGTCTATGTGTCCACACTCGCTGGTGTTAAAATAACATTTGTGAAAGTGTTAAATTTTAACACTCATTTTTTTTGTTGATTTAACACCAACCAATGTTTAATATTGAACAGTTCTTTGTGTTACATTAACATAAAAATAGTGTTAATGTTAAAATATAGTGTTAACAGTAACACCAGCCTGTGTTAAAATTGAACAATACTGGGTGTCATATTAACATCTCAACAGTGTTAAAATAAAGTGTTAAAAGTATCACCAGTGTATTATTATTAACATGGGAAATTGTGGTGTTATAAAGGTTAACAGACACTACAAGGTGTCAATACACCATAAATTTGAGAGTATAAATTTAACACTCAGAGTTAATATCAAACCCTCTGTAGTGTTGCATTAACACTGCTCAGTATTTAGTAGAAAAGTATAATGGAGTCACTCTTAACACACCAGGACAGACCTCTCACTCATGGTGTCAATTTTTTACCAATAACATAAATTTAAAGTTGAACAACTTGATCAAACGGAACAAGAAAACTAACCAGAACAGGTAATTTTTACTCTCATGAACATCTTTAATGGTCATAAACAGGCAAAAACATCATTTCTGCCAGATTTCTCAGCAAGGAATGCTGGGTAAATGCTGGTCTGTCTGACAAAACTTCTTTCAACACTGCATGGTGTTATATAGTGTTATTTAAGACGTAACTGTGGGCGGAGCTTATTTAACACTGTCCAGTGTTGATACAACACTGAGGAAATCAACACTGTGAATTAACACCAACACTGGGTGTGAGTGTACTCAGAAAGTGTTAAAATAACACTAGGAGGTGTTAAGTCAACACCCAAAAGTTTAACACTGAAATTTTAACACTCCTGTTTTTGCTGTGTACATTAATAATATTGTCTGTGCTGAGGTTATTTAAAATCAGACAGATAAGAACAAACAATCTTTCATTAAAACTACTGTAAGCTTCTCCTCCTTTCCTCTGACAGAGCATTCGCACATCTGGTCTCATTCTGCTGGAAACCATCCTGATTGGGGCGCTGCTGCTTTACTTCCAGGTAAGTCTCTGGCTTTTTCTCAGAAAATAAACTCTTGTCTACTTCACCATATGTTTCAGTAACCATTTTTTCAGACTGACATTATGTGAAGGAATTCTGTCTGATTATAATACATAACATGGGTGTGGCAGTGTAGAGTTCACTTCAATAAATACTTTAGTTTTAGGGTCACAGTTCAGTTGAAGATGAAGAGAAGCAAAAGCCAAGTGCTATTCTTTCTTTACTTGTTTTAAATTGACAATAAATCTCTCAGAAGCAGACAGAAAAACAAACCTGCCTTATTCATCGAGAGGCTCTAAAGTAAAAATCCTACTTTATTCAATACATGTCAAACATTTTATGTGTCAAACAAAAAAGTTTGCTCAACTCCTAATCTGAAAGATGTCTCTTTTAGTAAAAAGTGTACAAGAATTAAGTGTTTGTATCAGTTATTTAGCTTAAACTTACAAAAATCTGTACATCAATGAATTGCATTTCCTGATGTGAAAAAGCAACAGAAATAAAATGTGAAACCCTCTCACCTGAAACTGGTATCTCACTGGTCTTCAGTTATTGGTGAGCAGCATCTCTAAAAAGTCTAACAGTGGGTCTGTTTCGTGGTTTGCAGTCCTGTTGCTTGTGTTTTGAACATGTTCAAAACATTTTCTGCAACAAATTTCCTTTCAAATTGTCAGAGTTGTTGTCCGCATCTCAAACTGTTGTCAGTTGATGTTGTTGAGCAGGGCAGCATTGACAGCAATGAACATGAAGGCATAATGTTGAATCTCATCTACTCCCTTTTTCTTTCTTTTTCAAACACCAAACATAACATTTTCAAACTTTTCTGTATTTTTAGAAACAGGTTTGATCATGATATCTGCAATGATTTTTTCAGTAGTACAATGAAACAAACATTTTCTCTGCATTCACAATGGGTTTCACAAAATGATATTTAATATCCACATCTTTACATCTTTGTCTGCTTACGAGGTTTTCATCTAAAGCAGTTATCCCCTGGTTGTCCTCGTACACAACTGTTTGTGCGTATTTATATCCATACCTTTCAAAAAGTGTTCAAAACATTATTGTGTCATAAAAGCTAGAGCCATATACTCTGCTTCACAGGCTTCACTGTGGGCTGTTTCTTGATCTTCCATGAGACTAGAGCAGTTCTTGTTTAGGCTTAAGCTTAGTTTATACTTCAATATGACGTGAGACAGCAGGTCGGTGGTTGTGTCATTTCGGACGTCTTTTTCCTGACTGAGTGTAAACAGTCTGAAGATGCGGCGGGGCATAAAATAACATAATTCCTCCCACAGTTCTTAAGTATATAAACAACAATGGTGGCTGGATATTGCTTTATTTTTCTACTCAATGATCAGTGTTGTTTTGGGTGAAGAGTCCAAGGAGGAAACCCTTTTTTTGTTAATGGCGGTGATGGAAAAAAGACGTGAACATCAGATGCATGCTCACACGTTCAATAGGATCAAATCAGCTGCTAATCAAAGCTGTTCATCTCGCTGTTTTAACAACCAACTTCAGAGAACAGATCATAGAAGGAAGAGCTGCTCTGGTCCTGCTCCACAGCGCTGTGTTGTTCCTCAAACACGCCCACAAAGTTCTGACCAATCACAGTCTGTGAGCCGCAAGGTCCGGACCACAGAGTTCGGACTGGTGGTGGCGTACACGACGGCTGTCACCGGGGACGTTACCTTTGGTATAAAGCAAACCACAAGAGCCCTGATTAAGAGCTGATTGATTTCATGAAGTGCACACGCCATTTTTCTCCAATTTCAGAAATCGTCAGAATTTTTCTGATGGTACAAACGATTGCAAAATGACAGCAACATAAAGTGAGAGCTTGTAAAAACTATCGTCATCAACAACAGACTCGTTAAATGAATCCATGCTTTTTTGTTGACGTTTGGATTCTTTGTCCCATACAACAGAATAAATCTCCACACTCTTAACCCTAGATTAAAAAAAGGAAGTTTGAGTTTATTCATCAATCAAAACAAAGGTTGTTCTTCGACTGATTGAAATCTGAGTTAAGGCTCAGATCCAAACTAGAGAGCCCTGCTGTTAGGTGGTCCTTTATAAATTGTATATTTGTCATGGTTCATTAGACACAAGCTGACATTTAAAGCGTATGAATCATGACCCGCTTGGCTTTCTGTATATCTACCTCCTGTGTTTGTTCCTGATCTGTTGCTACTGCAGATCACCAGAAACACACTTTTCTGCACAGCTAATTTGAACCAATCAGATCTTTAAGCTCCTGTTTTATTTAAACTGCCCATTTTTTTGTTTTGTTTTTGTGTAAAACAGGCTTTAGATAATAATTTCCAACTTCCAAGTTCACAAAAGCAATATAAAAAATAGCACGCCCTCCTACAGATATGAGTGGGTTTCGTTACTCCTTCTTGATGTAATACAGTTGTCTAATACTGAAGTGAAGGAACCGGCATGTGTCTGAGAGCTAATTTTTCAGTAATGCATCAGTAAATAATTGTTTCTTCACAGCGAGTGTGCTACAAAAGAAAAAACAGTCTCCCATAGAGACGGGGTACACATTGTATGAGCAGTTTCCTGCAAAAACAGGCTGGGTGGCATTTTATACTGCACTCAGTTGTTTTGTAAAAACTACCACAACTTTACACACAAAGCATTACAAATAAAAAAAAGCAAAGTTCAAACAAAGTTCAGCTTTTCTTCTCACCTCAAAGACAGTATAAACAGGAGGTGAGAACACTGGCTTAGTGGAAAGTCGCAGAAACTTTTTGACACAAATAAAAGAGGGATTAGAATATAGAAACGTCTCTTTGGATCACGGTGAGAATTGCCGACAACATAGATAATAAATAAAATCCTTGCATTTCTTGGAGGAATGCGTTGCACCTACCACCTTTCATTTCAGAATTTTAAACTAAGATGATTTTGAAATGACAATATGATCGAGTTATAGCTGTTTTGGTCAAACCTGAAACATTTTATGTTCTGTCTTATGCTCAGATTATGTGTTTTGAATGACTGCCAGCTACTGCTGCATAACATCTCAGCTTAACATCAACAAAATAACTGAAACAGGGGTGACTCGTTAAGGCAAAGATTTTAAGTAAAGATTTTGCACACTCACTTTAAGCTACAGTCACAAAAATATTGACATGTTATTTATAAAATTTACAAATTTATGGCCAGTTTTGATTATTCTGAGGTTAATTGCCGGTAGCAGCCATCTCAAATTGGCTCCAAAGGTTAATACATTTCTAGAGGTGCATCTAATGAGTATTTAATCAGTGGTGGGCAGCACTAATCTAAAAATTAGTTCCACTAGCCCTAAAACACTAACTCAAATATTTAGGTCCCCTAATTCTAAAGCACTAATGCACTGAAAGTTTTAGCAAAAGCTAATTCTAAAGCACTAAAATAACCCAGTCAACCCATGAACATTCTTCAACAGACAACATGAGTCACATGTTGTCATGTTGCTCTCTGAAGACTTATCATTGATGTTCCACAGCTGGATTTGTGCTCATATATTGTTAATATATTGTCACCTGGAGGATAAGTGACACACATGAACAAAATGTGTGACAGATTTCACCCTCAGCTGTTAACATTAATGTTGATCAATAACATTTATAGACCTCAGTTAGTGCTTCTAAATTTAGCCTATAAATTTAGCAAGTGCTAATCCACTAATACATTTTAAAATTAGCAAAAGCCCTAAAGCACTAATCAGGAAAATAGTTCCCCTATTAGTCCTTTAGGGGAACTGTGTCCACCACTGTATTTAATAAATGTTTCATTGAAATATGTGCAGTAGTTCACAGGATATTTTATTAGCAGAGCTGAGTCCAAATAATAGCTAATGTGTAAATTTTAATCAAATATCTTGTAGAAGCTGCTTGCACTCATGTCTCACAGTTTCAGTTATCAAATTTTATCTCAGTATCTGTAGAACTGACTGAAATATTGACATTTCTGTCTAAGGCTGGCTGTGAATTCTTCTCAAATGGGATTAACTTTAAAAGTTCATTAGGTGTAGCTGTATAGCCAATAATTAATTTCTACAAGTTTTAATAGAATGTGTTTATTGTTTCATAAGATATTTTGCAAACACATAGACAAAAACATTATTGCCCACATTTTCCTTTTGAGCAGTAAGTTTTAAATATGATCATATTTAAGGTATATTGTTGTAAAATGAAAAGGAGGGAATAAAAAACATGGAATTATGAGAAAATAAAACCCTACTTTCATTCAGTCTCTCATGGAGCTCATTACTGTGTTCTTAAAGCCTGCTGCCGTCACGGTGTCACACTCGTGATCACTGTCAGCTCAACAGAGAGTGGGACATTACAGCTGGTGTGTAAGCATGCTGCGTGTGTGCGTGTGTGAGTGTGTCTCTGCCAGCCTTTGTGTTGACCAAGTGGGTGTGTGGCATTGCTCAGTGTAGATGTGTGTATTTACACTTGTGCACACAACCCACACTGCACCTGGAGTGCTGAATCCGAATCCCATCTTTAGAAGGGAAACAGATGGAGGGAACCTGTGCGCCGCCATTTAACCCTCCTGTTGTCTTCGGGTCAAAATGACCCGCCACTGTGTTAAACCCCCCCAAAAAATCCCCTAAATGTTATTTTTTT
>NW_013952417.1:1027317-1033066 GCF_001266775.1 Austrofundulus limnaeus | reverse complement strand
GTGTGGAGCTAAAAGAAAATAAATGTTTGGATAAAAACTACTCCATTCGTCGACTGATGTCTTCAAGCTGCAACATTTAGTTATAGAAATTCAAGTGGAGAGGGAAAACTCAAGTATTCACACATTTTGTGGTGAATGACAATATACAAGATGAAATTTGGTGTTTAAAATTCAATTAAGCTGCTTATATTGGGGATTTAGTGGAGACGGGTCATTTTGACCCGGAGGACAAAGGGTGTATACAGAAAATGAGGACAACAGGAGGGTTAAGGAGAGACGTGCAGAGGCCGAGGAAATCACTTCCTGTGAATATTCACACTCAGAGGCTGAATGGTAGACATTTTTAGAAAACAGAAATAAATCTGTTGAGGAAAAAAAGAGCTTTAGAATGCTTGTATTCAGACAAAAATTTGGTTCCTGTTTTAAAATTGCCTTGTAGGTACTGTATACGACAACCTTTTTTTACTTGTTTTAAACCATACACTGTACAGCTGACGGAAGAAGGGCTGAAACTAATGACTATTTTGATAGTTGACTAATCTGTAATTATTATTTCAATTAGTCGATTAGTCAACAAATATTTCTGTCACGATGTCCATCGATGCTTCGTGTGGGTGCACCTGTTCCAGCTCCAGTACACATCTCATCTCACCTGTTCACCATACCTGTGAATGTCACCTTGTTATCCAGTGCCTCCTGACATGAAAAGCAACGCTCTCAAACTTAATAGCTTACTCAGATGTATTTTAACATTAATACATGTAAACATAAAAGCTACAAATTCAACTATGAGTAGTCTTTTAAACAAACCGCTAATGTAGATAATTCTAACTTCCTAGATTTTCTGTTGTGCATCGACATGTCGAGCTGTGGAATAGTTCTAATATCCTTTGTTTTATGAACCATGTGCATCTAATTCTATCAGCGTTCAGGCAAAGATGTAAGGTTACGTTTTATGTTTGAATTTTAATTTGTTTCTTTTTAATTTATTATTTTTGAAGGTTTGGGTGGGGGGGGTCGCTTTGTAAGCCCATTTTGGGTTTTTATTAGCTTTTCCTTGTGTTCAATGTTTTTTTTTTTCAAATAAGAGCAAAAAAGAAACAAATTTTACAATTTGTGTTACATACTCTGTGTAAAAAGATAGGATATGTGTTGCCTAATACTGTATTTATTTAATTGCACAAAGGTGTCATCTTTTGTCTCCCTTCTGCAGTTCAAGGTTGAGTTTAGTGAAAACAGTTAAGTCTAGTACTTCAATAAATCAAACCCTTGCCTCCCACACCCACTCCCATCCCCATCCAAAATGGTCTCCTCTCTCCCAGTTCCAACATGGTTTATTCTTTTTATTCCTTCTTTTATTTTAATTCCATCGCCTGCACCAAGCCTCCTTGGCTGCAGCTGTACCACTCTGGTGCTCCATGCATTTTTAAACAGTGCATCAAGTTCCAGCACAAGTTGTTTTAAAAATACCTCTCCTGATTAATTGATGGAAGAGGCATTAGAGGGTTGATGCGAACCAACCTTCTCTTTTAGATGATATAAAATGTGGTCTTTTTATTTTAATCCTCTGGGACTAAGTAGTTCTGAAGGAAGAATGGGATCTGTTCATTGGTGAGTACAGCAGAAGGAGGACTGTAAATATGTTTAGTTGCCACACAGACAGTTGCCTTATTGTTTTAGATTGCATCTTTTTTAAATACAGCCTTAAAAGATCTATTTGTCCATCAGTGGTTCAAAAGACTCGAAATACACAAGCAGATCACACAGTGGGTGTTTGTTAGAGGGGTGTAAACCCAAATGAAGGTTCTTCAAACACAAGGCAAAAAGGGAAGATTCAACTTGATTTATCCACGAAACAAACTAATGGTGTTACTTTGTCAGGAAGCCCACGTGTCTGAAACCAACGGCAGTGAAAGTGCAAAATGGAGCGTGTACTGGCAAAGTGCAAGACACACAGAAACAAGCATTGATACTAAAACCTGATGCAGGTAACACACCAACTCATAAAAGCGTTTACAGGAGACAAAGTACACAGTTAGAGATGATTGGGCCTCATGCAAAAACCGTTCGTACGCACAGATTTGTTCTTAAGTTGTGCGTACGAGTGATTTAGGAGAATTTGTGGCATTCACCAATGTTTTTGTATTCTAAGATTTTTTTCAGATACAAACAAAATTCACGAGTGGTCCAGACCTGTCGTATATTTTACGAGCAGTCAGTCTGCTGTTATSCAGACGGRTTTTCYTCMCYAATAACTTTATATTTCGTTAGTTTGAAGATATTTTGAGTTGAAAATAAATTACACTCCATAAATATCTTGACAATAGGTTATTCTGTTTGAATTAGAGTTATAATTTTAAATGTAATAATTTAGACTAACAATATAAATAGTCCGTTCGTCCGTTTTCTGCCGCTTATCCAGGATCGGGTCACGGAAGCAGCAGGAGAGAGACCCAGACTTCCCTCTCCCCAGCGACAATTTCCAGTTCGTCCTGGGGGACTCCGAGACGTTCCCAGGCCAGAGGGGATACATAATCCCTCCAGCGAGTCCTGGGTTTTCTCCAAAGTGCCAGACATATTTTGAAAACATTTTAAAATGCTTATTTCAGAACCGCAACTGAGACCACCTGCGACTGCGCGGGGGTGGGGGGGTGCGGGGGGGTGTACGGTGCGCAGCGCTGCGGCTTCTGAATAAATGAAAATGATTTAACACAGTTGTTTATACTTTTAGCAGCTCTTTTTATTCCACAGCTGACCTGCTAAAATTGACAGATTTTCTTTTCTGGATCTCTGACAGACGGACTTCAATCTCTGAACTTGTAAAGTTCTTCTTTTTTATTTTCGCTGTCATTTTCATGAATGAACATTTCCTGATATCTGAGGCAGGAAACACAGCCTTATATGGTGTTTTTGGGATGGTAATTATGCTAATCTCCTCTCGTGTGCACGAGCAGCTGGATACGAACAGGTGGAATTTACGCAGCTCATTTACACACTTTTCCTGAAGATAGAAGAGTTTGTTGAATCTGACGTGACATGTTCGTACGAACCCTTTGTACGAACAAAAGTAAGAGAAATTTAGGAGAAGAATACGAACATGTTCTTGCATGAGGCCCAATGACTATAAATATGGGTGTGAAAGAAACAGAAAGCTTTGATAAAAAAGGAAAACATGATGATTCAGTAAAAAACACCAAACCTGAAGCAGCTGTGGTGTTTGAAAAACTTTTTAGTACATTTCAGATGAGCTAACTTTAAAACTGCAGAATATCTTGTCTGATTTATCTGCTTCCATCATTTTGTCTTTGTGTCACAGTGTCTGCAGTGCATTCCTGCAGGAATAATCCAGAGTGAATGCAGTGAATTATTCTCCCACTGTTGCTGCACCTTGTTGCCTGTGAGACTCACATTTGTCGATTTTCTGCTTTTTCAAGACAAAATAGCTTACAGGTGCTGTTCAGCTCAATTACACAGGATGATTGTTCCCTCTGAAGTGCTCAGACATGATATTAGCAAGGATGACTCACTTTATTCCTCAGGTGTACATTTTTGTTGCTTCTCTGGAAAACAAACTGACAACAAAGTAAAAATCTAAGCACAAAAATGGCAATTTTACAATCACTGACTTAAAGTGTCTGAAAGGAGCTGAGTGACGTCCCCACACATTCTGAGTGCTAACAGATTGTGTAAGCTGTTTAAAATTTCAACTTTAACTTATGAAGTCATATTTTAACAACTGATATTTATATACAGGACTTGTATGTTTATAATCTATAAAACTCCATTTATGTTTTCATTAATCACTTTATTTATCTCTCTTGTACTTGTACTGGTCCAGTTCATGTTTAAATAGTATTGTATCTGCATAGAGAAGTTTAATTTAGAATTCTTGCTCTGTTTGTCTCCAACACGTTAGGTATTCATGTTTAAAGCGTTCGCAGCTGAGTGCTCGGGTCTGGTCCTCCATCTTTTTTTATTTTTATATATTATATGTTTTTGAAACTTCCCGATTTGTTCCCCTTATAAGTTTCACACAGTTTATTCATCGTCACAATAGTTTTGGGTTGTGGAAGGAGCAAAGTTGATGAAAACTCGTGGGTTTTAACAATATTTACTCATGCTTTAAAACTTAGTTAAACTGTAAATATCTTCCCCATTAATCCAAAAGCCAAGTACTTTAATTACATTTATGATGTTCTCTTGTAGTCTAATCCAGACTCCTTCAGGTCTCTGTTGGTTCAGTTTGGTCACTGATGCTTTTTCATACTGGGTGAGATGTTTTAACACTTTCATCTCGTTCTGATTTTTGACTATAACTGTAGCGTCATCAACATAAACAAGGAACTGTGTGTCTGCTGCTCAGAAGACAACTTTTTGTACAAATATAATTAATCTTTTTATTAAGGGACTGATTGCCATGGGTGTAAAGAGCACATGGAAAGGTTCTGTTGGGACCCCATGTACATTCACCTGAACCTGTGATAGCACTTCCATTGATTTTATACAAGTTAAATAATATCTGATTATTAGCAGATGAGATTTTTTGTTCATTTTATTTTTTTCTTCCTCAGTTCTGTTTTTAATACATTTAATATCTATATATCTTATCATTGTAACATTTTCTTATAAATTTTATTCTCAGCATTTGCATTTGAAGAATCTTTAACTCTCTCTTTCTCCAATTCATGTAAATCAATATCAGATTTCACCCACCTATTCCTTCTTCAGCTCCTCTGAGCTCATCCTCACTGTCTACCTGCAGTTTGGAGTTTTGTGTGCGTTCATGCCATGTCTGGTTGTTCCTTGTGCATCTTTGAGCTTTGTGTATTTGTATTATGTTGGCAAGTCAGCCTTTCGTTTTGTTCGTTAAATTCTACGATTTTTCTTGAGCTCCTCGTGTCAATCTGCAGCTCCCTCTGTGGTCCCATCATCGGCTGCAGCTTCTTCACCTGCTGCAGCCTCTCCCTCTGGTTCCTCGACTGCTTGAAGCCTCCTCTGCGGCTCCTTCCCTGGCTGCAGCCTAGACACCAACAAAGCTCTAACGCTGCTTGTCGAGGGGTCTAATGCCTCATGTAGGCCACTCTGGTCGTCCCCTAGAACTTTCGCCCGCTGTGGAGGAGCCCCAGATCATCCACCAGCACTCTTGTGTCACCATGGATAGGTCCCAGGCCACCCACCAGGACTCTCGGCCCTGTTTATGTTGGACTGTGTTGGCTCTCAATTCTGTCTTTTCCCCCATCATCCACCTGAGTCAGTTTTTTTTTTTGGGACAATCCCTTTGGGATGCATCAGATATTTATCCACTTGTGTCACTATATGTCATATTTAGATTATCCTTGTGTCATCATCATTCAGTATATCCTTGCACCATTATTTTGTTTCTGCCGTTAGTCAGCTCTTAGTGTTCTCCAGTTTGCCTGCCACACGCACCTGTCAGTGATCACTGTTCAGCATCCAGCCCAGGTGCTGCCACTTTCCACTCATCCTATGGTTCCTTTATATGCGATTTCCTGTCTTGACCTCCTCAGCAAAATATAATGAAAAATAAAAGAACAACAGATAAATTGACAGTCTATACAGGTGAGTTAATGGCTATATTAATGGCTCTAGAATGGAGTGAGGAAACGAGAAAGGAGATATTGATTTGTTCAGATTCAAGTAGTGCTTTTATAAGTATTTTAGAACAGAATTCAGAAGCGAGACAAGATATCATATTGAATATTATTCAATCAATTTTTAGAATTAAAAA
>NW_013952417.1:1022875-1024537 GCF_001266775.1 Austrofundulus limnaeus | reverse complement strand
GTCTGTTGGAGCTCTTGTGCTGCACAGAGGCTGCCTGTCACTGTGAACATGAGTGAGATCTCCTCCTCATTGGTCAGTCCACATGAGGCGGGTCAGGTGACTGATAGGGTTGTGTAATGTCAAGCATTGCTTTTGTGAAAATGGAGGGCACTTCCCTGATCTCAGTGTAGTGGTTCATGTTTACCAGATTATATTGATGTGTTTTGTTTTCATAGCATCATGTGAAGGAGTGTCCTTGACAAGAGGACATAGTGTATTTGTAGTTCTATGAGCATTTGTACATCAAAATACACTTAGAATTTGAAGTATTGAGTATATTTGCTATATTTTGCAATAATTTACTCTGTATTTTGCCAGACTGGTAATCCTGGGGTCGTGATGATGGGGCCCTTGAATATTGTTGCCCAGGGTACAGCGAAGTGTTAATCCGGCCCTGCTCTGTCAGAGATACTTATCCCTGAAAACTGCACACACAAGGTAAACACAAGTTCCAGTTGTGGCACCCTTTCTTGTAAGGGAAAGTGAAAAGGGGGAGCGAGAGTTTGTGTTTTCATAGGCAGGCTGACCTCTACTGGCATTCAGCCAGTATGGAGACATTCAACATAATCTAAAGTGATCGAGCAGCGAGGTGATCCAGTCATTCTGAACACAAAATTTTTTTTTACACAGACAACGAAACCAAATCCTAAATAATAACGTCCCAGTGGATCACTGGCATCTCGGTCTCATTTTGGAGGCAACCAAAGTAGCAGAAAATGTTCACAAATGTAACCACAAGAGAAAACAGAACAAAAATATGGGGTACGTAAACTGAATCGCTCTTCCTTCTTCATAAAAGTTCTCTGCATCAGATTCATATTAGCTGCAAACAGAAATAAAACAGCTACAAAACAACAGAACAAAGTGATAGAAACTTGGGATTTTCTGTTATGGTGCGTCATCATGTTTTACTTTAGGAATAAAAATCAACATTGATAAAAAACAAGTATTGATTAAAACATTAGGTTTTGATGACAATATTAAGTTTAAATATCAACATCTGAGCCATATGCTTCAAAGTTCAGGTCAATGTAAACAGAGTTTCTGAGTTATGGCTTAACTAACTCTAACATTGATGAATTGTGTAGGGGTAATACTAAGCTAGTTAACAATTCTGAAATTAACCCAGGATATCTGACTCTAGGTCTCTGCAGGCTCATTGAAAACAAGTGGAGCTGTGCTCAAAGGACCAATCACAGTCATAAAGTTGGAAGGACAGCCATGGGGAGGAGGCTCAAAAGGGGCCCCTTGGAGGAGGAAGCTTGTAGTTACAATCGAAGCAACCTGGAGAGAAATCAGAGAGATGTGAAAACAACACAAAGGTGTGATGAAGACCTATCATGAAAATATTATAACATGTTACCTGTTACTCTTCCAACTAACCAACACAACCTCACAACATTGACTCTTAACCTGAAGAGGTACATTTAAGAAGCGAAACCCAGAAAACTAAACAGAGTATTCTACACCATACCACTGCTTTCAGTCGAAGAGAAGTAACAAAAGAATAGATCTCCTCAAGACTGAGACTGAGCAACGCTGAAGAAACATGGGTGACCGAGGCATTACACAATGATAATGAACCATGGCTACAGGATCTAAAATCTGACCACAGTAATCTCC
>NW_013952417.1:1008876-1021774 GCF_001266775.1 Austrofundulus limnaeus | reverse complement strand
AGATGTAACTATCTGCGTCGCTGTGGTCACTCTCCATGTAGCATCAATTATGGTAATGCTAGCTGTCACGTTCTCTCGTCCTGGCCACACCTCTGCTCTCTAACCACCCCTTCCCCATCCACACCCCCTCCCCTACCCACTTTGATGCATTTTTCAAATTTTGCCTTGGGTGGAGTTTTCTTTTCACAGGGTGGTAAGATACACTTTAAGTAAATTGTTGGACTGTGCCAATGCTTGGTGTGATTCACACCTACTGGCTAAAGAAACGGACTGCTCTTCATAAATACATAGCAGCACAAATAAACCAGCTAGACCTACCCACAGCGATTAACTAAAGGCTGGGCAGTCCTAATCATAAAAGACCCTCTGAAAGGGGCAACTCCATCAAACTATTGACCAATTACCTGTCCTTTACAAAATGGAAGTGCCTGTCAGGCATTATAGTTGCCAAGATGCAGTGGTGGGCACCAGCCTGCTAAAGCGCAAATACGCGAATTGCGGACCTAAGTATTTCGTTAGCGCTTTAGCAATCTTACTAATTTTTATAATTCATTGTGCTTTCTAAAATTAAAATACAGCACCGCTAATAACTAATTATCTACCAGTCATCATTATCTTGTACAGCGGAAGGTATGACTGTCAATGAATCACAACACACGTGATCTATCCAACAGCACCCCTCCCAGATAAACACACTTATTGAGAAGGTATACATCCTTGCTAACTGTTGCTTTTGGCCACAGTTCTGATTTCCCACAATGCTTTGTGTCTGCTTACGTAGCAGGAAGGCAATAGTAAAAACAGTTAACGTTTGTAATCCATACTTTGGTTGAAGCAATCGGCCAATGGGGTTAGAGTCTCAGAAATGATTTAAAGATGTTATGCTGGTGAAGACAGACATTTTGTGGTCAACTGGAGCAACTATGGGAAACTTTAAAATCCAAGCTCATATTTTGAAGGGAAGATAGTTTCCTGTACTCCATGCTTTCGTTTCCCATCACAAATCAAATCCGTCATGTACCCAGAATGCATCGCTTCAATTTTCCAATAAACAGTTTTAAAATTACTTTACTGATGCTTCTTTAATGAAAAATCTACAACAAACAAAAGATAAAGACAAAGAAGCAGCTGAACTAGCAATCCTCAACAACTTTTAATTTTTACACCATGAGCCAAAGATCTGTTTCAGGAAATCACATCCCCAGCAATCGGCGGTTGTAAATTAAGTTGTAAAAAGTTCATACACTGCTATTTGGCAGTGTTGTGCACATATTGTACAAGAATTGTTGCCAGATAGTAAGTGTTATATTGAACTTGTGCTTTAAAATTAGCTTCTGCTAGTTTTTCTATGGTGTAAGTGCTTTGAAGTTGCGGACCTAAATATTTTCATAAGCGCTTTAGAAATTGCGGAGCTAATTTTTGGATTAGCGCTGTCCACCACTGCCAAGATGAATACAAACATGGGTGAATAGATGAGTTGTGCACAAAAGGGATTTGGGACCAACACCAGAGGAGCCAAGCACTGGAGTACAACTGATACTGTTGCTGGAGACTGTAAGACCAAACACGCAAACTTGTGCACTGCCTAGACTGCAAACATGCCTATTATACATGCTATATGTATGAATTGAGCAGCATGGTAGCTCTGTGGTTAGCACTGTTGCCTCATAACAAAAAGGTACTGGATTCAATCCCTGGATACAACCTGAGGTCTTTCTGTGTGAAGTTTTCCAGTTTATATGGAGTTTCTCTGAGTACTCCAGTTTTCTCCCCTTTAAAAATATACATTTTAAGCTGCCTTCAGGCCCAGTTCTCCCTTGCAAAAGAGATCTGGGATCTCAATGGTAACTGGACTACTTACCATATATACTGTAACGTCTTTTTACATAAACAGAATACTCAAAGTGTTTTACTACACAATCTGTGCCCCTAATTACCTATTCACAGCACTCTACATCTCTAAAGCTAAACTGTGTAAGTCATTCATTCTATAGAAACTAGTCAGTGCTTTAAATCACATTCATACAGACATGGGGCACATCAAAGGCATTGAAGGTTCAGTGTCTTGCCCAAGAAAACTTCGACATGGCAGTGGAATTGAAGCTCCCAACTCTCTCATTGGAGGACAGCATGGTTGATGTATCTGATTTGGAGCAATTCACAAAAATAAGCCATACCATATCTCCTACGGAAAATCTGCTTGCAACATTTATGCTACTGTCAGCCAGTAGGCTTTGCTGCACAATTCAACAACAAGAGTGGCATATTTTCAATTTTTGACTTGAACTGAGTAGTGATGCTCTGTCCCAATTCTGGTTCTTCATGGGCCTGAACCCCTTCATCCATCACCTCCTTTACATGGCTGAAGTCAAAATTAGCAAGACATCGACTGACTGAGCCACCTTACTAGCAGTGGCAGAAGCTGGTCTTTCAAAGGAGGGGAAGCTCAGTTTCAGCCTACATCATAAAATGTGTTGGTTTATTTATACGTAAATTCTACATTAAGTGCATCCGCCTGTAAGTACTTTGTGACGGTGAAGGGGCTCAGAAGCACCCGCTGGACAGAAATTACGATAGAAGTCAGAAAGAGTGATAGAAGTCAGTCTCCAAACACAATCAGCTACAAAAACCCACCAGAAATAGAAGCTTGATTTGTTGCTAGTCGTTTTTAACAAAGAAAATGGCAGTAAGAGGATTAGGAAAGTCTCCGGTTCAACTCAGAACAGAATGAAACTAAAAAATGTTCCCACTTACACCAAAAGATCGCTGATTCGCTCATTTCGCTGTCAATCAAAAAGGGATTCAGCCTCAGACAGATCATCCAATTATCATGCAGAAGCTGAGCGTCCGAGCCGGCTGAGGCCAGCCCACTGCCCCATAGACCCCCAGAGACGCTGAGCGTCCGATGAGCGGGACAAAGCTCAGCGTTTATCTAATGACTCGTCTCATTTCGCTGCAGTCTTTGCTTCGCTGTTGAACTCTGTGGAAGCTCAGCGTCCACTGTTTAAGGCACTGTGAAGCTGCAGGAATGAGTAGGAAAGCCGCGTCGTTACCAGTGAAAATAAGCTGATTCTGAACAAAAGTTGAGTGTGTCGTAGTGCACATTTAATCAATGACATGTTGATCACTTAAATGTTTGACATTTTAGGGGAAGCAGAGATTCCTTTGCAGTCTTAGAGCAATTGCCGCTGCTCACCAGTATGTACACCAATGGAATTACAATGAAATCTGGACCAGATAAATACAATCAAATGGCAGCCAAGAGAGCCAAGGTGATCAACAGTTTGAAGACAACATTGCAGATGTTCAGGACGGCTCAAAGTACTTTGGAATCCCTCGGGCAAATGCAAGGACATCATCCACAACCAATTATCTACAAATAGTAAGGCAGGTCCTGAATGGTACAAACAAAGTCTGAGACATCAACACAAATGCAGTTTTGGTCATAAAATTATCTGCTGGTATCTGGCCAAAGGAAGAGACAGAATCCATTGGAATCAAGGGAAGGAAGCTTCTCACAGTGCACAAAGGGTTTCACCCCAAGTCAAACAAACCCGAGTTTATTTGAAAGAAGAGAGACAGAAGAAAAGGCCAGAACAGCTAAAATACTGCACAGATCCCAAGCTCCCAGGACTCTGGTAGAGGACCTGAGCTTGAAGTGAAAAGCACAATCACCCAAATGGAAAAACACAGTGAGCTGGATGTTTATAAAGAGTCTGTTTTTTTTTCACACAGGTTTAGAAGCAGTCTTATGAGGCTTCCGTCTGAGTTGTTATCACTTATTCTTTACTCAGAGTGACATTTTGCTTCACACATCTTCAGAGACACCGTTGATTCATGTCATGTCCTTTTCCATGTGAGCTCATTTCTATTCAAGCAACACTCAGCGTCCTGACAGCAGTGTTTGCCCCTGTCTGCTACAGGTTCTGTACAGTGGCCACACAAACTGCTTCTTCAAAGGAATTCTGTGATGATATATGGTTCCAAAATATAACAGCCTTTATTTCTTCAGACTCTTTTTTTTACACAAGCTTCAATTTTTGCAGAAGCAAAACAAATCAGAGCAGTGTAATAAAAGCTGAGAAAAAAAAGAAAATCAACAAACGTTATGTGGGGTAATATATCATCAAATATATGAATTTATCCCTCTAACACACACACATCAGCAGCACAAGTACATGCAAACACTCAAGTCGACACTCAAGTACATCTATGATGTGATTTACGAGTCCAATACCGGACGCTGCTCTGCTGGGTAATGCATTTAGCTCTTATCTGCCGCTCCTGAAGAAGGCAGCTCTATAAACCATTTGCCACTAGACATTCATACAACCACCGACAGGCAGAGGGAGAAGAAACTGAACAAAAATACTTTCTTATGGATGGCTAGTTGGTTTGGTTGTGAGCAGTGGGTGGGCTCAGTGTTTGAAGAGTGTGAAATGAAGGGTGAAGACGGAGAACACAGGCTTTGTTGTTAGAAATAAATGCATACATGTTTTATAGACGAGGTTAGGACTCGGAATGTAATAGAATTTTTTTTAAAGGTAATGTCTTTGTCTTTCCAGAGCTGGAGGATCTGTGAGGATGTTTTGTGTCTTCAAAGAGAAATGCGAAACGCACCCTGTCTGATTCAATTTAATAAGCTCCAACATAATCCCTTCACTTTGGGTTAGAGAGGGAAGCGTTGGCTGAATACTGATAAAGCACAGCGGTAGCACAGTAACGTTCAGTGTAACATTTTACTGGCTGATCTGTATCACTGACCTGGTGTTTCTGAGTAGGTGTTAGGATTACAGGCAGGAAAAACAGAGCCTCAGGGAAAAAACAAAAAGTTATAGATTTTATTTTTCTGCAGCTTCTGGGGCTAAATATAAATATATAAATAAAAAAACTTAAATATAAATAAAAACATTTATTTCCATTACTTGTTTTGAACGGAATAAAACAAATAGAAACCAGCTGGCAATTGGTTGAAAATAAAAATTGAATCTGCTCATCAGCAAATAAAACTGTAATGTAGATGTTACTGAGTCAGGTCTATTTTAAAAACTCAGATATACTGCATTTCATGCCAATAAGATTGTCTTAATTTCAAAAATAAAGTTATGGCCTTGATTTTAAAAGCAGTATTGTGCGCTACAAACTAAGTCAGTCAGAAATTTATTAATTTATTCAGAAACAAATTCTAGAACTGTCATTTTCTGAATTTTTAACTTTACTTCAGACCTCCAAATGTTGCTCTTCAAAGGCAGGACTTGCTTTATTTGTTTTATGCAATATCCCATTTTTGATAGATGATTTTCTAAAAAAAAAAAACATCTATAAAACACACGATTTGAGCTCCACATATTATGCAACATCTTTGGTTAAAACTGTTGCATGATATGTAGAGCTCAAACTATGTAATGACTCAACAACTAACACGTCAAATTTTAGTTCAATATTTGTGAAATTTACTGAGTTCTATTTGTGTGTGTGTGTGGATAGTTCTGTTGCCTCTGGCTGCAATCTTGAACTTCAAAATTGAAGCATTTGAAGAATTATCACCATTTCCTATTCCTAAATGTTTTAATAAAATCCAACCAGCAGTTTCTGAGATATTTGAACAAACTGACAGAATTGACTCAATGAAAAAGTTTTAAAAACAGACCTAACATCTGACAGCACCATATGTGTTTGGGATGACTCAGTGAACACCACACCAAACAAGCTGAGTGGGTGTCTGTAAAATTTAGATAGCTTTTTCTATGTTTGATATGATGGCTATTTTAAATGGGATTTGCTCCAAATTTTAAATTAATAAGGTTTATTTGTGAAAGTTTCTTTTGAATCACTCCTCTGGTTTTCGAGATATTTTGCTAACAGTACAGACAAATAAACATATTAACAGACAAAGGTAAAAAAAACATCTCCCTCCCATTTGGCAGCAGGCGATGTTAAACAGATATCAGAATGGCAATACGAGGTTCAGAATGATTTTATTTACTCAAACTCCATCAGATTGTATTTTTCTTCTGTCTCTGACCCAAGTGGACGTTTAAATCAAAGGATATGAGCTAAGCCGAGGCTTGGCACATTCATCTCTGCCAAGTTTAGTGCTTCCTTCATTTCCCATCTGTCTCTCCCGTTCTTACTCGCTTCTCTTTTTCTGGTCTGCAAACATTTCAACACATTTCCTGGTTAGTTTAGGCCCATTTCTCACAAAGATAAATCCTGCAGCACAATTAGATTCCTTTGACATCCTCCTATCTGTCCCTCAAGTTCGGTTTGCAGTCTTGACCTGGCTGTGTTGGCTGCAGATGGAGCAGATGTTTGCACTTCTCTCATTTAGCTGTTAAGCACAAGTTGAGCAGATGGTCTGCTGCAAACATATCAAACGTATGTGACATACACATACAGCATATAAACGTAATGTTAGAACATCAAGCCTCAGACAGTTAAGTCTCACATGAGAGCTGATGTGTAAATGGTTATAAGATTAAAAAGCTATAAAGGTGAATATCCTTTCTATTTCTTTTTTTTTTTTTTGTGGCTGATCAAGTGAAAGAGCATTAGATCAAAAGAAAATAAAATGTTCCATGAATGATAAATTTCTATTTTGTTGCAAGCAGGAAGTCCTGTAAAATGACTCTACTCATAGTGCTAAAGGTCACAGCAACACATTTGTGAAAGCAGTTGCAAAAAATCTGCTCATTCACGAGCTGTGTTCTCAAAAACAAATACAATACAAATACTACTTGTGTCAGTGTTTTCATGGTAGATTTTTTACCTACCTTTTAAGATGAAGCAGATAAGTTGGACTCAATTTAAAGTCTGCATATTATTTAAGGTATTTTATAAAATTAAAGCTAAGTTGAATAAAATATACAGTACCTGGGTGGGTCAAATTATTTTCTTTAATGAATGCATTTCTTTGTCAGGTTTGCTTTAGTTCATCCCATATGTTTGTTTCAGTGATGCAAGTGACTTTATTGGCATTCAACAGGATCATTGTTTCATGAAAAAAATATGTTTCAGTGACTCCAAAAATTTAAACTTAAAAAAGAATGCCACATAATAAAATGTTGTGAAAAAAAGGACCTTGCATGTTACTTGTGTCAGTACTCGTTGCTTCTGATACCTATTCCCATCTCTGAGCTCTGATATTTACTGAGCCCCTTAAGGGACATTGGATGAAAAAAAAACTATCTCGTTCCCACCAGTTAGTAAGTCTTGCGCACCAGTAAGTATCTCGTTCCCACCAGTTAGTAAGTCATGCGCACCAGTTAGTATCTCGTTCCCACAAGTTAGAAAGTCATTCCCACAAGTTAGTATCTTGTTTTATGTGGTCAAACTCCAGTCCTCGAGGGCCGCTATCCTGCAGCTTTTCCTGCTCCAACACACCTGATTTTGATCACTGCATGATTAACAGGCTTCTGCCCAATTTGAAGAGTTAATTCAATCACTGAATCAGGTGCGCCTCCTCATGATGTCTTTAGATGATCCTTGCTCTGTGCAGGGTCAGTGGCTGCATGACTAAGGGCACCTGTTCTCCTATGAATGTTATGTTCTGTCTTCTTCTGAATGGGTGTTCTGAACTGTAATTTCATCATGCTCTGTACAATGACAATAAAGGCCTAATTTTATCTAATCAGAACAGCACCCACGAAGATTGAAGATAGGTATGCCTGGAGTAACCTCTCTCTATGGTGGACCTATCTTCCAATCATTTCTACTGTTTTACAGATGGAGGGGTCAGTAGGTGCAGGAGTGCTGATTTTGCTCAACCACAGTGAGAGAGAGTACAAACACCCATTAAGGTGGTTTTGCAACTGTATCTCAACCCCAGATATATGCAATCCACCGGTGTGTGGCATCTCTCAGAGACCTTCAGTGTACAGAAGGAAATACTCATAATAACAGATAGCCAAGCTGCTGTTAGAGCTCTCCGAAGTCCACACTTCACATCATTACTGGCTTGGGAGTGTGCTGAAGCAGTCAACAAACTGAGAAACAACAGTGTTACTGTTAAATGGGTACCAGAACATACTGGCATTAATGGTACTATGAAAACGAACTACCTTGCAATCAGACCTACTTCAAAGGACCAGGGCCTGTTGTAAGTATATCATAATAGTCGGTATGACTGCCCTATAAGCTTGGATTAGACGCCAACGCTCAATCCACTGGAGGGAGATGATGTACTATAAACAGGCACAGGAATTTATAAACGGCCCATATCTTAGGTTTGAGAAAGCTCTCATTGCTTCGAGAAGGAAAACTTTTATTACACTTGTTGGAGTCCCAACTGGGCACAACCTGCTCAACTGCCACAAAATGGTGATGGGACTCCATGACAATGGTCTGTGTGCGGCCTGTGGCATTGAATTAGAGACCTCTTTGCACTACTTAAGGCTGCGTCACACAGCAAGATTTTAAAACAGTCAGATAATTTTCAAAGACTTATAGAGCCCACACGTGAGGATAAAAAAATCATAAATATACCAGGTCTGGTCCAACAGTGTGTGGTGTACAGCCACACAGCAAGAAACAAAGCTCAACACATAAAAATATATTTCATTCACGAACATTCAAATGTCAGATGTGAAATCGCACAAAACTTCTGGAAATCTCGCAAGAATTCAGATGCCAGAGGAAAAATCTTGCGTGACCTCCAGAGAGACGTGAGTTCAGAGTAAATAAACATTTGCGACGAGGAAGAAGCAATGTTGATTGTTTGTGGACTATTTTTTACCAGAAGAAACACAATTTCCATCGGATTTTTAACATGCAGCGGACTTTCTGGTGAATCATGACAGTTTTATTCATGTCTTCTTTATTTTGGAATCCCTTCCATGTTTACGTCACCTTGCTTTCTGATTGGCTACACGTTTCATTCATCAGGCTGTGAGCTCATTTGTTCTTGGGTGAACAGCACACACACTGTGATATTGGGCCAAAAAATCAAAAGTTGAATATCCCCAATTTGAGGTCGGAGCGGTCCCGACGTCCTTCCGAGCAGACTAGATCACCCATAATCACCACCCACAGCAGGAATATCTGCTATGATTATCTTTAGAGCCATTATGATAATCTGGACGTCCTTAAGATTGTTGGAAGGGTGTCATTGTCTGCACATTTTTCTGTCTTTTTTCTAGCCTTTCAGTGTTTTCCTGTGTATCTCTGTCCTGCGGCTCCGCCCACACTCACACCATGTGTCTCCTCCAGGTGTTTGTCATCATCCTCATTAGTTTCAGCTTTATCATCAGTGTCTTGTCATTTTGTGTTTGTCCATTCATTTTGCCGTCTTCCTCCAGCCTGTGTGCAGTATTTGTGCCTTTGTCTTTTTTCTCCTGAGCTTCCTGAGTTTTTGAGCTGCATCGATAGCCTTTTTGGTTTGTTTAATAAAGTTTTTGTTACCTTTTGGAGCTTTGCCTGTGCCCTGGGTTTATTCTGCCTGAAACCACACAGAATGAACAGACAAAGCGCCCAGCGTGCAGGTAGAAAATCTTTTTCGGGTCTGCTTCTGCCAGGTGACAGAGAGCTGTTGCCTGGGTCCTCCTCAGCCGGCTCTTCCTCCTCTGCCTTGGAGTAGCTGGCCCCATCTTTGCTGCCGTGGGAAGAAAGGTTGACGCACCCTCTGATCAGTGGATGATGATCCTCCAGTGGTCCTCCACCCCCCACAGCTAAACAACTCCTCTGCCGGCAGATCGAGGACAGTATGGCTCCTGCCTGGCCACCTTAGGGTCAGCAACTACGCAGATCTTGGCTGAGCATCCTGAACCCACCCTCCCACCCGTTTTGTTTTCTGGAGTTCCTGTGGCCGAACTGGTGGTTCCTGCTCATGAGTCTTCTGAGTTTCCTGAGTTGGTGGGGGTCTCATTGTCTCCTAAGTTGGTGAGTCCCATTCCTGAGTTGGCAAGTCCTGAGTCGGCCGACCTTGAGGTTCGTGGGTCAGCTGCCGTCGCCTCCTCTTTGTCTGGGTTGTCACCCATCGCCTCCTCATCCCCTCTGTCACCTGTGTTTGCCATTCTGGCTCCATCAACCTCTGCCGGCTCCTCATTGCCTCCTCCCTTGACTCTTCGTCTGCTCCTGCCTCCTCCTGTGGCTCTACGTCTGCTCCCGCCTCCTCCCATGGCTCCACATCTGCTCCTGCCTCCTCCTATGGCTCCACGTCTGCTCCCACCTCCTCCTGTGGTTCCATGTCTGCTCCGGCCTCCTCCCGTGGCTCCACGTCTGCTCCCGCCTCCTCTTGTGGCTCTTCGTCTGCTCCCGCCTCCTCCTGTGTCTCCATCTCTGTTCCTTTTGGGCCTCCTGATCCTGATGGGCCTCTTGTGTCTCCTCCAGATATTTCTCATTGTCCTCATTAGTTTCAGTTTTATATTCAGTGTCTTGACATTTTGTGTTTGTCCATTCATTGTGCTGTCTTCCTCCAGCCTGTGTGGAGTATTCATGCCTTTGTGTTTTATGTCCTGAGCTTCCTGTGAGTTTTTGAGCTGCATCGACAGCCTTTTTGGTTTGCTTAATAAAGCTTTTTGTTACCTTTTGGAGCTTCACCTGCGCCCTGGGTTTATTCTGCCTGAAACCTCACAAAAGGCCAGAATTCAGCACAATTATCTTGTCGTGTGATGCAGCCCTTGGGTCACTGACTCTTATGGAACTTTTATTGATCATGAGGAGTTCAGAACACTGAGTGTTTCTAACCTTGTGTCTTTCATTCAAGGGACACAAAGGTTTGATTAAAGCTCAGTGTCCTTTTGGGGAGAGCATTGGGCCCACTTTCAAGGGCCCTAAGAACTTCTGTATCTATCCCTACATACCATACCATACCATACCATGCCATGCCATGCCATGCCATGCCATGCCATGCCATGCCATGCCATGCCATGCCATGCCATGCCATGCCATGCCATACCATACCATACCATACCATACCATACCATACCATAAAATACCATACCATGACACACTTGGGTCAGTGACGTTGAATAAAGAAAACCAGGCATCAAGATGTGATTTCAACTTGAAAAATTATCTCTTTATTTAAAAATGTTGTATTTTTAAAAAATTTCACACAACTATCAATAATCTAATAAACCTAAACTTATCCTATTTATATTATCATAGTTTTTTTCCCCAATTCGATCAAATATTCTTTCTCATTCTTTTAGGTCCATTTTTCGTGACTGAAGCTGAAAAGTCAGACAAGAATCTGAATGTTTGTCTTTCCTGCAGGCTAATATTTCTGCAGCTTCTTTTTCTCTGGACGTCATGCGGGAATCTCACATGGTTTGCAGGGATTCAACTGTGTCTTTCACCCTTTGTGTCGACTCATGCTCACAACACAAAGCTATGCTTGGAATTTTGGTTTCATCTGTATTTTTGTTTAGAGGCCTTTCTTCCCACCTGACTCACAGCATGATGCTTTGTAGATAAACAGTCATAAGAGAACATTTCCCATGACCTGTTAAAATAAAAGACATATGCAAGCCTAGCATTAAAGGAATGCATATTGTCATGCAAATCATCATATGAATAAAAAGTTGTAAGAGTTGTATATATCTTGGTCAAACCTTAAAACCTTGTAACATAAACATGGGCAAAACAAATGCACCCACCTTTTGCCATCTGGTTTCAGACAATGACAAGCAGCACCAGAGGTGAATTTTCTAATTGATTTCCTGCATGTGGGTCATTTAATGTGGAAATTGTTGTGAATTCTGTTTGATTGTTATTTATTCAGTCAGTCAACAAATTCTTCAGCAACAAATCAAAACATTACAAAACATTACAAAAATGTAAACAGTTTGACTGAAAAGGTACAGACAGACGCACAAGGCATATTTATGCCTGTCCTACACATCAAAATATACTAAACTGCCCCTCATAATCATTGCTATAGAAAAAAACACACAAAATACATAAAAAGAAGAAAAACGCAATTCATAACTAAACAAATACGATTATGATTTAGTTATTTACACTTGTAACACTCAAATATATAATTTTTTAGATTGTTTTTGAAAACCCATAACCAACTGCATTCTTGTAAGTCCATGCTATACGAGAAAATTGGTGAATGCCACAAATTCTCCTAAATCGCTCGTACGCACAACTTAAGGACAAATCTGTTCATATGAACGGTTCTTGCATGAGACCCATTGTTTGCATTATTATGTAATGAACCAAATCTTAAATTTTCATGTCACCAGATGTAATAAACAGTGGATTTGTATGTTCATAGTAATCTGCCTTACTAATGACGCATTAATATTCCACCTAAAGCTGCAAAATTGGCTATTATTGACACAGATGTGTGATGAAAATTGCATTTATTTGTTCTCAGTGCAGTTTTGTCCACCTCTTTCTGACATAAGGCCCAGGTCAAACTTTTTCCCACAGGTTTATGTGCAAAGTATTCTGTGTTTGGTCAGAAGTTTGTTTGAGTGTTTGTTTATGTTGTTTGCTTGAACAATGGGCCTCATGCAAGAACATGTTCGTATTCTTATCCTAAATTTCTCTTACTTTTGTTCGTACAAAGGGTTCGTACGGACATGTCACGTCAGATTCAACAAACTCTTCTATCTTCAGGAAAAGTGTGTAAATGAGCTGCATAAATTCACCTGTTTGTATCCAGCTGCTCGTGYACGCGAGAGGAGATTAGCATAATTACCACCCCAAAAACACCAAATAAGGCTATGTTTCCTGCCTCAGATATCAAGAAGTGTCCATTCAGGAAAATAACAGTGAAAATTTAAAACAACTTTACGAATTCAGAGATTGAAGTCCGTCTGTCAGAGATCCAGAAAAGAAAATCTGTCATTTTTTGCAGCGTCAGCTGTGGAATAAAAGGAGCTGCTAAATGTATAAACAGCTGTGTTAAATCATTTTCATTTATTCAGAAGCCACAGCGCTGCGC
>NW_013952417.1:1006174-1008319 GCF_001266775.1 Austrofundulus limnaeus | reverse complement strand
GATATATATATTTTTTGTATGTGAATTTTTTTTTTAATTATGTGAAAATTCATTCGAACAATAGTGATGTAAGTTTGTTTCAAATTCTTCGCTCCCAGAAGCTGGCTGTTGTGCTTTAAGCAACATGGATAGTTCAGAGGAGCAATTTTCTGAGGTTGTCAGAAAGTGTACGTGTGCAGAGAGGAATATTTCTGCAGAAAAGTGTGCAGCTCTATCCGTGCAGGGACACCGGGGCAAAGAAACCCCATGCTGTGACATGACCAGCAGTAGGATGCTTTGCTCTGTGTGTTTCCTGAGCTATGAAAGGTGTGTGTGAAAAGGTCATGTGGTTTCTTGCAACCACATGACTGTGAACAAATTTCATCACTTCTAATGTAGTATGGGGGCCCTTAAGTTTACCTATTGTGTAAAATAATGTCCTTTCAAAACCCCATACCTCCTTTATCTTCTTGTAAAACAGCTGATTGGAGGCCTTTGGGTTAATGACAAAAATCCAGATGTTAGATCTAAAGCAATAAGTTGCTGCCTACTGCACACTTTGATCACATCTGCACATCTTAACATAGCCTGTAAAAATAAAGGCTCACTAAAAGGACAAATACGTATATCGATTTAAACTTTAAACACCTCATTAAATGTTGATTTGCAACAACACACAAACAAATACAGGCTTTCATACGTCAGATATTGTTCAGAATGCTGCGTGTGCTCACACAGAGGAGACACGGAGCCGTCGTCTGACCCTTGTACAGCATCCAGAGATCAGAGTAAAAGATACTTCTGCAACACTAGACTCCCACAGGGACTCCCACAGGACATGTAAGACTGTCTGAGACAACAGCATCTGTTTGACAGGAACAAAGCATGACGACACAAAGACTCACAAACACAAACATCTGTTAATCAGAATTTATTTCTTACTGGATGGCTGAACACAGAAGAAGAAAAACATCATTGTCATAACAATCTGACTCTACAATGAATGAGTTCCACCTCAAAAACTACACGTTTAATTTGAGAAATCTAATCCAATGTTTCCCAAAGTTGGGGTCGGGACCCAAAGTGGGGTCCCGAAACATCAAGGTGGGGTCCTGAAAAGATTTTCTGAATTAATTACAATTTTGCCTTAGTTGTTACGAAGGAGTGAGGTTAGTGTATTTAAAATGGATAAATGTAGTATAAAAAATTGTTACTGTGCCCATGTTTTGTTGACCTGATACAAAATGTTTATCATCCAAAAATAGTTGGGGGCACAGGTCTCTGCTACTGTTATTTTGTGGGTCAAAAGCTGAAAAGTTTGGGAACCACTGCACTTTGGTTCCCAAAGTTGGACTTGGGACCCAATTATGGGTCATGAAGCGCCTTGGATAATCTCCAGCAATCAATTTAAAGGGTAATAAAATAATTGCTGATGTAATATTTTTCCCATAACTATTACAAAAACTCAAAATAAGTATAAATAAGTATTTATATTTGTGTACAAGCTGTTTAGGTTGTCAAAAAGCCTGTGTTTTTAGGGTTATTAACAAAGTTCGTGTCCTCAGACCAGTAATATCACAAGTCACAAGTTTTTGCCATGGATATTTTGTGGGTCAGAAGATAAAAAGTTTGGGAACCACTGATCTAATCTGTTACAACCAAGAGTAACAATGTAAAGTATAGCCTGCTTCTTAACTAATATGTACTGGGTACTTATCTGGAGCTTACATTATGTTTATCAAGTTTGTATCCAGTATGAATTTGTTATGTACCCAATAAGTATTTATTACTTGGTACATACAGGATACAAATTTTTTGATTGCTGGATACATAAGACTTACATGTTACACATTTTGTACTTACTGGACATGTTTGTAAATTAGATTTTTAATTTGAATGAATTTATCTTGATGTCCTGATGCATCTCAGTAATCCAGGTAAAAAAATCAAAAGGAAAAAAATTGTATAGGTCCTCTGGACGGGTTCTTCTTTAATGAAACGTTTCGTCTCTCTTCCAAGAGACTTCTTCAGTCTGAGAGTTTCAGGCAAAATTCAGACTTTTAAGCACTGCCTAAGTGTTTAACTTTTTCTTCTGAGTGAAATGACAGTTTTAAACTCGTCTCAGAAAATCACAAAAAACATGCAAAGACACTTGCTCAGAAGTAA
>NW_013952417.1:1002807-1004491 GCF_001266775.1 Austrofundulus limnaeus | reverse complement strand
CATTTACACACTTTTCCTGAAGATAGAAGAGTTTGTTGAATCTGACGTGACATGTTCGTACGAACCCTTTGTACGAACAAAAGTAAGAGAAAATTAGGATAAGAATACGAACATGTTCTTGCATGAGGCCCATTGTCCTGTTGGGACACTCAACTGTGTCCAAGTTTTAATCTCCAGGTGCTAACTTGATCTGACTGAGAAAAAAAACACTAATCCTGACACATTGGCTTCACGTGGACCACTGAAACTTTCAAAATAGATGAAAGGGTTGGCTTTAGAGCAGCAGCTTCCTTCTGAGCTGGCACCTTCTCAGTCTATGGTGACATAAAACTGTTTCCACTGTGGACAAAGAAAGTGGTGTTCCAGCAATGGCAGGTTTGAGCCTTGATTCCTTTAAATTCCCTCCATCTGAGGAAGATGAATGATCATTGGTCAATCCAGTGGGTGTTGTCAATATACTCTGACGATACTGGCAAAGAGAAAATAGCTACAGTCAACTACGATTAATAACACAATTTTAATAGATCTTGGTCTTGTCATATTGAAAGACCCCCTAGTTGCCAAAGGATTTCAGTTTAATTCAATTCAATTCAGTTTATTTGTATAGCGCCAAATCTGCCTCAACCGGCTGGGTGAAAGGGACAAGAAAGAGACACAGACAAACACAGATTTAAATACTGAATGTTTGTAATTGTTGAGATGAGTGTTTGTCTGGATTAGTATAAAAAAGTACTGTAAGTAAAGCTTTATGTTTGTGGTGCAAGATATTTAAGCAGGTAGTAGTTAGAAATTAAGGTAGTTTTTTTTTTTCTTGTCTGAAGCAACGAGTGATGAACCCTGGAGGGCGGAGGGAGCATTTTTATTCAACATCAGGTGCAATGGCAGAGCTGGGAGGTGGCCAAGGTTAGTTTTGCCCACCATAAATTAATTTTCTTTCACCTCAGTCATTTTCAGTGTTGTATAAAGTACCACAAAGTGATACTTGATTAAAAGTACAAGTATCTTACCAAAAAATTACTTTGGTAAAAGTTAAGGTCTCCTTTTAAGTGAAGTGGACCTGCTGTCCACTTCAGACTTGGAAATGGTAATTCATGCTTTCATTTCTAGCTGCTTAGACTGTTGTAATAGCTTGTTCACCTGTCTTAACATGAAACAGTTAAATCGCCTTCAGCTTGTCCAAAACTCGGCAGAAAGACTCCTAACTGGAACCTCTAAATTCACCCACATCTCCCTGATCCTAGCAGAACTTCACTGGCTCCCAGTTCAATTCAGAATCTGGTTCAAAATCCTGGTCCTCACCTTCAGAGCTCTTCATGGCCAAGCTCCTGAATACATTAAAAGTCTCATTTCTCCTTACAACCCCAGATGAGACCTCTGCTCACAGGATCAACATCTCCTTATGGTTCCCCTCACTCACTTTAAGACCCGTGGTGACCGGTCCTTCTCCTCTGTGGCCCCCAGGCTCTGGAATGAACTCCCTGTTAATCTGAGCTCCATTAATAACATTGTCTCCTTCAAGTCACTCCTAAAAACCCACTTTTTATCTCAAATGTTTAGCTAACCATTTCACCATCACTACCAGCCTACCTCCATTGTGAATGCTCAACAGTCTGTGTTTTTAATTATTGAACTTACGCCATATTTTTCTCTCCCGCATTCATTATGTTTTTGTGTATTATTGTAT
>NW_013952417.1:1000419-1002371 GCF_001266775.1 Austrofundulus limnaeus | reverse complement strand
AAATTTTAAATTTTAAATTTTAAATTTAGGATGCACTAGTCCAGCTGTTTCAGTTTATATACATATATCAAGGCTGCACAAAGCTTTTCCCCAAAATGAAAATCTATCTGAGGGTCAAATGTAATAATATAATTCATGAAATACAAATACTTCTTAAGTACAGTACTTTTATTTTAATGATTATATCCTGCTGGAGTGTGACATGATTTGTCTGTGTACAAAGTAATACGGTATCAGAGTTTTATATATTTATACTTCTCATTAAACCACAATTAAATTCACTCTATCTAGGAGGCTCAGTTTATATGGATAGTATTTATTTTTTATAATAACAAGCTGGAATGAAAACAAGCAAAAATGAAATAAAAGTAACGACTTTCTACTTCTTGCCTTTTTTCATATATAAAGAGTAGAAAGTACAGATAATTGTGTGGAAATGTAAGAAGTAGAAGTAAAAAGTAGGCTGAAAAATAATTACTCAAGTACAAATACCCAAAAAGTCTACTTAAGTACAGTAACAAAGTATTTGTACTTAGTTAACTCTGGTCATTTGAGGAAACTATACAGAACTAGAAAGCAGATAATGAAGTTTACACACTGTGAATTTATGATGGGGCCTTTCTTATGCCTAAATGCAGTTTGTACCTCACTTTTCAAGTTATCAGCTCACAAGTCTGACAGACAAACGGACAGATGGACAGACAGAGGGTATTTCCAAGTCCCATTTTTGCTCCATGACAGGAGATGGAAAAAAAACCTGTCCTATAATGTTTAAAATTATATGTTTTTAATTAAGAGTTTTCCAGTAAAGCTGGGCAACCTTGTGCAGCGGTCACATCTCATATTGATCCCATTTCTTCGCAGCTTATTATACACCCAGAGTATATGACAGTCTCCAGAATGTAATTAGAGCAGAGCAGTAAATGAGCTGCCCTTCACAGCTGAGGTGACAGAACAATCTACTGTACATGTTTCCCTCACACCGCTGAGCCTCAGGCGGGGTCACTCAGCTGAAATGTGTGCACCAGCACAACGTTCTGACCTGAAACAGCCTCGCGTTCCTGAGGGTTGAGTCTGTGTTTAATGAAACAGGTCTGGCACCTTCAGTTTGGAGCACAGACGCAGAAATCCACCTAATGCAGAGGCGGCTTCTTGATCAAAGCCGAGGCATGAAAGGAAATGGTCGTGACAAGGCTTCAGGCTGCCTCCCCGCTCCGACTGTCACTCTTTGGGTGGACTGTGTGAACACGAGTGCCAGAACACTCTGAAGGTGGATTAGGTTGTGTTTGAACAGAACTCAGCCTCAGGAAAACTGCAGCAAGGTGGATTTAGTTAATGGGAAGCCGTCCGTCACCAGATTTCATCTCACTGTATGTTTTATTAGTATGTCTAACTGGCTGCCTGGCTGTGAATTACAGATGTGTCCAACACAACTGCAGGTTCAACAGTGTTTGGGTGTAAGAATACAAGAAGATGCAGTACTGTAGTCATTATAAGACAGAACACGCATGTGTCATTGAGGTTTGTTGTGCTGCTGCATCACAAGTCGTGTTTCCGTCAACGTTTTTTAATGAGCATTTTGAAGTATCGCATCAGAAAAGGTGAATGGAAACGTCATGATTCGAAAAAACTTCCTCTAATTCAGGGGTTCTTAACCTTTTTGACCTCGGGGCCCAATTTGTTGAACATAAAGTGACACGAGGCCCAGTCAGACATTACTAATGTATGGATCAAAATGATAATTATTCTAAATCTTGGTTTAATTTTTATTGTCTTTACATTATAGTCAAATTAAATACACTTACAGTTTAAAAGTAAAACTCCTGTCAAATAATCACAAGACATGATTATGACAAACATTTTTATATTGTAGCCTGCCCATAACAATTATTTGAACAAATACAAAGGTCAGTCAACAGACCACTCAGGCTTATCAACACAAATATATATAT
>NW_013952417.1:995749-1000409 GCF_001266775.1 Austrofundulus limnaeus | reverse complement strand
TATATATATATATCAGAAGTTTTACACTTTTAAATCCCCTTCTAAAAAATTAATGGGTTGAACTTCATGACCCAAACAGAATATAAAGTTGCAGCATCTGAACAGAACCAATAGAGACTAAATGTAACTTTTTATGGCACTCCTTCAGACTCCAAATACAAAACAAATACATTTAACGGCTAAAAAGGTGAGTTTTGCATGATATGTCCCCTTCATCAAAACACTTTGTTTGTTTGTTTCTTTCTTTTTTTCTTGGTGTGTCTTTTAAAGATCAACTGTCCCCCCATCCCACCCTTGAAAAACTTTCTGGAGGCACCACTGCAGGTTAGTGATTTGTTTCCTGTCTGAGTTTTGTTTTCAGCAGCTGCTGTCTCAGAAACACTAATCAGCAGTCATGTTGTTTGTTGGATTCAGAGCATGCTGAGCCTGAAGGAAGACAGACACATTCAGCCGTTCACACAGTCACCTGTGTCTGGTCAGGCTGTCAACGTCAGTAGAGTGTTTTAATAGGCCGAGGTAATGTATAGCCACTAATCTAGAGGCTGCTGACATCCTGCTGGCAGGTGGCCAGGTGGGCTAGCATCTAAAATCTGTCCCACCCCCCACTCCTCTCTCTCACAGTTTAACTCCTCTTTCTTTCCTGTCTCTCTCTGCCTTCTCCCTCGCTCTCTGATTACAGCCTTATCGCAACTATTAATCTCACACAAGTATCTCACTCAGCAGGTCTTATTGTAAGAGCCACCTGCCCAGAACTGTGGGGGTGGGGGGGCGAGGGGGAGAAGAAATACAGGGAATGCTCTTTTCTAGACGAGAATCTACACCACAGGCAGATCATTTTGGTGCCATGTTTGTTCCAGTCTTCAAGTTCTTTATTTTTTACAATTTTCCATCATTTCTATTATGAATAAATAAAAAGGCCTGACATTCTTTGAAAAATACATATTGACCAGAGCTATTGGTCTGTAATATCAACTAGTAATGGCGATGTTACATGCTGTCTGGCAGAGGTTTTTAGTAACTAAGTACATTTACTTTGTTACAGTACTTATGTAATTTTGTTTGAGGATTTGTAATTTAAAATCATGGCTTTTACTTTTATTTGGTTACTTTTAAAACCTAAAAATGATACTTTTACTTCTTTACTTTAAAAAGTAACACATAGTTACTTGTTACAAATTAAATCTGTCTGAATTCATCATGAAACGAGTTGTTTTTGTGCTCTAAAAAAATAAATGTTGAATTTACTCAACTAAATCATATCATCTATTTCCATTAAACCTAGTAGAGTAAATATGAGGTGATATATTTTATTATAAAGCTATTGACCAATTTAATCAACTTGGTTTTGTGGAGCCTGTTTGATTCCGTAAATTTAGCAGTTTATTTGCTAGAGCGTGGAAAAGTACTTTTACTTTTACTTTCCCAATGTTTGTGAACAGTTTTAGGACTTTTACTTATGCAGTTTTGTCATCAGTGACATTTATTTTTACCAAAGTAATTTTCCATTAAGGTATTTTTACTTTTACTTGTTTTTTTTATTTTCAAGTACTTTATAGACCTGCTGTCTGGAGAAGTAGAGGAGGAAATGCACTAATCGTCACATTTTGGGAATAATTGAGAAGACGCCGACAGCTGGAACAGCTGATCAATCACGAGAGGTAAATGTTTGCTACGTCAGAACTTATTCTGAAAATGTGTTTCCATCTCCCCTTTGGTGCATTAACGCTTTTGTGGAAGATCCAAAAACCACCTCAAGTGCGAGAAAAACTTTTTCTGGTGAAGTCGAGGAAGTTTCTTTGGATTTTGCCATTTTCATGAATCTTTTCTAAAGCTATAGCCATGAAAAACGTTAATGGAAACATGGCTAATGAATCTCAACTATGACAAAGTTTAGCTCAAAATCTCAAAAGTTATAATCATTACTCAGTTAGCTAATGCTAATTAGCTGTGGTGGTCATCTCGAACTGTACTGACTCCAAACTTTTGAGGACCGAAACTGACATAATCAAAAATAAAAAGCAGACATTGATTCAAACATTTAAATAAACACACTTAAAATTCAGCAATTATTTTAAAAAAGGTGAACTTTATCTGCACATGATTCCTGCTCCTTCCTGTCTGATGGTTAGAAGAGCTGATGGCAGAAATGCATAAGGTCAACTAAAAAACAGGAAACAGAAAAATGTAAAAACAACACATGGAAATAAAAAATAAATACATTTTTACACAAAAATATAAGAGACACAAATGCATCTACAAATATAAGGAGGGAAAACAGTAAAATGTAAATTATGTGCTAAAATATAGAAGTTGTCGGAACTAAGCTGGAAAAAAATGAAGATCAATTAAATTATAAAACATGAGGTAAAGTTCTCCTTTAAGTTGATTGGTGCATTTTAAGTGTATATATTTCACATATTTCCGCTTTTATTTTTAATGATGTCAGTTTTGTTCCTTCAAACATTTGATTCTTTCATTAAAATCCACCCTGTGGTTCAGACAAGGTTTCTTAAAGTTTTGAGTAAAGCTCTTGTGTAGTCAGGACTTGGAGTGTTGTCAATGTCTTGCAACTTCAACCACACCAAAATTAGCACAGTATCTCCAAAATAGACTACATACTTTCAGTTTTGTATTTTCTAAGTGTATTTTGCTGAGACAGCAATCATAAACTGGATTAGCTTCAGGTGCTAATGATTTTTTTTACTTCAATAAGATTTAGTCACTTAATCTTTATAAAACTAAAAGAATAGCAATTTTTGTATCAGAATGAACTGCTTTACTGTTGTGGTAATCTAGAATTGGGTTAAATCCAAAAGTTAATCATTTATAATTTCATTCTGAAAGTTTAAATCCATTCAGTAATTTATGATATATTTTGGTAACAGACCAGGGATCACATGTACGCAGACAGGCAAATACAATAGCGCTCAGCCTTTTGTCTTTGGGCAATAATCATTCTCCCAAACAAACCCTGAGCTTTTAAACTTCGCCTCTGTTTGCTGACAATAGATCATAGTGACACTGTGTTTCCATTAACAGCACCATTATGGCAGAATTGTTTGAACAGCTCATGTTACTTGTCATAACAACCTGTGCCTCAGCCAGCTGGCAGGCTGACAAAACAGGAAGTGTGCAATCATTAAACAAACCATCCTCTGCTTTATTACCCCCTCACCACACCTTTCGAACCTTTTCTACTTCTGTTCTGAGAGGAACTATCAAACGATTGAATGCCTAATCAGAGGCAGGGGTATCCAAGTACTGCTATCCTCTTTTACTTCAACTTACCTGATTCAATAATTAAATTACCTCTTTATGTTCAAGTCCAGTATTCGCCCATTCATTGAAATTAGGTGTGTTGAAGCAGATACAAATCTAAAGCAGGATAGTGGTTTTTCAGGACCAGGATTGGGCACTACTGATCTAGGATCATAGTGTTTTGCTGCACGTTCCTCTAGTGCCTAGTAAAGAAAAAGCCCCCCTCTACAGGAATAAAAAGCCATTTTCATTTAAGCATTTTCATCTTTTTCACTTGATCCAGCGGGATTTGAACAAGCTTCATAGACCCACTGAGGAAGAGGTTTCTAAAGTTTTGGAAGGAGCATAGTGCCTGGCTCACACCAAATCAATTTTGAGCAGCAACAATTCTCCCAATGCATCAAGTTGGACGCGTTACGTTCAGAGTGGGACAGAGACTAGATGCGGGTCTGACGAGGGAGAAGCCACTTGGTTTTTTTGGTCGGTCTTTAATGACGGGTGAAATAAAAATAAAAGAAATAAAATGGCTTTGCTTTATTTACTAAAAAGGAAGCGAACGTTGCGCACACCAGATAATTTAGAGGCAATTTGTTCGGTTAGATTCACCACTCCAGGAGCTGCGTGCTGACAAACTATTTTCTTTGTCCAGAGCCCAGTTTAACACAGCAGTCAGTTTAACGAGCTGCTGACCCACATCAGTGCTGATTTCTCCTGCCAGAACACCAACTGCAGATGGTTGATTTCAGCTAAAGAGCTCCTATCCGTCTGTTTCGGGTTAGTGGGCAACATTCAGGAAACCGTCACGTGGAAAAATGAGCCTCTCTGATTGGTTACTGTGGCGCTTCGAGCAGCAAAAGTTCAATTTTTTGAACTCGATCAGCAGCTGCTTTGGACGCACTGCATGCATCTACTGCTACCTTGCAGACCACGCTAAATTGGCTAAGCGTGCCGTACTGCTCCAAGATGCACGTCCACCATAGACTTTGCATGTAAACTGGCTGTTTCGGCTGAACTGCAGAAGAAAAAAGTAATAATTTGTAATCCCTGGTTGTAACTCTGCTCAGCGCCCCTTTCAATTAGCTTTGTCTTAAAAAAACTATAATGAAGTATTACAGGAAAAATAAACTACTCTACCCATAAAACATTCCCCCATGCAGCAATCTCCCCCACCCTCTCTCTCATTTGATTGACGTTGCACTGACTCGTCCTGCTCACACACTCTGACGGGGGAGGGGCTAGTAGTGCCTCTCAGGTAGCAGTTCATGTTGACAAACTCAATAACAACAAGTCTGTATTTTGTTGTCCCATACATGTCAACCTCTTCGGACGTTTACCTGTATAAAATGCCTCAAAAATCTGTAAATTTTGCAAAAACTCCATACAACTCACACCTGCACGGGGG
>NW_013952417.1:993444-994477 GCF_001266775.1 Austrofundulus limnaeus | reverse complement strand
GACGTGACATGTTCGTACGAACCCTTTGTACGAACAAAAGTAAGAGAAATTTAGGATAAGAATACGAACATGTTCTTGCATGAGGCCCAGTGTTTGTTGAGGTGTAATTTCAAACTGGGGTTAAACTGATGACATCTGCTAACACATTGTTTCCCATACCTGGTCCTCAAAACACACTGCCATGCATGTTTTAAGCTTCCCTGCTTTAACACACGTGATTCTGATAATTGCAGATCAACAAAAGCCCAGTAATCAGTTATCAATTGAAATCATCTGTGTTGAAGCAGGGACGCATCTAAAACATGCAGGCCATGGTGCCTTGAGGACCAGGGTTGAAAAACACTGAGCTAACGTGCACACGATTTGCATTTCACATGCAGAGATACTCAGAAAATGTGCTGAGGTCTGAATGAATGCAAAACTGAGGAATATTTTTTTGTGCATTTACGGCCTACAGCATCCTGCAGAGAGGCAGAAGGTAAAACTGTGTGCAGGATGAGCTGAGAGCTGAGTTCCTGAGACATTATACAGATACTGAAGGTAGAACTACCTCATTACCCGAGGACGAACATGTTTCACCTTTATTATCATACTGCATGGGAAAACAATGTCTGAAAATATTTTTTATCTTGACTCGCTCAAGAAAGAAACTCGGGCCTGAATTATTTGCTCTCCTGTCTAAATCACAACACTCACAATTTAATTGTTGCTCAGAAAAGCAAAAGCTCTCGGTTTTGGCATGGTCTGTCCACATTTTAAAGTTTTATGTTGCATTTTGAAATAAAACTGCCCATACTTGTGTAAATTCCTGTTGGGGACAAAAGTATCGTATTCTAAAGGCCATCACTGTTTAGGACACACTGGTGATGTGAAATATTACCTGGTCTTTAAAAAAAAAGGAGGTGACAGTTGCATCAATGAAGCTGAGGATGAGGAGTAATTAAAGGGGCAATATCATGTAAAATCAACTTTTTTGAGTTTTATATCATGTTATAATGTTATACTCTCATAAAAAACATGCCCAAAGCCTTGC
>NW_013952417.1:991155-992484 GCF_001266775.1 Austrofundulus limnaeus | reverse complement strand
GTTTATTATTTTTACATTTATGATAATAATATAGCCTACTAATCCAACTGCAAGAAAAATACACACACCAAACAAAAAGCTTCAGTTTCAGTAGTTTAAGGAGTGTCTGAGCTCAAAGTGTGAGAAAATATTTCTCTCTTACTGTCATCTTAGTTCCTGTTGTGTTTGGAGCTGAAGGTCACATCAGGACTGTGCAGCAAGGACAGCTGACATCACACAGGCTGCTGAACCTGATGGGTGTGCAGTTTCAGTGATTTTACATGTTGTCTAAAAGTGAAGCTGAGACAATGACACAAAATTTCAGCAAAACAATGGAACAGAAAGCAAGTTGTGCTCAGTGAATCAGGGCCTTATGGAGTGTCACGAAATGTGAAGAAAGTGCAGTTTTTTGTTTAAATTTTACACTTGGCACCCCATAGGGCTTTGATTTCTTTACAAACTGCAATTTTTGTTAAAATCAGCATTTCATTCTGTTTTGTGAGACACTCAGCTACATTCAAGTAATTTGTAAATTAAAGATTGATTTTTATCATATTTATGGATTTTTTCTGTTCGTGTACCTTTTAGGGGCTCGACACACGGGCAGCGACAAACTACAGCGATTAACGGCTGTCATCGCAGCCAGGGTGAAACCCGACACACGGGACGCGATAGCGATCGTAGCGTTGCGAATCGCGCTCTCAGGTCGCTTGTCTTCACAAAATTTGATTGGTTCTTGACTCTGAAGGCGGGTGTGCATTACGGACGTGTAAACTAAACAAATCTTGCGATGCTAATGATATCGAAAAACAAACGCACATCAAGATACAGTTTTATGAGGAAAAACTTACCATAAACTTCACCCTGGTGCCAATAAATTCCCACAAAGCTTTTTAGTAATCACTTGGTGAAAGTGTTAGCTAACGGCAGTGCGTAGCATACTCTCCTCTCATTGGTCAGTCAGTGAAACCCTCGCTGATTGGTTGTACGCTGACAGCGACAAAAGTTGAACATTTTTCATCTTTCAAATGTCGCGTTGCAAGCTCGCGTGTGCACGTCTACGTACGTGTACGAGGGTGAAATTTCACATGCACTATTTTCGCCGGTCGCTTGGCTGGAGGAGGGTAAGCGATTGTCGCCTCACCGCACAGGCTCCATTGGAAATGAATGGAGAGCGAGCGACGTCGCCTCCCGTGTGTCGAGACCTTTAGTCTTTTATTGCTATTCTTGTTCTCAACTTGTTGAGGCTTTACTGAGGTGATGGATGTTTAGGTGTGGGTGTATTGCTGATCTGTGTGTGTGTGTGTGTGTGTGTGTGTGTGTGTGTGTGTGTGTGTGTGTGTGTGTGTG
>NW_013952417.1:977513-988106 GCF_001266775.1 Austrofundulus limnaeus | reverse complement strand
CACACACACACACACACACCACCCATGACTCCTGCAGGCTTTCGAGTGAAACTGAAAGTGAAACTTAAACTGTCTGCGGAGCTCCTACTACTGCTCACTCAGTGAAACTCTTTTCAGATTAAAAATACCTTTGAGTAAATGTACTTTCAGATGCCAAGTAAACTGCATCATAGCCCCCCCTTCCCCCTGCACTGAAATGGACGGGACAGAAGCAGAAGGTGGTTCTTAAAGAGAAAAAGGCCAATTTCAAGGTGTTTAGAAGAGGAAGTGATGAGAAGATATGTTTAGTTTCTATTTAAACATAAAAACAGCATTTTAATAACAACTACAGTAAATGTGACATAAATACTTTATTATGGTATAGTATTTAAATGTATGCCTGAGAAACACATAATATTGGCCCTTTAAAGAGTATCACCCAATGCCTTGATTTGTAGCTCTTTTGGTCAAACTTTGAAAATTACATTATGCACAATCAGATATTATGGCACTATCTCACATTCAGAATATGTCATGTGTTGCCCATGTTTGCGTTTTCTCGTGTCATTTGGCTTTGACAGCCGGATGAAACAAAAGTTTTTTGATTGCTTTCTGCAATTTCAATAAACTTCATCTGCTATCTAAAAAAGCAGATGTACACAAACAAAGAAATAATCATATTTAGTTTATGTATTTTGGTGATATTCGTTTTGAATTGTCAAATATTTTATTATTTCAAATTAAACCATAATCTGTTGTCATTGCTTTTTAAAGGGAGTCCAGTTTGTTTTATTTTGTGCCTGCTGGCTGTCAGATCCTGATATTTGCTTTGAAATTAGCATATTGTTCAGTGCAGGAAAGTGGGTGACCTTTTCCTTTTAACCCTGAGGGTGATGGTTTACATTCCACACTTAAGTGTGACAGGAAGGCTTGTTCAGGGTATAAAAGAAGAAGAGAAGGTGCACGGAGAAAATGAATTACAGGGAGGGGGGAAATGATGTAAAACTGCCACAGCGATAAATCACCCACTCACTTCTGATGAGCTGTTTGTCTTTTTTCACACCAACATTTACACATAATGGTTCCTGTGCACTTCTGAATAGCCTCTGTTGTCTTGAAAGAAAAAAGACAAATGAAACTCGATAATAAATAAAGCGTGGGAGAAGGTGAAACTAGAATTCACGTACACACTTCCTCAAAGGAGCCGGATCAACCAGTTAGAATTGGCACCAAACAAGTCACCAAACTTTCACACACGTCAAGCACATCACAAGACAATAATCACACACACAGAAGGTTTGAACTTCTGAATGGTTCTTTATTTAAAAATAATAATAAAAGAAACTTATATCCATCATTAATTACAGAAAATAAACCCTGGACAGGATTTGAAATGAAGAAATCAAAGTTTAAATTCCACCTCGGTCAGATGTCCAAGTTCAGTTTTTTAGGACTCGGCTGTAGATGTGGACAGACCTGAGGATTATTTCTTGTTTGCAAAATATTAATAACATGGCGATATTACTGATAATAGTCAAACTGGTCCAAATATGCCTATATTCTGCATATTTTGATAGAATAAAGTGGGGTGGCTGCCAGTGTTTTGTACATAAACACCTATGGTAGATTCAGGCCAAAGCTACTGTGTGATTTGTCTGAGAAATAATTTGACCTGGAATCTCCTCGAAAAACTTACTAGATGGTTTAGCTCAAAAAACATTTAAAAAAGAAATCTGATATTAAACACTTTTATTAGTTGATTATTTTGGATTCATCTAGTCATAATCAATTTTTTTTATTACCGGTATTTTCCCTTTTTATATGTATTGATTGCCACCATAAACTGATGAGTGATCATGTGCGTCAATGTGTTTGTTTTGTCTGTCAGCAAATTATCTCATAAATCAGAGGATGCATTTTATTAAACTCTTGAAAAGCAATCTATGACTTAACATTTGCATCTTGTTAAATTTACAACCAACCCAACTGAAACCTTAAGCCACAGCAAAATCCAACCTACAGAGACTCACACAAAGACAGACTGAAATTAGGAAGTTTATTGACATGAATGACAGAGATTGATGCTCAGACCGGGGCAGAGGATGCGAGCACTGTGAGATGAGGTAAGCTCCGATGAGCTGCTTGAGATGAGGTGTAGGAGTAGACACCCCACCCAGCCTGACACTGGTGGTGGAGGTCAAAGGTGATAGAAGTCATTGGAAGCCAGAAGATGAAGGTTGAGGGGAGGTGGAAGGTTGACGTTCGGCTGGCAACCAGCCGGAGTGATTGGAGAGGATGCTTTTATCCACTGACTAGCTGTGCTTGTGACGCAGTGACAGGATGGAGCAGGTAAGGTCAATTAGCCTTCCAGAGTTGAATTTTTTAATGATGGGTGAAATAAAGATAAAATAAAGAATATAGCTTTATTTTATTTACTAAAGAGCAAGCGAACGTTGCGCACAGCAGATAATTAAAACACCAGATAATTTAGAGGTGGTTTAGTTTCACCACTCCAGCCAGAACACCAACTGCAGATGGTTGATTTCAGCTAAAAAGTCTCCTGTCCGTCTGTGTCGGGTTCTTGAAACCGTCACGTGAAAAAAAATTCTCTCCCGATTGGTTGCTGCTGCGCATCGAGCAGCCAAAGTTCAATTTGTTGAACTCCCGCAGCCACTGCTTAGGACATGCTGCATGCACGGAAAATGCTCTGCCGCATCCTACCACTACCTTGCGTGCTGCTCTAAACTGCCAAAACACGCCGCAACACACTGCGCTGCTCCTAGATGCACGGCCACCATAGACTTTGCGTGTAAACTGGCTGCTTTGGCTGCTCAAAACGTGCTTGGTGTGTACCCGGCTTGAGTCCCTCCCGGATGATTGAGCTTCTCACCCCATCTCTAAGCCCAGACACCCTGCGAAGGAAACTCATTTCAGCTGCTTGCATTTGTGATCTTGTTCTTTCAGTCACTACCCAACGCTCGTGACCATAGGTGAGGGTAAGAACGTAGACCGACCAGTAAATCAAGAGCTTAGCCTTTTGGCTCAGCTCTCGCTTCACTGTGGACACAGCACCAATCTGCCTGTCGATCTCCTGCTTCCATTCTTCCCTCATTTGTGAACAAGACCCCGAGATGCTTAAACTCCTCCATTTGGGGCAGGACCTCTTCTCCGACCCGGAGGCGGCACCCTACCCTTTTCTGGCTCAAGACCATGGCCTCGGATTTGGAGGCACTGATCCTCATCCTGGCCGCTTCACACTCAGCTGCAAACCGCTCCAGTGAGAGCTGGAGATCACGATCTGATGAAGCCAATAGCACCACATCATCTGCAAAAAGCAGAGATGTGATCCTAAGATCACCAAAATGGACCCACTGAACACCTTGGCTGTGCCTAGAAATTCTGTCCATAAAAGTTATGAACAGAATCAGTGACAAAGGGCAACCTTGGCGGGGTCCAGCTCTCACCGGTAACAAGTCCGACTTACCACCGGCAATGCGGACTAAGCTCTGGCACAGGGACCTAACAGCCCGAATGAAAGGGCTTGGCACCCCATACTCCCAGAGTACCCCCTGCAGGACTCCCTAAGGGACACGGTCGAACACCTTCTCCAATTCCACAAAACACAGGTAAACTGTCTGGGCGAACTCACATGCACCCTTCAGGACCCTGTTGAGGGTGTAGAGCTGGTCGTTGGAGGGTTACTTCCAAAATTTAAGTCCAACCGTGTCATTCTTGGGAAGCTGTTCTTGGCATCTGAAAATACATTACCTCAAGGGTATTTTGTTTCCTGAAAAGAACTTTGACTGAGAAGTATTATAAGCATATTAGACATGTGGTTTCACCAGTTGTTTGCTAGTTGTTGCTCCTGATAGCCTGCAGGAGTCGCGGGGAAGGCATGCTTTGTGATGACGAAGCTCAGAGACACAGACCAGAGGAGAAGCTGCACCTAAAAAGGGGTTCTAGGGTCACTGTTCTTAAATATAGGTACCAAAGGACATTACAGGATTTTACAAACGTGCATGAATGAGTCAAAGCAATATTCTGGGTATGTTTGTGATGAGGGGATAACATAATAACGTGATACAAAGCTAAAAAAATTTACGTAATATTGCCCCTTTATTAAAAACACTGAGTGTCAACTAATCGTGAACCTGCTAACTGTGACTCTCCTCTGAGGACACCCTGCCTGAATCAGCCCATCTTTCATGCCTTGATGTGAGAGCCTGACATAGTTCAAGTGCCCACCCACATTCTTCAGCATTCCTGAGCTGGACCTGACATGGAGTCATGCTTCTGACTGCAAGTTCAACCACGTCCAAGGTGCTTATTTTCACCAAGCAGACAATTTTGCTTCAAAACAAAAATACACACAGGGTGCATTCCTAAAAACGAAGTTAGAATATTACCCAGCACAAAGCAAATTCAATGCATGGATTAAAAAAATGTGTAAAAGTGCAGAAAATTTGTACTTTTTAATTGTGGAACTAATTATTATTGCCCACCACTAACAGTAGAGCAGCAATAATTGTTTTGCCTGTGTCATGTGTTTGTGTTTATTTGTCTGTACAGTTAGCATTAACCATATAAAAGATTTTAATGAAATTCTCAGAAAATATGTGCATGTATTGAAAACTTCTGAAGTCAATCTTTTTCAAAATTACCATCATGGCTAAGTGACCACAGCAAACACAAAAAATGGCCACAACTTTACCAGTTGTACAGATGTGGAGCACACATTTGGTGAGATGGTAAATGAGACATATCCTCACTCAAAAACAGATATGATGGATTTATTTTTAAAAAATGTGTCAACTGTTTCCACTCAACTGAATTGGGTAATGGTAACACATTTACTTTACAGTGATTTTAAGTAAATGTAAAGTTAACGTAAAGTAACTGTTACCTGAACTCAATTTGGCTGAGTGGAGACAGGTGACTTTTTTTATTAAATCCGCTAAATTTGTTGTCAGCTCAGTTAGTATTATTTCTGTTTTCAAAATGTGTTTATTAGAATTACCTGCATAATGCATTTCACTGTAAGCAAAATATCTCTTGAACCACTGGTTGTAGTTTAATGAACCTCTCTGATCACTGCCTATAGGCCAAAAAAATGACTCATTGAATGAAAATTCAATTTATGTACCCATTTTCCATCCAATATGTTTCTAGAATTGAAATAAATCAAGTGCCATCAACATATTTTTCTGTGACAATGCAAATTAATCATTAGACATTGATTGGATAAAAAACATTTGAGTTTTACTAGTTCAGTTTTATCTAATGCAACTAAAGTAATATATTTTCTTTATATTCATTGTTTCTTTAACTCAATGTATTTTAATCAGTTATGTGCAATATATGTAATAGAATTGCACATAACTGATTACACTGACCAATTGCAATTCTCTATATCCTTTCTAAAATCAAAGTTTTATTTTTGTTACTGTATATCAGTTATTTGTAATATATTTTCATAATATAATTTACCAAATCACAAAAGTTTAATTGATTGACCACAAATGATTTAACTTAATCCCTCACAAAATGTACATGAAATAAAATCGGATAATTCCGTTTTTCTTTGAAATATTATTTATTTATTTTATGGACGAGGTTCAAAAATTGCAACAAAACAGTGTTTGGTCACACATTAACACAAAAGATGGGCACTATATTTTTACATCTCCCTCAGAAGTTATTAAACAGGGTCATTCAACAAATTTTACTTTTACTTTGTAAAGCTTTACATGTGAAGCAACAGCTGGAATTTATATCATGATGCCATATACAATAACATATTCAAACTGATCAATGGATTTATAAGAAGTGCGATATATGGTAATTTGAACAATATTAATGTCTTTATTTATTTAACCAGGCAAATACAATCTTTTGCAGTGAGGCCTGAAAACAACCTATTGGACATGTTTTTGGTCTGTGGGGGGAAACAAATGTATGGAGAAAACCTATGTAAGCACAAGAACATGTAAATTCAACACAGAAAGACCTCAGATCCAAACCCAGAATCAATCTAAGGACCTTGTTGCTGTGAGGCATCCGTGCTAACCGCTGAGCCGTCATGCTGCCAACAACAATAAACAACATTTTGGCATATAACTAAGAAAATCCACTCCAGTTGCACAGAACAAATTAATAAATGAAAGTGAACCAGGTTTTTAACGTAAAATCAAAAGTCTCACCTTGCACTTGCCACATTATTTTTCCAAACATTATTGTACAAGTGTTAAACTATGCTTCAACAGGGAGGCTAAATCAAGCCAGGTGTAAATCATTTAGGAAAAACATGAGTAAGATTCTAGTTCTCTCAAGTAAACTCAGTTCTTTTAGGTTACTTTGCATCATTCAGAAAATGTCTGGACATTTTGTGTTACATTAGTTGTAACATTAGACTTTATTTGATAAACATATATTTTAACTGTAAAATAAAGACTGTAAAAATACTGTAGGCTGTTTAGTTTTATAATTTTAAAAAATATATTTTAACACGGACGGAGCCATTTTATTTACACACAAAGCATTCTGGGTAAATGATGACGTGGATAGGTCCTCGGTGTGAGCGAGCTATATCCACCCTGAAGGTTAATCTTGGACAATATCTGATGATCGACTCTTTTAAATGAAACCAGAGAGCGTTGACAGAGAGGAGAAGGTAGAAATGACTCAGCCTGGAACTGAAAATATGGATGGAGGACAACAGAGCTGCTTCATGGAAGAAGAACCTCAGCTTAGCCTGTTAGCCTTTGCACTAGCACCGATGCTATACTACCTTATATGTATTAGCTTGGTGCTAGCGCAACAAACAAGCTAAATTGAGGTCCTCCATCCATATTTTCAGTTACAGGCTGAGTCATTTCTACCTTCTCCTCTCTGTCARCGCTCTCTGGTTTCATTTAAAAGAGTCGATCATCAGATATTGTCCAAGATTAACCTTCAGGGTGGATATAGCTCGCTAGCAGCCTCGCACCGAGGACCTATCCACGTCATCATTTACCCAGAATGCTTTGTGTGTAAATAAAATGGCCCCGTCCGTGTTAAAATATATTTTTAAACGTTTCAAAATTTACAAAACTAAACAGCCTACAGTATTTTTACAGTCTTTATTTTACATTTTATATATACCTTTATCAAATAAAGTCTAATGTTACAACTAATCGGGGATCCTTTAAACAATTCTTAGTTGTTTTTTCAACCAATAAATTAAGGTAGATTAAATGGTACAGAAATGTTTCTAAGAGGAGCTAGAATCCTAATCATTATTTTATTTAGTGTACAACACTATTATTTAGTGAACAACTTATTACTATCAAGATGGCCGGCACAGTTGTACATCACAAGAATGGTTCTACATCTGTCAGTTATACAGATATTGATGTAAACTTTCTGTGGGAGTTGCTATTAGTCATCCCCAGGACATTTTTGAGTACTAACACAAGATCTCACTGTATCGGTTGAGATAGTGGTCATTTACACGGTTTGATCGAAGCAGCTATAAGATGATCTAAGTTTAAAACTGTGACATGAAAGACAACATCTTATATGCATTCCTTTAAGTAATGTCAGCCTTTTTTATAATATAGTGCATTAAATCATTTGTATCATGAAATAAACAAGTTGTTTGCCCTGCGGCAAAGTTCTCTCTCTCTGCCTGTGCCCTTAAAGAAAGCAGAGATGAGTGGAAACAAACCTGAGAGAGGTGAAAATGCACAACACACAAACAAAAAAAATTACAATCTATCTGGCAAAAAGAAAAAGGATAGCCGGGGTTAAGGAGAAATCTATAAAGCTTGTGAAGTGAGCACGAGGGGCTTATATGAGCGCTGACATTTAGAGGTGGTGGACTCAATACAAGGCTCTGTTGTAGAGGGCAGGACGGAGGGAGCAGCTGTCTCCTCCTGCAGGCAGAGACCACCCCACCGCCTCACCCCCCACCCCTTCAGCTGTCAGAGCCTGGAGAAACGACCAATTCACATCGCAGGACATTGGGTCAGTGTTCAAGGACTGATGAAGCATTACCACTCACCCCACATCTTAAAAAAAGAAAAAAATGTGTTGCTGACATAGTGCAGTAACATGCAAACGTTAATTCACAAAAAGGTGAAAATAATATTTTTGCCAGTGCTTTTGTGTGCATGTACTTTTTGGTGTTTTAGTCAATATGTCTCATTTTCCTCCCCCATAAAAGGATCATCAGGACCGACTTCTTTCACATGCTAAATGTTCACCCGCTTCGGATGTTATCATCCATGAAATGGACGTTATTAGGCGTTATCAGTCCCATAGAATGGCTTCAGAATGTCCCATCTGTGCCGGTTAGCAGGTTCCCCCGTCCCATAGAATGGCTTCTGATTGAGACATAAAACCACTATCTGCTTAATATGAGGCATTAAAAAGTGGTTAATATGAGGCTTAAAGCCACTAAGGTTAACTTTAGAGCAAATGACATGGTTAGCGCTAAAGACACTGCCCTCCAACGATTGTATATTGTCGCTTTCCAATAGGGCAATGGGTAGAGTGTCGGACCAGAGAGCAGGAGGCCAGGGTTTGACACGGACACAAAAAAATTATCACAATTTCTTTTGTTTATTTACACATTCATTGTCATTGATATATTAACCCACTAGGGGGCACTTTCGGGACAGTCTGAAGCCTAGAAGGCACAGTAGGGACCCTCTGAAGCCATTGTATGGGACTGATAACGCCTAATAACGTCCATTTCATGAACTGATAACATCAGAATCCCCTGAAATGTTTCTAAAATTTGGAAGCTCTTGTACAAAAATGATGCAAGAATAATAAAAAACCTGGAATAAATTGAAAACTGGTAAACACATCTTAACTTATGTATTACCCAAAAAGGATCTCTCTTATTTCAATTTTCAATATTAAATATCTGGCTTCAAGAATCACATCTTGACATTTTTGATCCCTTTCTGCTCGTGTCTCGTCAGTTTCTCCACAGCACACCCTCCATGATGATTCTTTTGATTTTCTGCTCTGCATATGCTACCTCCACCACCACATCGCATGCCTTTGATAATGTTTGTCATACTGATCAGTGTCCTTACCTTTCAAAACATAGCTTGATGTGCACATCATGCTGTACTGGTGGACACCTCCAGCTGGGAGTCTGTCCTGCAGCTTAATTCTGATCAGCAGCAACTGCTCGGCTGCCAAACATGCCCCCTGCTCCGCATCGTTATTCATATCAGCACAATGCCTCCTGTCAGGACTAACAAGTGTGTAGGAGTGAGCCCTGACAACTGTCACAGATCAAAAAATTTGATTTGACGAGTTTCTGACAGACTGAAGAAAGAAGGATTTCCTTTGTCTGCAGGAAGGCTCAGCAGATGATGCAGAACTTTCAGTCGATCCACAGTTAAACTTACTCTGTATTGCCGTGGACATATGCAGGAATCCATATGGTGGTATACGCCGAGAGAAGTAAAAGTTTTATAAAGCTGAGAAAGAAGAAAAAAACTTTTAATCAAAAAAGCAGAGCTGGGGTAAAACTTGTTGAAAGTCTGTCTGACTGCAGGCATAAAAAGCACATCAACAAATATGAAGGCTTCATGATTATCATTCAGGCTATAAATACAATTACTGATTTTCTTATATAAACTGATGCAAGAACACACCAAACTGCACAAACTGGGACAGTAATTATGGAAATATACAGTCCTGGCAAGAATAAATCCACCCTCTTTTTAAAACAGCCAGTCTTTTGCTCTGCAGCGTACAGGTGTGTGTCAACACAATGTTGAAGTGGTAAGGCATCAGCAATAACCTTACAGAAGCAACATTTCTTGCCCATCAATATGAGAAAGGTTAAAAGTCATTTTCAAAATGTTTGGGGTCCTAAAACCAGATTCAAACGGGGGGGGGGGGGGGGGGGGGGGGTGTTGATCATTTTGCTGCAGCCGCTCATTTCATGAGCTCATTGGAATAGCTCATTGGAATGAGCTATACCTCACCTTCTCAGACAGTCATCTTCATTGGCTGTTTTTAAAACACGCCTTGAGGGTTGACACATCATGAGCTAACACTGGTGTACGTACACCTGTGGATCAGAGCAGAGACGTCCTGCTGCTGCAAAGATGAAACCAGCTAGACCGAACAAAACGCAAAGAAAGTTTGCATAGTTTTTCCAAACAAACCATGTAAGTTGAGTTGAGCTGTTTGAGGCAGATAATGTTAGCTAAATTGTTGACTTAATAGGCTACATGAAAATATTATAAGCTAGTTAACAGAATATTGTTGTTAGACTACCTATATTACATCTCTTGCTAGTTAATGGAGATAAACCCAATCCTCTTTARTTTCTGTGCAGAGGTTGTGCTGGTTTGCTTTCCATGTACAACGGATAAAATAAGTATTGAACACGTCACCATTTTTCTCAGTAAATATATTGCTAGAGGTGCTAATGACGAAATTTTCACCAGATGTTGGTAACAACCCAAGTGATCCATACATACAAAGAAATCAAACATAAATGTCCAGAAATGAAGTTATTTGTAATAATGTGGAATGGCACAGGGAAAAAGTATTGAACACACTTACTGAAATTTATCTAATACTTTGTACAAAAGCTTTTGT
>NW_013952417.1:973730-976329 GCF_001266775.1 Austrofundulus limnaeus | reverse complement strand
TTTCAGAACACCGGTACATGGCAGCCATTTCAGACGAACATGTGTTTGTTGTTGTTTGAGGGGCGGCCCGGTCACACGCTAATGTCATATTAGTTCGTTATCATTACTAAGGTGCAGGACTGCTTTTTTTTTCCTTTTTTTCACATCGTCGCCTGCCTGGATCTGTTACTATCTCGCTCTGATGCACGGAGTGTCACAGGTAAGCTTGCTTCAGCTGCTTTTTACGTCGTGGTCTCATTTCCGGACTCAGGCATTTTGTGAATGAAGCCGATATTTCAGTTAAAATACACAAGTAAAAATATTTTTCTGAGTATAGTACAACCCCCCAACTTTATGGATGATTTCATGGATTTAAATTTACATATTATACTTGAATAAATACAGTAGGTTTTGTTTTTTGTAGAAATTTTCTTGATTTTATTGCAGATTTTAATTAGGTTTTAGGCATTTTACTGTTTTTAATGTCTTGTTTTTATCTCCTTTTATATTTTTCTTCCGATTTTTGATTGAATTTGTTTTGCATGAACCATGAATGAATTTTGATTCTGTACAGCACTTTGGCTGCTGTGGTGCATCAGGTGGCTTTACTAATAAAGCTTGATTGGATTGGATGGGAGTCCAGCACTCTACAGGAATAAATAATATTCACAAAGTGGAAAACATTTAAGACAGCTGACGCTCTTCACAGGAGTCGATGATCCAGCAAATTCACCTACAATTCCCAAATGACACAAACCCTAACGCTCCATCTCAGCCTCAGTTAGCTGGTTAAAGTTCATGACAGGATAATTAGAAAAAGGACTGAATAAGTATGGCTCATAAGGTTGAAAGGAGAAAGTCTTTTCCCTTTGGAGAAAACCAAGACAATACATGAGCACAAAAACCTCCTATAAGCTGTCAGTATGGTGGAGGAGGACAGACAGTTTGGGCCTCTTGCAGTCATTGAGTAGACCATGAACTCCTCTGGACATCAAAGGATTCTAGAGTTGAGTGTGAGTCCATCTGTCTGATAGGTGAAGTTTGGGCCTAACTGGGCCCAACAGAACAATGATCCCAAACACAACTAATCTTCAACAGAACGGCTCATTAAGTAAGTAAAGTTTTATTTATAAAGCGCCTTTCACAGAAATATATTCACAAGGTGCTATACAATCATTAACAGTATAAAAATGGTGGAAAGAATAAAATGAAACAGAAAAAACATAATTACACATAAGCAAAGAAAAATTGAAACATCAAATCAAGAAAATTATTTCAAAAATTGTAAATCAAACAAAGGTCAATGCAGGTCAAAATATACAATAATACACAAAAACATAATGAATGCGGGAGAGAAAAAATGGCGTAAGTTCAATAATTAAAAACACAGACTGTTGAGCATTCACAATGGAGGTAGGCTGGTAGTGATGGTGAAATGGTTAGCTAAACATTTGAGATAAAAAGTGGGTTTTTAGGAGTGACTTGAAGGAGACAAAGTTATTAATGGAGCTCAGATTAACAGGGAGTTCATTCCAGAGCCTGGGGGCCACAGAGGAGAAGGACCGGTCACCACGGGTCTTAAAGTGAGTGAGGGGAACCATAAGGAGATGTTGATCCTGTGAGCGGAGGTCCCGTCTGGGGTTGTAAGGGGAAATGAGACATTTAATGTATTCTGGGGCTTGGCCATGAAGGGATCTGAAGGTGAGGACCAGGATTTTGAACTGGATTCTGAATTGAACTGGGAGCCAGTGAAGTTCTGCTAGGATCGGGGAGATGTGGGTGAATTTGGAGGTTCAAGTTAGGAGTCTTGCTGCCGAGTTTTGGACAAGCTGAAGGCGATTTAACTGTTTCTGGTTAAGACAGGTGAACAAGCTATTACAATAGTCTAAGCCAGTGGTTCCCAACCCTGGTCCTCAAGTACCCCTATCCAGCATGTTTTACTTGTTTCCCTGCTCTTCAGCAGGTCTTCAGAGGATTGTTAATCACTTAGTCATTCAAACCAGGTGTGTCAAATCAGGGAAACATCTAAAAATCACTGCTTTAAATGTTGACCAACACCTCAAGAGCTTCTCTGAGCTTGATGAGACATTTTCAAAACATATTGACTCAGTTTTACGTCTTTTAGCATTGCCTCTGGAAGCCATTGATTCTTTGCCATTTATTTGTAAATAATAAATCAGATAACATGTATTAAAGCAGTGATACCCAACCCTAGTCCTCAAGGACTCCTTTCCTGCATGTTTAGATGTTTCCCTGATTTGACACACCTGGTTTGAATGAATGAGTGATTAATAATCCTCTGAAGACCTGCTGAATAGCATGGAAACAAGTAGAACATGCTGGATGGGGGAACTTAAGGACCAGGATTGGGAACCACTGGTCTAAGCAGCTAGAAATGAAGGCATGAATTACCATTTCAAAGTCTGAAGTGGACAGCAGGGGTCAGAGTTTTGAGATGTTCCGAAGCTGAAAGTACCATGTAGAAACGAGGTTCTTTATGTGCTTATCTAAAGACAGATCTTAGTCAAGATTTACTCCCAGGTTGCGCACATTGGGCCTCATGCAAGAACATGTTCGTATTCTTATCCTAAATTTCTCTTACTTTTGTTCGTACAAAGGG
>NW_013952417.1:968029-971124 GCF_001266775.1 Austrofundulus limnaeus | reverse complement strand
GCATGTTTATGAACAGTAGGAAACTAAAGTACACAAAACGACACACACACACACACACACACACACACACACACACACACACACACACACACACACACACACACACACACATAGATTTAATGTGTCTCACACATGTGTGATCCATGAAAATCAAATGCAGTCATATTTTGTTGCATTTAGGTGAGTTTCAGAAACTTATATTTTGATACAGTGGTCTGAAAATGTTTGTGTGAAAGTACACACATTCTGTCTGCATCTGAAATGTTTGCATATGTTTACGCACACCTTCACACGTTTGTTTTGATACACTGTGTGTGTTGAAACTAGTGCATGTTAACTTGTTTGTACATTCTCATCATTCATGCATTAGGCCCCTGGTCATTTTGGTTATGTGCTGGTGTAAAACATTGATAGAGACTTAACTTTCTTAAGCCATCAAAGGAGCCAAGTCAAAAACTCATACTATCACTTGTGGGGTTCCTCAGGGGTCAGTCCTTAGCCCCACTCTTTTCATACTATACATCCTACCTCTTGGGCAAGTCATAAGACCATCATAGAATATTTTTCCACTGCTATGCTGATGACACTCAGCTTTATATAAAAATAGACCCTCATCCATCTGCTTCTTCATCTACATCCTCCTTATCATCACTCTCCACACTCACAGCCTGTCTGGAAGACATGAAGTCATGAATGAACAATAACTATCTTCATCTGAACAGCTCAAAAACTGAGGCCATGTGAATTGGCACTCCTCGTCAGGTTCAATCATCCCCATCACAGCTATAACCTTTTCTGGACATGATATCACACTTTCCAGTACTGTCACCAACCTTGGTGTCTGGTTTGACCCTCTTATTTCTTTTGATTACCCACGTAAAACACCTGAGCAAAAGCTATTTTTTTTTCACTTCAAGACCATTGCTAGTATCATTCTATTACTTTCTCGGCTGGACGCTGAAAAATTTCTCCATGCCCTTATATCTTCAACATTGGAATGTTGAAGTACCATTCTCTTCGGTATCTCAAATAAAAACCTTCAAAAACTCCAATTCATCAAAACAATGCAGCCCGGCTTCTGACAAAAACCAAAAAACATGACCACATCACTCCATTCCTGCATTCTCTTCACTGGCTTCCTGTCCCTGCCAGAATCCAGTACAAGACTGGTCTCCTGACACACCAGTGCATACATGGCAATACCCCCTCTTACCTTAAAGAACTGCCCCTCCCACACAACAAAACTCCATTCTTACAAATCCTGCCATCTCCAAATCCCCAGAACAAAGCTCAGCACCATGGGGGACTGAGGCTTTTGCACTGTTGCTCCTCGTCTGTGGAATTCACTTCCAGACTATTTAAGGGAACCACAGACTGTGGAATCTGTTTTTTGTTATGGCCAAGACTGATTTTACATTGTTTTTTAATGTAACACTTTGAGATTTATGAATGTAAAGTGCCCTATAAATGAAAATCCATTATTATAATTATTACCTCACAAGATCAAATAAAATCCATCTTAACACTCAAAAAAAAAACTACTGTTTGCTCACAAACAGATACAGTACATTCTACCAACTTCTCATTTCCTAATTACTGCCCATCAGAAGTGAACCATAACTCTGTAAATTTATCATGATCTATATCAATTAAACAGACATGCTAATCTTTATTTCTGTTTCTCAAGTGAAGGGTCTAACAATTTTCTGCCCCACAATCATATCAGCCTCCATATCATATCACCCAAACAATTAGAACAATGAAGATTAATGACATTCTGATGGCTGTGTAATGACTTTTCAGCAGCTATTATTAAGGTTTTATTATTATTGTCAAACTGATTGGCCACCGATGATTACAAATGTTCACTGACCTGGAAAACTATTGTATGGATAGACTAAAGTGATTGTTGTAATAACAATAAATTAGAACCAAAGATTTTTTTAAGTGAACATATATCTGGTCAGAATTCAGATCTTTGTTGTTTCAGATTATAGTTGTCTTGTTTTAATTTGACAGGAGAGTTATGTTTAAACATAAAAAAACTGGTTAATTTAAATCAGCTGAGGGGTCTTTGGTGTGACAGAACAAAATATAAGAAAATTACTAACTGGATATAAAGGCGAAAATGTAAAAAAATTAAATTTAAAGACATCTTAAGATTTTCTGTTTTTAAAATTTGCACAGAGATTCTCCATGATGGTGGATTTGGGTCAGGTTCAGGACTGTGTGCATCACCCCCTGTGGCTGTGTCTTTATAATGTTAGTAAACTCATTTTTTGTTGTTTCTTCATGCATTATGTGTCAAGGAATCTTTTCGATATCTCTGAACCCTTAACTTACAAAGAAGATCTCAGAAATCAAAAGTCATCACTCTCCAGATCACTGATTTACAGTGTCTGATTTTGGACGTATTTGTCAAAAACCTCCAAGGTAGTTCTTTTAATGTTCACCTAAAGATTTTTTAAAAATGGATTTGTGTGATTTCTTCTTTTTTTAGTTATTTTCTCTTCAGGAGTCTTTGCAGAAAGTCATCCTCCTCCATCTCACTGTGCAAGGGGCAGAGAAAAACATGAAACATTAGCAAGTCACAAGTCCACACACAGACAAACAACAACAATTCACATTCACACTACTGAGGGACAATTTGGAGCTATCAGTCAGCCTAACACACAAGTTTTTGGTTTGTGGGAGAAGAAAATCCTCATTTACAAGTGAGCAAACAAATTACATCTATTTAGATCCCTGCAGTGATTCGATCGTGCTATCGTCTTGCTGGGAGATGTCAGGTCAACCAAATATAATATCAACCAAATAGTTGTATTATTTCAGGAGCTTATGCCTCATTAGAGAATTGCATTTTTTTCTTCTATCTTTGGGATTCTAAAAATATAATGTTTGCAGGCTCAAATACCAAAGATGAAACACAATGATGCTATTACTACTAATTATACTAATATGAAAAACAGTGGTGGGCACAGTTCCACTAAAGCACTAATAGGGGAACTAATTTCCTGATTAGTGCTTTAGGTCCTGATGCATCTCAGTAATCCAGGTAAAAAACCAAAAAGAAAAAAATTGTATAGGTCTTCTGG
>NW_013952417.1:961562-966327 GCF_001266775.1 Austrofundulus limnaeus | reverse complement strand
GGGGGGGGGGGGTAAGGGACTCAAATCTTCCCAAATAAAAACATATCAGTGCTTCCCTGAAGCCAGCAGTCTACTCTGTAGGTGTTTTGAAGGGATGACAGCAGACCAACCATTGGTAGTTTGGTGCTTCAGCTCTTCAGGACACACTCAATACCACGTCCTCATTTTTAATGCATACTGATGTGGTAAATAATGAACAAGCAGAAGAATTGACCCTGAATGCTCAGGGATGACATCATTCAGAGGGCACAGAGCTAAAACCGTTCCAGGCAGCCTGACCGTATCTATAAAGGCACCAATATAAACTAAGAGCAGAAATCCTCTCGTTGTATCAGTCAGTGAGGTTCTGATGTTGCAGTACATAGGTACGTATCAGGTACATTTCATCTTGGAGGTGATTAATGCTTTGCAAACAGAAAATGGCAAGAAGAACCAAAAACATCAGCAAACAGACCAACGTTTTGAGCAAAAGCAGCAGCTGGAATGGTTTAAAAAGTTGGTTCCACGTAATTGATTCTGTATTTTTTTTTTCAATAATATACATCAGTAGCTTGTGCAGAAGTAGATGTCGCTGTCAGTTCCTGTCAGCATCTCTGATGGAGACAAAGAGGAAGATGGACGAGAAACAGATTTTCTGGAAAGATCCTCGACATGACTGGTCAGTGAGAGAAGAAAAGCTGAGAGTTCTGAAGCAGCAAACTGTAAAGGGCTCGACACACGGGAGGCGACGTCGCTCGCTCTCCATTCATTTCCTATRGAGCCTGTGCGGTGAGGCGACAATCGCTTGTCCTCCTCCAGCTAAGTGACCAGCGAAAATAGTGCATGTGAAATTTCACGTTCGTACACGTACACATGCACATGCAAGCTTGTAACGCGGCATATGAAAGTTGAAAAATGTTCAACTTCTGTCGCTGGCGCTTAGCGTACAACCAATCAGCGAGGGTTTCATTGACTGACCAATGAGAGGAGAGTATGCTACGCACTGCCGTCACCAAGTGGTTACTAAATAGGCAGCTTTGTGGGAATTTATTGGCACCAGGGTGAAGTTTATGTTGTTTTTCCTCATAAAATTGCATCTTGATGTGTGTTTGTTTTTCAATATCATTAGCATTGCAAGATTTGTCCTGATGCATCTCAGTAATCCAGGTAAAAAAAAATCAAAAAGAAAAAAATTGTATAGTTTCATTAGAGAAGAACCCGTCCAGAAGACCTACACAATTTTTTTCTTTTTGATCGCAAGATTTGTTTAGTTTACACGTCCGTAATGCACACCCGCCTTCAGAGTCAAGAACCAATCAAATTTTGTGAAGACAAGCGATCTGAGAGCGCGATTCGCAACGCTACGATCACTATCGCGTCCTGTGTGTCGGGTTTCACCCTGGCTGCGATGACAGCCGTTAATCACTGTAGTTTGTCGCTCCCTGTGTGTGGAGCCCTTCAGACTGTCATTACAACACCTTAGAGGTTTTAGACTTTGTTTATATTTTTAATATTATTTAATATTTGATTTTAAAAGTAACGTAACTCTTTTCTGCACCTGTTTGAATAAAGTGTGTTTTGAAATCATTTTGATTCACACCAACCTTGTTTTTTTTTTTTTACTTTTTATTCAGGTAAGCAGTGGTGAGCTGTACTAACCTAAAAATTAATTGCACTAACCCTAAAGCACTAATTTTAATATTTAGGTCCCCTAATTCTAAAGCACTAAAAACCCAGCTGACCCATGGAACATTCCTCAGAGTCAACATGAGACAATATTTTCTGTGTGCAGAATATTGTTAATATTTCATCTCGTGTAGAGGTTCCCAAAGATGGGGCCGGGACCTCTTTGTGGGTCACGAAACATCAAGTGAGGGTCCCCAGATGACTTCCAGACATCAATTTAAATGCAAAAATAATGCTAATGGAATTTTTTCATCATGATTATTGCAAATTTTTAATAATCATAAATGAATAAAATTTAGAATCATAGTTACTAGTTTTGTTTATAGTTATTATTTCTATGTTTAACAGAGTTATTAGCAAAGTTTGCATATTTAAACAAGTAATATCTGGGGTCATGAGTGTCTGCAGCTGTTGTTCTGTTGGTCAGAAGCAAAAAAAAGTTTGAAAACTTATCTAGTGGATAAGTGACACTTATGAACAACATGTCTGACAGCGTTCACCCTCAGCTGTTGACAATAATGATGATCAATAACATTTAAAGAACTCAATTAGTGCTTATGAATTTAGCCCATAAATTTAGCAAGTGCTAATCCATTAATGAATTAACACATTAGCAAAAGCGCTAAAGCACTAAAACGGAAATTAGTTCCCCTATTAGTGCTTTAGTGCTTTAGGGGAACTGTGCCCACCGCTGCATGTAAGTGCAATAAACTTTCTGAAAACTGTGAGGTACATGGGGGTCCCTGGTAGTCTCAGGTGGCACCTTGCTAAAAGCAGAGGTGCATCTCTCGCTGACATCAGACATCTCCTGGCTAAAAGTAAAAATGGAACACAACAAAAGTTCAGGAAGAAAATAAGAACCATAAATATCCTACAGTTCAGGAAAGCTTATGTGAGTGTCCCTGTTGTGAGGAAAGATTCTTCTGAATTAAACAGATGAAAGAAGGAAAAATGAAGGAAGGGAAGTCTTTCATACTGCCTGATTATTCAGAAATAGTTCATTTTAATCTGAGTAAATCATAAGTTTAAAGAGGATTTTCTCAATCTTAATAATATAAGCTTGTTCATCAGAGTTGCGTTGAAACTCTGTAATTAGTATTTATTTTTTATTTTGCAGTTACAGTCATTTTCTCCAACATATCTGTTAATCATTTTATGCTTAATGCTATTCTGTTCAATGTTATTAAAACCCATCTGCAGTGTTTCCTGCTGAAGTTATTGCTAATGAAACATGTGGGGTAATTACTGTAGAACATTTGGCAGTTGTAATTTAATAAAGTGTTGCAGAAAGTTGTCAAAGCTAGTATAATATATTATAAGTGTTGCAACGAGGCAACTGTCGTGCTGTGGGTGTTTTAATTTAAATAAATGACTAACACTGTCGTCAAAATCTCTGCAAGGAAGAAAAACATGTATAATCTCATTAATGTTCATTTTCATTTCACAGTGAAGCTGCACAACATTTGGTGACTCTGTACTCCCTGAGAAAAGAGCTGAATTTACAGTAAATATAAGTTAAACATTATGTTTTATTCACAGTTCAAATGAGAAAACAAACAAATGTTTGCTCAAACATACAGTAAGAACTGTTTGTTGCCTGTGGAAGATTCAGTTTCACATTTATCACAATGTTAGAATCTTTGGTCTGAAATCAAAGAAGGGATTTAGCATCACAGAATGAGAAGAATGGACGTCCCTGACTTCAGACCTGTTGGCAGCAGCACTGAGGAAACGTTCTGTGAAGGTCTTCCATGCTGTTAGTCTCTAATCCACTCCAATGCTGTCAACCACTCGGTGTGCCAGACTTCCTTGAACAATGATACAGCAACGACTAAACGTAAACAGAATCAAATCAAATTCTGCTCATTTTGAGTCCTCAGTCATTTTTGTCTGAATCCATGGTTGAAGGATCTTGTCTTATTTCAGTCTCGTCTTCTACAAACTGCTGACAGTTCCACCCTGGCCTCCAGGCTCAGGCTGACCTGCTGGTGGATAAAAGTGTTGGTGGTTTGAGCCAAGTTCAGCAGCAGGACTCATCCTGCTCTTTCAACCTGTGGGTTTGTTGCCTTCTTCGGATGAAGGGAAAGCTTAGCCCAGGGGTGTCCAAAGTGTGGCCCCTGAACTGATTTTGTGTGGCCCCTGAAGAATTATACTAATTATGACCCCCGCACACAAAGCGTAAGTGGGAGTCATATCGTTTTCATATGTTTTTTTGCTTGTTTGTTTATTTTTTGTTTGTTTGTTTTTTCAGTGATTTTTGGACAACCGTAGCTCAAAAACAGCGGCACCAATCAACATGAAATTTGGCAGGACTGTAGATGAGTCTGACCTACACTGCACCAGCCAACGGTTTTACGATAGACCCCATATTTGAGGAGGGCGCTCCATCCAAAGAGGGGGTGTCAGGACATGCAAATATGCTTATAACTCAGAAACTGTTTAACATAGAAGCTTCAGATTCCTTTTGTTGTTTAGCTCTGATGAAGCTCTATCTATCAAGCCCACCAATCAGTGCCCCCCCAGACCCCTAATTTATCTGGAAAAAGGGGTATTTGGACATACAAAAATGGTTATAGCTCAAAAACTAATAAACATTGGAGCTTCAGATTTTCTTTGGTTGTTCAGCTCTGATGAGGGGCTATCCATCAGGTCAATCAATGTGTACCCCCCGCAAAAAAGACCCCCACCCAAACCTCTACAATTTTGGGATGCACCTAGTAGCATGACATTTATTAGGAAAAAAGACTTCTGAGTTCTGGTGCATTTGTGCGTACGGGGGTCATTATATTACCACTATGCAGTGTCTAGTTTGTTTTTAAATTTGTCCCTCCTGCACAGGTGTAGATGGAGACTTTTTATGTTTAATTAAGGCAAAATTATCACAGACAGAGTAAAATAAACTTCCAATAAAAATGTTGGTAACAACGCCAATTATTTGTCTTTAAATAACCAGGCTCTTAGCTTTTTCCACATCTATCTAATGACTTCTACTCAAAAGCTGATTTTGCTGCACTCCTATTTGTATCATGAGTGGAGTTTTTTGTGTGTGTTTCTTCCTGATTGGTTCCTGCGTTTAATTGCACCACCTGCGTGCAATCCT
>NW_013952417.1:956717-961289 GCF_001266775.1 Austrofundulus limnaeus | reverse complement strand
ACTCACCTGGATTCTTCCCCTTTTCCTCAGATCCGGACTTGTTTTACTTCCCAGCACCTGTAAATAAAATCACTTATCTTTTTCGTTCATGTTTCATGTTTGATTACTCAGTTCCACTCAAACACCTGACTATTCTGAGTTCATGTCAGTATGCATCAGCCAACAACCCAGTCAGTGAGTGGAGCTGAGGCTAATCAAACCTCAGCCATGTTACAGGCACAAAGTAAGAAGATTGAAAATCATGAAATTTATTTGCAACAATTACTGCAACAACAGGTCTTTGGTAATGTTCTGGACAAATTAAATGGAAAGATTGCTTCAATGGATGACAAACTTGAACTTGTTTTACCCTCACCACCCCCCATTCAGACTCCAGTTACTGCTCCTGCTGGCCCTTTAGCTCGGGAACCAGATTTTCGTCCAGCAGAACTTTTTGATGGAGATCTAGAAAAGTGTGGTGGATTTTTGCTCCAGTGTCGTCCGGCTTTCATCAGATCGCCTTCTTTATTTCCTGATCAATTCTCTAAAATAATGTATATAATCAGTTCATTGAAAGGAAGAGCATTAAGGTGGGCTAATGCCTTTTTGAGTTCACACAACGCTAATTCTATAACTTATCAGACTTTTCTACAGGAGTTCTGTCGTGTTTTCGATCACCCCCTCCAGCAGGAGGCAGCAGCGAAGCGCCTTCTTTCCCTCCGCCAGGGAAGAAGATCAGTCGCTGATTTTTCTGTTGACTTCMGGATTACAGCGGAGGAGTCCGGTTGGGGAGACACTGCTCTGAGAGGTATTTTTGCTAACGTACTTTCTGACTCAATTAAGGATCAACTAGCTAAGCGGGATGAACCAGATTCATTGGATGGACTAATCAGTTTGGCGATCCGAATCGACAACAGACTACGTGAAAGAAAACGAGAAAAGGACTTCAACTCCCAACAGCCACCGCGGTCCAACACTTCCTGTTTTCCTCCCGCTCTGACTCCGCAATCATCTAAAACAGATACAGCTGATATTGAGGGGGAACCTATGCAGCTGGGACGCTCGCAGCTTTCTGCTGAAGAACGACAGAGACGGTATGAATCTAAGTCCTGTTTTTACTGTGGTAAAGAGGATCACTTAGTTGCTAAATGTTCGGCTCTGTTAAAAGACCGGACCGGTATGGGGATTATGGTGGGTCAATCTAAGTCTTTCCCCAGCACCCGTTTCACTATTCATGCAACTATTTTTGCCAATCTCAAGAAATATTCCACTCATGCATTAGTAGACTCAGGAGCAGAGCAAAACTTAATATCTATGGACATCGTGGAGGAACTGGGACTTGTTACCGAGAAGTTGGATCCACCATTACCGGTTTTGGGTATCACCGGCCAACGAATCACAGCCATCACTCATCGGGTCAACGAAGTACCACTACTTCTTTCCGGAAATCACCGAGAATTGGGTGAGTTTTTTGTTATCCATGCTAATACTCCACAATTGGTGCTCGGATATTCTTGGCTTAAGAAACACAACCCACAGTTAAATTGGGTTGAAGAGAGAGTCGAGCGCTGGAGTGATTTTTGTTTAAACCATTGTTTGAAAGCTGCTGTACCCAAACTAGAGATTAAGAAGGACTCTTTTGAAGAGATTGATTTAGCTAAAGTACCCAGTGAGTATCATGATCTAGCACCGGTGTTCAGCAAAGCYAAGGCKCTCTCTCTCCCACCTCACAGACCATACGATTGTTCCATTGAACTGTTACCTGGGGCTCCTTTGCCCTCCAGCCGATTATATAACTTATCAGGTCCAGAGAGGGAGGCTATGAGATTATATATTGAGGAGTCGTTAGCCTCAGGTATCATTCGTCCATCGACATCCCCCCTAGGTGCCGGATTCTTTTTCGTTTCCAAAAAAGATAAGAGTCTGCGCCCATGCATTGATTTTCGTGGATTAAACCAAATCACTATGAAAAACAAATACCCTCTGCCCCTTATTGACTCGGTTCACCAGCAACTTCATAATGCCACTGTATTCACTAAACTGGATTTACGTAACGCTTATCACTTGGTCAGGATCAAAGCAGGGGATGAATGGAAAACCGCGTTTAAGACACCCCTGGGACATTTTGAGTATCTGATTATGCCATTTGGGCTAACCAATGCCCCTGCGGTTTTCCAGTCCCTTATCAATGACGTACTACGTGACTTCCTCAATGTGTTTGTTTTTGTTTATCTAGATGATATCCTCATCTACTCTCAGGATATGAAACAGCATAAACACCACGTATATATAGTCCTTCAGAGACTGTACGAAAACCAGCTTTTTGTTAAAGCCGAGAAATGTGAGTTCCATGTACCCACTGTGTCTTTTTTGGGTTTTATTTTTGGAGAAGGTTTTTTTTCAGACGGAYCCGGACAAAGTAAAAGCTGTGGCAGAGTGGCCGGTTCCTAAAGATCGACAACAACTTCAAAGATTTTTGGGGTTCGCCAACTTTTATCGACATTTCATTAAAGACTACAGTCGTGTGGCAGCGCCATTAACCCAACTCACATCCACCTCTAAGCTTTTCAAGTGGACTGCCGAAGCTGAGACTGCGTTCGGTGAGTTGAAGGCTCGTTTTGTTTCTGCTCCTATTTTGAGACATCCCAACCCTACCGAACAGTTCATTGTGGAGGTGGATGCTTCTGATTCGGGAGTAGGAGCTGTACTTTCACAAAGATCCCTTGCTGACAACAAAGTCCATCCCTGCGCTTTTTTCTCTCGACGACTCAGTCCTGCGGAGAGAAACTACGATGTGGGGGATCGTGAACTGCTTGCTATCAAGTTGGCATTAGAGGAGTGGCGTCATTGGCTGGAAGGTACTGAACTGCCATTTATAATTTGGACAGATCATAAAAACCTGTCATACCTTCAGACAGCCAAGAGATTAAACCCTCGTCAGGCCCRCTGGTCTTTGTTTTTTGTCCGCTTTAACTTTGTCATCACCTACAGACCAGGGTCTAAGAATGTTATGCCGGACGCCCTCTCCCGACAGTTCTCCGACACGGAAGGTCCTAAGGAGCAGGACAACATTCTTCCCTCCACGTGCTTTGTTGGCTCCCTCACATGGGACATTGAAAAGGAGATCCAGGAGGCGCTTAGGACCGAACCTGACCCAGGGGGAGGACCTCCTGGTAAAAAGTTTGTACCTTCTTCTGTTAAAGCCAAGGTTCTAGACTGGTTGCACTCAAGTCAGTTTTCATGTCACCCTGGAGTTTTTCGGATGACATCGTTAGCCTCAAGGTATTTCTGGTGGCCTTCCATGTCAGCTGACATCAAAGAGTTTGTGGCAGCCTGTCCTACCTGCGCCAGAAGTAAGAGTGGTAACCGACCCCCGGCAGGGCTATTGCAACCTTTACCTACCCCTGGTCGCCCATGGTCTCACATAGCCATGGATTTTGTTACCGGTCTTCCCATTTCACAAGGTAACACTGTCATTTTTACCATTGTTGACCGTTTCTCTAAAGCTGCACATTTTGTTCCTCTGCCTAAACTCCCTACAGCGATGGAGTTAGCTCGCCTCCTCATTCAACACGTCGTCAGAATTCATGGGATACCCACTGACATCGTCTCGGATCGAGGACCACAGTTCATCTCACAAGTCTGGAAGGCATTCTGCAAAGCCATTGGTACAACTGTCAGTCTCTCGTCAGGGTACCATCCTCAATCCAACGGACAGACGGAGAGAAGCAACCAGGAACTGGAAGCGGCACTACGATCTGTTGTGAGTAATAACCCATCCAATTGGAGCCAGCACTTGTCATGGATAGAATATGCTCACAACACTCATACATCTTCTGCCATCGGCATGTCCCCTTTTGAAGCCTCCCTGGGGTATAACCCCCCGTTATTTTCTAGTGTTGAGACTGAGAGTGCAGTTCCTTCTGTCCAGCATCATGTCCGCAGGTGTCGCCGTTTCTGGAGGCAAACCAAGGAGGCGCTCCTGCRGACAGCAGAACAGAACAAGAAGATAGCTGACAAGCATCGTTCTGTTGCACCTGCCTACAAGATTGGGCAGCAGGTTTGGTTGTCAACTAAGGACATTCAGCTGAAGGACACCACTCGGAAGCTGGCTCCCCAGTTTATTGGTCCATTCCCGGTGGAACGCATCATAAACCCCTCTGCGGTACATCTCTCACTCCCTTCTTCCATGAAGATACACCCTACCTTTCATGTCTCTCAGATCAAACCAGTCTCTAACAGTCCTTTGAGCCCTCCTTCCAACCTCCCTCCACCCCCCCGGCTCATCGACAATCAACCAGCCTACACGGTCAACAAGATCCTGGATGTCAGGCGACGGGGGCGTGGCCTACAGTACCTGGTCGACTGGGAGGGTTACGGTCCTGAGGAGAGATCTTGGATTTCAAGGGACCTCATCCTCGATCCCTCCCTCATCTCCTCGTTTTACAGGGACAATCCGGAGAAGCGTTTAAGATTGCCAGGAGGCAATCGTCGGGGGAGGGTACTATCATGAGTGGAGTTTTTTTGTGTGTGTTTCTTCCTGATTGGTTCCTGCGTTTAATTGCATCACCTGCGTGCAATCCTGCTGATGAC